>NW_026262581.1:19975000-20355000 GCF_021869535.1 Mytilus californianus
GCAAGAGTAAAACATTCAAGGTTATTAATTGCACTGTTTCCCTAAATTTGTTAAATTGCTGTATGACCGATGAAAAAGTATAAAAATGTAATAGTTTTTAAAAAACTGCAATTTTGTTAAGTAAATTTATTGTACATGTTCATTGTATATGTTTTTTAAGTGATATATATATATATTGAACAGCCGATTTGGCGCGAATGGTCTATTTACCTTATTTCTTGATTATGCTTGTCTCAATGAAGCGTTATTGATTTAGAAATATGTTTGTACTGACCTTCATCTACCTGCATATAATTTTAATAATTGATAGCAAACGTTAAGAGATACGGTATCAATCTCTTCCGGTAATATATTAGAATTAGGTGATGAGATATGAGTGTCAATGAGCCAACTTTCCACCAGAAAAAACAGTCCAAACGATTTATTTACGGAACAATAAATGATAAACAAATATGATAATATACCTCAAAATTCATGGAAATGAAGATTTGATTTTGATTTGATTTTTGGTGTTTTAACGCCACTTTTAAGCACCGCTTTTGGGCTATTTCGTGGCGGCCAGTTTTTATTGGTGGAGGGAGCCGGAGTGCTCGGAGAAAACCACCGACATTCGATAGGAAAACTGACAGTCCTAGTCAATTAAGATTGGAGTCGAGTGCACCCGCACGAGCGGGGTTCGAACTTACTACCTCAGTGTTGACTGGCTAGTGATTACAGTAGTAACTACTTAGACCACTCGGCCACCGAGGCCCCTTGGAAATGAAGAGGTTATGCTTCTCGGTATCACCATCCGCTCCTTTTGTTTCTCATATTCATATTATTTGAACAAAGTATTGACTATAAGTATAAATCAATAGTATTGCATTAGCTTGAAATTTAAATAAATCGTATAAGTAAGGATTTTACAGAGTGTTAATACCAATATTCTATTGTTTTTTACCACTATTGTCAATAAAAAAAAGTGGTCGACCATGCTATGTAACGCGTTATTTGAAATTCCGATCTATACTTTAAGACACAAACATGCAATCTTTTATTGGGACTATAAAAATAATGATGTGCACGTAATTAAAAAAGTACATTTGTTATTTTAGTCGTTCTTCCGATGGGATATTTCCAAACAAAATACATGACTTTTTTCAAGGAGCTATGCCATCATTTATTTCTCAACGTGCACTTTTCTCGTTCCAATCATGACATGTAAAAGTACAGAATGTTTTAGTAATTATGTTTTGTTGCCGATTGCAGATACATTTGTGTGAAACAAGATCTTGTTGTTGAAAGCAATATAAAAAGGTTTCACAAAAATTCATCAGAAAGATTAAAATGAATAAAGGATTACTGATATAGATTGATTGACTGTTAGTGGTGTTTAGCGCCAATTTCCGCATTATTGGTTATATCGTGGTGGGTGGAGGAAGCCGGACCTGGAGAGAACCACCGACCTTCAGCAGGAAAACAGAAAATCCTAGTTAATTAAGATTGGGAGTCTAACGCAGCTGCCACTTGCGGGGTTGGAGGTTACAACCTCAGTGTTGACAGGCTAGTAATACAATAGATGAGCTACGTAGATCAATCGACAACCGATGTCTCTTACTGATAAAGCGATAGGCGTTCGCTATCTTCTACGAGACTTAATAGAAAACTATTATCATCTGAAGTGCGTAATGTATATAGTATACGTACATGTATATACGTTATGTATTAATAAGAAGTCTGATTCATAATAGTTTTCCTTTTTATTTTTGGAATTTTGTGTACGAATCACAAACTTTAAGGCATTTGTTCTGTGCATTCTCAAATGGGCTTTTTAAAATATATTCGAATGTATTGTGACAGAAAAAAGAGAACCGATAACACGTGCTGTGTAAATCTGTTTTGATTTGTTCTGGTTTTTTCGTCTTTCTTCTAGTTCTGTTTTTGTTTTACTAGAAGTATTTCATACCGATATTGTTATGTAAAATTATCTTTTTTGGATTTTTTTATTGAGTATTTCTTTTTATTCTTTGATGTTCCATATCTCGTGTAAATAGGGATAGTTTGAGTACTCACAAATACAATGCGGTTCTCAAAATTTGCAAATCCGTTTCGAGTATACAAACCAAAATAAGTAAAACTGCAACGGAGCGAGACTTAAGTGTGTCATCAGTTTGAGCCTTCATGCTTTTATATACCATGCTCTCATAGACTGTATACTATGTAACGAAAATGACATTAGCGATGAATCCCATTATAAATAACAATGTAAATAATTCGAAGAAAACAGTAAAAATTTGTACGTCAATATCATATTTTCAAAATGCAAAAAGTATTAAATGCAGGAAGATTATGACATGAAAAATAAAAAATATAGATCAAACATTGTAAACTTATATAGGTTATTACCAAAGGTGTATGCGTTCCGGCTAAAATTCTACACATATTTAGTTTAAGCATTAATTGTATGTTATTGGGACTATTAATATTATACATGTCTACTTGACGCTTATGTGCATGGTTCATTGAGAAAAGTGATCTATTTATAGCAATGAAGCGTTATTTCATATAGATATCATTTTAGGAGGTTTGTCTATATGAATTGGATTTTGAATCACCCGAAGAAAAAATTGTTATATTCACCGCGCTTAACGTTACGTGCTTTTACGTGTATACTTATGGTAACAAATTTGATGGACAATTGTTTTTTTGGTACTCAATTGTCATTAGATAATTTTTTCACTCGGAATATGTAATAAAACAATAAATGTCTTTTGTTTCGGTAATATGAGGCTTCATTGACTTTTGTAAAACTGATATTCACCTCGACCCTTGTCCTCAGTGAACATAATTATTTCAAAGGTCAATAAAACCATATATTTACATCACCAAAAGACAGTACTTATTGCATATTATTTAATTGCTGTTGTATTATCCGGGATCATATTAATTTGTTTCCGTTATTATATTATCCGGGTTCATGTCATTACTATATATACCATTTGGTTTTGCTATTAAATGTTTTATCCGGGATGATTTTTATACAATCATGTACATCGTGACGAAATTTTAAAACAGTCATCATGAATTTTTTTTTAAATGTTAATTGTCATTATATAAATCCTCAAATGGCAATTATTTATTTTTTTCAATACTTACTTAAACATTGCGATTTCAAGTAATTATTAAAGCTTCGCGTGTATCAAACGTATATCACTTTAATTTGTTTTATGTTGTTGATGCATGCAAGAAAGATGTCACGTATGCGATTCAAAATCAGATAGTCAATTGTATTTGATATTTTAGGAGAGAATGATTTCACATCTAATATCAATTAGTGCTATCAAGATACGTAGTCTTAATATTACAGAATTTCGAGGATTTCTCTCTCATATATGTAGGACTCTGAGGTGCGATGGGGACGTTGAAATGCGATGGTCACGCTGAAGTGCGATGGTCTTCGCCGAAGTGCGATGGTCTGTTCGCTAAAGTGCGATGGTCTATATATGTCCTTAGTTATAGTTTCATACTAGATGAGAGCTCGTTCTCTTTAAGTTTGCTGCATGAGGACATTATTCTGCGTTAACAGTTTTTCTTTACGTTGTTCCCTTCATCTGAGATTACTATGTGTGTTATAGTAATCTCAGCTCTCATGAGTTCTACGTTTACCGTAATATCCTAAGACGAAGAGTCTGTCTGCGGACCCGTATGTAGTTAGAGATTTCCAAGCACCATCGTACGTAAACAACAAAACTTCTGTTAATTTCGAAAAAGGATCTGCTACAGAGAGGCTAAATTTCCCCTGTTTACTAATTATTTCACTTTACCGGTAGTATTAAGAATGTATTTACTTGTATTAATGTTGGATATACAAAAACATTCCATATTTTCTCTAGTTGCAGTAAAAACACATACGGTGATAAGTTCATTAGGCACTTATTATATTGCGTTTTAATCTGCTATCACATGTTCAGTCATTGAAAAAAGCACTGGTTTTAATGGAAAAAAAATCTTTGCATGTAGCGGCTGGAACGATTGTATGAATGTTGACCTCTTTTCGTCCAAAGTAAACTACAACGTTACAATTATGCCTGGAAATATTCTCGATGGTTTACTTATCAAACAAGATAGCTGCTTCTAGCAAAAATATTTACTTCTTCATCGACATGTGAACATGAAAAACTCCAAAAATATAGTTTATGTAACCCATCGCACTTCAGCGTAACCACCATCGTATATCGGCGTAGCTATCAACAAGATAGCGTAACAATGCCACCATCGCACTTCAGCATTTAACCATCGCACATCAGCGTGACCATCGCAATTCGGATTTCCATCGCGGCTCAGAGTCCTACATATATGTGGTAAAAAAATGTTTAAATAAGCGAGGGACCTCGGCGGTCTTGGTAGTTCGTCTACTGCATCACTAAGCAGTCAACACTAAAATTGCACGTTCAAACTCCAATCTTAATTATTAATTATATCAATTACATTTAAATAAAATTGATTAGATTAAAAACACTTACTGTTACCTTGATGATATTTTTGTTTTTAATCGTCAAGAATTTTTCAATTTTAATGCGGACATTTATCTATTTGATGTTTGGTTTTAACGCCACTTTGAACACTCTTGGCTATTCGCAGGCGGTCAATACTCCTGTTGTGGGTCGTTGTTTTTGTCTTGGCATTCCAGCTTCCTCCACCAAAACAAAACTGACCGCAACGAAATAGCCAATATGGTTCAACGTATATTCCACTACTTGATAATTACTTTTAATTATGAAAGACGATACAAGAAAGGATTTAATAAGAAACACAATGAATAGTCGTTAGTTTAAAGAAGAAAAAAATGCCATGATCACAGGTTGAATTGTTATATTACACTATGAAGAGTTGTCCTAGTCGTTCATTTCACGCACCTAGTTTCTCCCATTCACTCACTCGCACTACACTCTCTCGTTCAGTCACATTATTTTCGTCTTTCACTCTCATTTTCATACTCTATCTCACTCGTTCACACACTCACAATCTTTCACTCTCTCTCACACTTGTTAACTCTCGTCCCCACACTCGCTAAATCCTAATCCACTCCCTCTCACTCACTCGCTCAATCACTCACTTTCTCGCATAATCGCACACTCGTTCACTTTCACACATACTCGTTTACCCTATCACACATTTGTTCCTTCACTCACTCTCTCACTTTCTCACACACTTACCCATTCTCTCTCTCTCATACAGACACTGGCTCACTTCTCGCTCACTTTATCGAACACTCTTTCACTAGCTCTGTCAAAATCGCTCAAACTCTGATTTCAAACACACTCGCTCTCTCTTTCATTTCTCATACACTTACGTTTTCGCTCATTTTCTCACACACTCGCTCACTCTCAAATTTCTCACAAAATAGCACAGTCGTTTTTTCACATACTCGCTCCTTCGCTCACATACTCGCTCCTTCGCTCACACTCCCTCTCTCATTTCTCACACAATTCCATGCTCTCTCACTCGAAATCGCTCACTCTTTCATTTCTCACACGCTCGCTCACTTTCTCTCAGAATTGGTCGCTCACTTTCACCCTGCTCACTCTCACTCAAATGATCACTATGTTCCTATCTCACTCTCTCTCGCTCGCTCGCTCACTCACTCACTCACTCATTTCTCACATACTCGCTTGCTCAATTTCTCACACACTCCTCGCTCACTCTCTCATACAGTCGCTCGCGAGAGATAGAGACAGATAGAGAGACAGAGAGATAGATAGGGAAAGAAAGAGAAGTAAAGAAAGAAAGAACAAGGAAAAGAGAGTGTGTGAGCTTTTTCACTCTTTCGGGTCTCCCAGAGGATACTCCAATTACTTTGAATTCACAAGGTATTAATAGAAAATCCTAATGGCTACAACATTATAAGAGTTCTATTCCATCGGAAAGAACTCCAGTGTCTACCATTGACTGGAAAAAGATTGTCCGCATACCTTCAGTTACCTTCATTAGATATATGAAAAGCGTATGTGAAAAGAAACAAGAGGCTCTCAAGAGCCTGAATCGCTCACCTACATTTCAGAGGAGAAGATTTTTAAATGTTAGCAAACTTGATGAACAAATTGTGTAAAATTGTCTTTAAAGGGCAATAACTCCTTAAGGGGTCAATTGACAATTATGGTCATATTAACTTTTTTGTAGATCTTACTTTGCTGAACATTATTGCTGCTTACAGTTTATATATATCTATAATAATATTCAAAATAATAACAAAAAACTTCAAAATTTTGTTAAAACTACCAATTCGGTGGCAGCAACCAAACAATGGGTTGTTCGATTCGTCTGAAAATTTCAGAGCTGATAGATCTTGACCAACTGAACAATTTTACCCCTGTCATATTTGCTCTAAAAGCTTTAGTTTTTGAGATATAAGCCAAACACTGCATTTGACCCTTATGTTCTATTTTTAGCCATGGCGGCCATGTTTGTCGATGGATACAAACTTCGGATACAATTGATAAACAAGATACCCTAAGGAACATTTAGTTTAAAGTTGAGGGTAATTGGCCTAGTAGTTTCAGAGAAGAAGATTTTTAAATGTTAGCAAACTTGATGAACAAATTGTGTAAAATTGTCTTTAAAGGGCAATAACTCCTTAAGGGGTCAATTGACAATTATGGTCATATTAACTTTTTTGTAGATCTTACTTTGCTGAACATTATTGCTGCTTACAGTTTATATATATCTATAATAATATTCAAAATAATAACAAAAAACTGCAAAATTTTGTTAAAACTACAAATTCGGTGCCAGCAACCCAACAATGGGTTGTTTGATTCGTCTGAAAATTTCAGAGCTGATAGATCTTGACCAACTGAACAATTTTACCCCATGTCAGATTTGCTCTAAAAGCTTTAGTTTTTGAGATATAAGCCAAAAACTGCATTTGACCCCTATGTTCTATTTTTAGCCATGGCGGCCATGTTTGTCGATGGATCAAAACTTCGGATACAACTTATAAACTAGATACCCTAAGGAACATTTAGTTAAAGTTTGAAGGTATTTGGCCCAGTAGTTTCAGAGGAGAAGATTTTTGAAATAGTTTACGACGACGGACGACGACGGACGCCAAGTGATGGCATAAGCTCACATGGGGCCCTTCGGGCCCCGGTGAGCTAAAAAAGGATACGATTTATTACCAAATTAGGTAGATATTTTGTGGTATTTCAACATTTTATATTTTGCAAATTTATTTGAAATAAAGAACTCATTTTAATTTTTTTTCATTTTTTCTTCAGTTGTTAAATATCCTATTACATTTTTAGTTCAGTTTAGCTTAAATTTTTGTTTTTATTTTGTTTCCTTAAAAATATTATCCCGATGAAATAAAGGGTGCTAACTGTGATTCCTTTATATTTCATGGTAATTCAACAACATTACAAATTAAGGCTTCTTTAAACCAGTTTACGTGTAATCACTGAACCGTTCAAATATAAACATAACCTTATACATGTATTTTAATTCATATCACAAGGATTTTTCATATGGATTAAAGGGTGTAATACTAAACGGGAAAACTTCTTTTTAATTTCCCTGTTTTTCTTCGGTATAACCCTACACTCACAGGAAAAGAATTCGGAAGGAATCCTTGCTGTAAAAACTAGGTAAGTTCATTTTTTATCTTTAATATCTTACACATTTATAATTTTTTAAATCATTACAAGTAGTAAACAATTTGTGTTTAATTATAGCCAATTGTGTAAAGATGTTAATATCAGTGAAAATACACCTACTTCATGTAATTGCAGTAATTCCGAATACATTTATGGACCCATTTCCCATGTTATAACAGGAGATCTTAACATCGTTCAAGACCGAGAGTTAAAATCATTCCTCAGTAAAGGACCTAAATATCGTCCCCCGTCAATTATTAATTGGAATGAGTGTCGTAATATCATCCACGACTCACTCCATACTTACTGTTTGAAATGGATAAAACGGGAAAAAGCTGACAAAAAATCTTTGGACACTTTTTTTTATTCAGTAATGAACATAGTTGATATACGTATTCAACATTTTAAAGAACATTTTACTCTTAACAATAACCACAATAAACCTATTTCTCGTATCAAACATAAACTAAAAGAAATAGCCAAGGAATTTGTTTTTGTCCCGGCCGATAAAGCTGCTAATTAAGGTCTTTCCACTCCGTTAGGAAATACCTTATTGTTTTTCTAATGGTTTTTTTAAGGTCTTTCCACTCCGTTAGGAAAGACCTTACTGTTTTTCTAATGTTTTTTTTTTTTTTTCTTCCAGCATTTTTTTTACATGGCCTCCCCTCGTTTCTATTGGAGTTATCAAGACCAAATATGGACCATCGATAGACCTCATCATGAAGTATTACCAGATGAGGGCACGTAGGATTTCATCATATCCTGTAGAAGTTATCTCCCTTTTATTGGGTTTTTTCAACATGGCCCCCCCTCGTTGTTTTTTAAGATATCATGATTTTATGTGAACAATAGGTAGATCTCATCATGATGTATTACCATATGAGGGCACGTAGGATTTCATTATCCCCTCTGAGAGTTGCATCCCCTTGAAGCAATTTCTTTTATTTGCATTTTTCTTAAAAAGTATAAGAGATAGAATCGAATTGAAAATGGCAGCATCTACAGTAACAAATTGCAATGTTAATAAACATAAACAATTAGTATGTTATCAATCCTTATAAGGAGTTATTTCCCTTGAAGAAATTTACACAATTTTTGAAAAATTCTATTTCGAGAACCGGAAGTCGTAGAGACTTGAGATCTTCACCAATAATCTTTAATTCATGTGACCTTTTATTTGCACCCAAGGTCAAAGGTCACTGAGTTCAAAAAAAATTTACGCTGCAATTTCAAGCTTACATATTAAGAAAACGATAAGAGTTTGCTACATACATACTGTGTATAAAATGTTCCTCTCGTCGAGCTCTCTATTTTATACATTAAGCTCAAAAATGTCCGACCGTCTTTTCAAAAGTTACGACGAGATAATTCTTTAAAGTAAAGTTTTGTGTGCATATCTTTTAAAAGGTAACAGGTATCAACCTACTATAAACTGCAAAAATGATCAGTATTTTAAGACCTTCAGTTTGAGGTCAATGTCAGGTCATGATGAAATTTTACCTTGACCTTCAAAGTGTACTATGACCTTGACCTTGTGACATTTAAAAGGTCAAGTGGTCTTAAGTTGAATGGTGGTAGTCCCATGTCTCTACGACTTCCGGTTCTCAAGTTTGGTATTGCATCATATATTTGATGATTCATTGTGACCTTGATGAACTTGGAATTGTCCCAAATTTTTGTCTACAATGTTGTCCTTGAACTGCAGATCATTTATCATTTAACAGATTTGAAATATCTATTGTCGTTTTAGAGATAATGCAGTTTGAAACTTTGCGAGCGGAGGCATGTTTTTCTGAATCAACAACAGCTTTCCACCTGAAATTTTCAGAAATTGAAGACTTAAACATGGTTATATGTTTGACCAATTACCAGAAAATTTAAATGAAAAACTCAAAAAAAAAATCAATTTGAAATTTTCATCTTTTACATTGACTTTGTAAGTTTCATAAGTTCTATTTATATAATTGATATTGCATCATTTTTGGCACTTTGCCAAATGCGGTCATTATGTATATCAAATTGAATGTCTTAATGAGCTCTACTCAAAAATGAAATTTCAAACCCCTTTTTCATCCCAGTCGGAAGGGTGGGGTCATTTAGTGCAAAAAATTCAAACTTCTCAGATGGTTAGGTTGTCGCATATCAAATGAAAGTCCATAAAGCGTACATTTCAAATATCAAATTGACGTCCCAAAAAATGGGTTGGGTGGGGTCATTGAGTGCAGAAAATAAATTGTCTTCTAAGGTAAGGTTGTTGTATATCAAATGAAAGGTCATAATGTGTACATTTCAAATATCAAATTCTTGTCATCCAAAAATGAGGTGGATGGGGTTATTAAGTGCAAAAATCAAACTTTATAGAACATGGCTTTGTCGCATATCATATGAAAGATCATCAAGTCTACATTACATATATCATACTTCCGATATCAAAAATGTAGGCGGATGGGGTCATTGAGTGTAAAAAGTGAAAGTTTTCAGAAGGTATGCTTGTCGTATATCAAATGAAAGGTCTTAAAAAGTACATTACAAAAACATCACTTTTACAGGAAAGACCTTTCAATTGTTTTACAAACAATTGAGATACTAGTTTTTCTAATGTTTTTTTTTTTTTTTTTTTCTTCCAGCATTTTTTTGACATGGCCTCCCCTCGTTTCTATTGGAGTTATCAAGACCAAATATGGATCATTGATAGACCTCATCATGAAGTATTACTAGATGAGGGCACGTAGGATTTCAGCATCCCCTGTAGAAGTTATCTTCCTTTTATTGGGTTTTTTCAACATGCCCCCTCCTCGTTGTTTTTAAAGATATCATGACTTTATGTGGACAATAGGTAGATCTTATCATGATGTATTACCATATGAGGGCACGTAGGATTTCATTATCCCCTTTGAGAGTTGCATCCCCTTGAAACAATTTTTTTTATTTGCATTTTTCTTAAAAAGTATAAGAGATAGAATCGAATTGAAAATGGCAGCATCTACAGTAACATTTGGCTATGTTAATTAACATAAACAATTAGTATGTTATCAATCCTTATAAGGAGTTATTTCCCTTGAAAAAATTTACACAATTTTTTAAAAATTGTATTTCGAGAACCGGAAGTCATAGAGACTTGGGATCTTCACCAATAATCTTTAATTCATGTGACCTTTAATTTGCACCCAAGGTCAAAGGTCACTGAGTGCAAAAACAATTTACGCTGCAATTTCAAGCTTACATATTAAGAAAACGATAAGAGTTTGCTGCATACATACTGTATATAAAATGTTCCTCTCGACGAGCTCTATATTTTATACATTAAGCTCAAAAATGTCCGACCGTCTGTTCAAAAGTTACGACGAGATAAAGTAAAGTTTTGTGTGCATATATTTTAAAAGGTAACAGATATCACCCTTCTATAAACTGCAAAAATGATCAGTATTTTAAGACCGTCAGTTTGAGGTCAATGTCAGGTCATGATGAAATTTTACCTTGACCTTCAAAGTGTACTATGACCTTGACCTTGTGACATTTGAAAGGTCAAGTGGTCCTGAGTTGAATGGTGGTAGTCTTATGTCTCTACGACTTCCGGTTCTCAAGTTTTGTATTGAATCATATATTTGATGATTCATTGTGACCTTGATGAATTTTGGACTTGTCCCAAATTTTTGTCTACAATGTTGTCCTTCAACGGCAGATCAATTATCATTTAACAGATTTGAAATATCTATTGTCGACTTAGAGATAATGCAGTTTGAAATTTTGCGAGCGGAGGCATGTATTTCTGAATCAACAACAGCTTTCCACCTGAAATTTTCAGAAATTGAAGACTTAAACATGGTTATATGTTTGACTAATTACCAGAAACTTTCAATGAAAAACTCAAAAAAAAAATCAATTTGAAATTTTCATCTTTTACATTGACTTTGTAAGTTTCATAAGTTCTATTTATATAATTGATATTGCATCATTTTTGGCACTTTGCCAAATGCGGTCATTATGTATATCAAATTGAAGGTCTTAATGAGCTCTACTCAAAAATGAAAATTTCAAACCCCTTTTTCATCCCAGTGGGAAGGGTGGGGTCATTTAGTGCAAAAAATTCAAACTTCTCAGATGGTTAGGTTGTCGCATATCAAATGAAAGTCCATAAAGCGTACATTTCAAATATCAATTGACGTCCCCAAAAAATGGGTTGGGTGGGGTCATTGAGTGCAGAAAATAAATTGTCTTCTAAGGTAAGGTTGTATATCAAATGAAAGGTCATAAAGTGTACATTTCAAATATCAAATTCCTGTCCTCCAAAAATGAGGTGGATGGGGTTATTAAGTGCAAAAATCAAACTTTCTAGAACATGGCGTTGTCACATATCATATGAAAGATCATCAAGTCTACATTACATATATCATACTTCCGATATCAAAAATGTAGGCGGATGGGGTCATTAAGTGTAAAAAGTGAAAACTTTCAGAAGGTATGCTTGTCGTATATCAAATGAAAGGTCTTAAAGAGTACATTACAAAAACATCAATTTTACAGGAAAGACCTTTCAATTGTTTTACAAACAATTGAGATACTAGTAATATTATTATTGTTTGACGTAAATTTTACATTGAGGTTCTGAAATAAGAAATCACCAATTCACCAACATTCCAACTGACTCCATTTTCAGAAAACGACATCTGTAACAAACAAACTTTTAGCTACCGCTTTTCAAGCAGAACCAAATACAATGAAAGTCCAATCTATGTATTGGCTTCCGAAGCTACACAAAACACCTTACAAATATAGATTCATTTCGTCTTCAAGCCATTGTTCCACTACTAAATTGTCTATTCTTCTTACCAGTACACTTGGTACAATCAAAAACCTGATAATAAATTGTTCAAATAAGGCCTTCGAAAATAGTGGAATTAATTACTTTTGGAGTGTCAAGAACTCGTTGGAAGTACTTGATAAATTACATGCATATATTGGTGATTTTGAATCTGTTCAAAGTTTTGATTTTTCTACCCTATATACCACATTGCCTCACATTCTCATCAAGAAAAAAATCACACACCTAATTAAATGGGCATTTAAAAAGTCAGAATGTGAATATATATGTTCAAACTCTTTTAGGTCATTTTTTAGTAGCAATAAACAAAAAAACTATGTCAATTGGACATGCTTTGATACTATATATGCCCTTGAATTTTTACTAGATAACATTTTTGTTCGCTTTGGAGATTCCGTATATCGTCAGGTTATCGGAATTCCAATTGGGACTAACTGTGCACCACTTATTGCGGACCCTTTTTTTGTATTGCTATGAGTTACAATTTATGACAAAAATCAGCAAAGACCCATCGAAAAAATATCTGATACACAAACTTAATAATACTTTTAGATATTTGGATGATATTTTGGCTCTCAATAATGACGACTTCAGTATGTATACTAAAGAAATTTATCCTGTTGAACTTACTTTAAATAAAGCTAATACTAACAATGACCACTGCCCTTTCGTCGATCTTGATATCTATATCATTAATGGAAAGCTTAATACTAAAATATATGATAAAAGAGATGATTTTTCATTTCCTATCGTTAATTATCCCTTTTTAGATGGTGACGTTCCCTTGTCACCATCTTACGGTGTTTATATATCTCAACTTGTACGATTCGCTCGTGTATGTAACAATGTTTTAGATTTTAACGAGAGAAATTTATGTATTTACTGAAAAATTATTACACCAGGGTTTTCGATATCACAAACTAGTCAACACATTTACTAAATTTTATCATCGGTATAAGGACATCATTCGTAAATATAGCTCAACATGCAGACTTCTTATACGTTCAGGTATTTCACATCCAATTTTTTATGGAAATATTCTTTATAAAGGCTCAAAAATGTCAGTATTCACCTCTGAAGCTAACAAAACCTTTAAATAGACTTATTAAGAAGGGATATAGTTACGATACTGTTGTCAGGTCATTAAAGATTGCATATTTTGGCGTTAATATTGATTCACTTATAGGGTCTTTGCATCGGCACTAAACACATTTATTTAAAAACCAGTTGTTGGCATGACACGGGTTATGTTCTTCTCATATATGTTATGATGGTATGATACTTAACCCCTAACGGGAAGGATTGTGCCTGATATTCATATGATGAAGACATAATCTTTCAATCAGTTTAATTGAAGTCTGGAGCTGGCATGTCAGTTAACTGCTAGTAGTCTGTTGTTATTTATGTATTATTGTCATTTTGTTTATTTTCTTTGGTTACATCTTCTGACATCAGACTCGGACTTCTCTTGAACTGAATTTTAATGTGCGTATTGTTATGCGTTTACTTTTCTACATTGGCTAGAGGTATAGGGGGAGGGTTGAGATCTCATAAACATGTTTAACCCCGCCGCATTTTTGCGCCTGTCCCAAGTCAGGAGCCTCTAGCCTTTGTTAGTCTTGTATTATTTTTAATTTTAGTTTCTTGTGTACAATTTGGAGTTTAGTATGGCGTTCATTATCACTGAACTAGTATATATATTTGTTTAGGGGCCAGCTGAAGGACGCCTCCGGGTGCGGGAATTTCTTGCTGCATTGAAGACCTGTTGGTGACCTTCTGCTGTTGTCTGTTCTATGGTCGGGTTGTTGTCTCTTTGACACATTCCCCATTTCCATTCTCAATTTTAACTTTGCAATATACACCAAGTACCAGTAATAAATTTTTTCAAAACAAAACAAATTCATAAAATACAACAACAACAATAAAGAACAGAAACTAAGACTATGCATAGCACCACTCGTTTCTGTTAAAAAATATAAGATTATACTGATATTCATTTTCCCTATCTCAGAACACTGTCTCATTCATCTCAATCTTCTGAACAAGGTATAAACCAAATAAGATTGACTAGTTGAAACTCCTCTATAATAACATGCTCAACAATGATATGGTTTGTTTGCTTGTCAACTTTGTTTTTACACTTTTTACCAGCATTGCAATTGATTTTATGCATAGAATATATAGTTAAACGTTTACATCATTGCCCTTTCCAAAAGCAGAACGAACATTGCCTAGGAGTGTTCTCTTAATTGTATAGTTAATGAACCGACAAATTTTGCAAAAAAGTAATTAACCAAACATTAGTTTTGTGAACATATTAAATTGTAGAACAGCTCTAAACTAATTAAAAATAACTTCCAAATTTAAAATTGCAACTTTCAAATCTTGTGCCACCATTTCTTAGAGCTATCTAGTCGAATTAATGACCAAAATGTGCAGAATTAAATCTCCATATTGAGGGTTGTCTATTGGAGATAAAAATTCCCATGGGGGATAAAAGTTTGCTATGGGATAGAAAATATTCCTTAAATCTACTAATGGGAATAATTTGCATTTATTAATAACATAACATGTATTTATTTTCTTCTTACGTTTTGGTCTAAAAAAGATGTTTCGGGTATAGAATTGTTCAAGCCTTGTTTATTTTGCTACACATATCATCCTCCAAGAGTTCAACTATAGCATTGCATTGAAGAAAGATAACGAATTGTTAGATTTTTATATACATCTTTCAAGGCTCAAACCAGATAATTCAAATGATGTAATAACCTATCTGACGGATCCAGAAACTGCTTTGTGGGAGAGGACTTAAAGGTCGAACAAAATAGGGGAAACGTTGATAAACAGTAGGTTGACTTCGAAAAATCCCCCCGGTACCCCGGTACCCCGGTAAGACCCAATTTCTCTGTCTCTGTCTTTCTCTCCAATTCTCGGAAGGGTCGTCCGTTTGGCTGGATGAGATGTATAAATACACAGCCACATCCAGTTAAACAGGATGTGGAAAGCAAATTTTGTGTCTCGTGTAGCGTCAACCCTGTCTGAACGTTAACAAAAATTTCAACAACTCTCTCACGGATCTGTAGTTGACCCATCGCAAGGCAAATTGTGGCCCTATCCAAAATGTCATTTACCTGTCTACATATCCCACTCCCAATCCTGTCGGTGCACTTTTCATAACCTATTTATTAGATTTATTTATTAATTTGTTAACACAATCTTTATGAAATAGTTCCCACTCGGTGTTAAGAAAACATCAATCAACTTATGAATTAAAAAAGAATAGTCAGAGTACCACAACTTATGAACACGTATTAATAAATTATCAAATACATGTATGATTGGTAAATAAGAACAAAACGGCATTATTGATATGAAGTTACAAATTCAATTTGTAAAATATATTACAAACAAAATCCTACATGCAAAGTATGCCTCATTTACGTTGGTGACCTCTTCTGCAGGCCTGTGTTTACGCAATTTTCAAAGTGCAACAATATCAAAACGGTAAAAATACAGAATAAAAGTGACGGGCCATTTTGTGCATATACATGTACCAATGGGAAACGTTATTTAAAGCAAATTGAATACTCTTAAATATTTCATTAATTTTAATAGAAAATGGGCAATTTGGTGGCTTCATGTAATAAAGCCAAGACTTTTGCTAAAAAAAAAACATGTAAATACTTTATTATAGAGATTTTCGTTATACAATTGTAAACATAGATTACTCACTCGTTTTTCCATGATGTGCTAGCATTTATTGTCTACAAAATGTCCTAAACAACCTTTGCAAAAATACCTCGTGCTGAGTAACTAAAGTCGAGCGTACCCTAGAAGGTGTACATGAATATGTCCATTTTTATACTTGTTTTAACCAATATCTTTATCTATATACTTGTTTTATGGATATCATTGCTAGCACTGCATGCAATAATCCTCTATCTTTTAAGCACCGAATTTTCAATATAGGAAAACAGGGGAACGGCTGCGGATTTTTTCATGTTCAGCATTGAAACAACAAAAGGGTACATTATCCTTAATGGCTATGTTTCGGATGGTTTACTGTCCTGAATATACAGTTAATTTGTCGCTAGATGTTTATGAGAACTTTCAAACATATATCTAATGCATCCATCCTCCTTGAGATAAATATTTTTCAATTAGTGGTTATTATATAAATTAGGATTATTGTTTAAGGTTTATGAACCCTTCTGTATGCCTGTGTATTACGAAATTTTTGCAAAGTGCCATAAAATTAAAACAGCATAAATACTGAATAAAAGAGATGAGCCATCTTGTACATATACCAAGGGAAAACGTCGGTTGTAGAAGTTATATTTTTTGTTTTATCATTGCGAATTGCAATCGATAGAAAATGTGATTACTCGCTAGCTTATCCATGTTGTGCTACGTACATTGTTTACAAAAAGTCATGAACAATTTTTTAAATCAAAAACAACCTCGTGCTGAGTCACTCAAGGCGAGCGCACTCGAAGGTGTACCGGATATACATGTACTTGCTTTAACTAATATCTTTATTTAAAAACTTGTTTTAGGGAGATCATTGAAGCACTACATGCAGTAATCACCTATCTATTAAGTACAGAATTGTCAAATATAAGAGTACATGTGGAAAGCACGTTTTGAATTTACCTTGGAGTTCGGTATTCTTTATTTTTTAATTGTTTATTATTATGATACTCCTTATTTAATGGTTAACTTTAATAATGAAAAATACTTTTTAAATACAACTGGCATGCAAGAATCTTTATGAAGCTATGTGGATAAATTTATCGGTTTTCAAGAGCTAAATCGACAGCCCGTCATCCTTACAGTGGCTTCCATTTTGACGAAGTAGAATCCTGACTGTATGTCTGCCGAGTAGAGACAGATTGGGTGCACCCCACTCCTAACTCCGCCCTTAAGCTCTAGTTACAGATCAAATAATTTCGTCGATCTGTCAGAAAGCTGTATTAGAGGATTCCCAATTAGCTACGTACCAGGTACGGTTGGTACGTAACTCAACCGTTTATGTTGTTTTGGAGGAGGAGACTATTTTATTCTTCAATGTTCAAATTACAGAAATCGAATTGCATATCAGCAAAAACTACCGTAACTTTTTATTTGATAACGATTTCACCGTTTCTAGAACTCTTTGTTTGTGAATCTATCTGAGATAATTTAGTTAATGCACAAGTGCATAAATCAAACAAACCTTACACAAACTGAGTTGACACGGCCTTTAGATTCTAAATATAGATTTGCCTTTCCTTTATTTTAAGGTATTGTTTTTGTTTTGTTTATATTTAGAAAAAAGAGAATATTTTCTTATGTATAAACAGAATTTGGTATAATTGAAAGACTATCTATGAACGACTTTCTTAAACACGTGATACTGATGTTGGTTATATATGTCAACATGTCAAAATTTTGTTGATTTCTCATTAGTTCTTTGAAATTAGTCATTTTTATTTAAGAAATCTATTTCGATCATTACAGCAGAATGTTTGAGTGAGAAAAGGGCACTTTTCTCATTTTTTTATCAAAAAGATTTTTTTTCTAGAAATGCTTTCTAAAAAATAAAGTTAACTGAAAAAAATATTGAAAAACAAAATACTTACTATTCTGCTGCCGATAAAAAGAACACCAACGTCTAGAATCATTGAATTAAAAAAAAAGAAGAAGAATTCTTGGTGGTCTCGAGGTAGCATGTTTGCCTCGAGTGTCGTGGATTCAAAACCTCGGCCGGGTCAATCCAAAAAGTTTAGATTTGGTATTTGCTGCATCTCCGATAAGCACGAGGCATTGGGGAGTAAGAGCAAAGACTAGTCGGCTCGGAGTCAGAATAAGGTGTCCGATTAGGACAACATGTCTTCAAACGGACTGTTGCCTTGTGAATTAGTACATTAAAAATCCGACTCAGCGTGTTGTTTAAGTACAAAGCAGGGTTTAATATTCATATTACATTAACATGTTCTCGTCCTGAATATGCATTTAATTTGCCGCTGGACGTGAAGTAGCCATTTATCATCATAATAATTATATTAAATTGCACTGACACTCGTCCTTTTTAAATGATTTATAACGTATGTTATAATTTTATCCTTTTCCGTACTTTTTAATATTGGTAAAATTTTATACATGTAAAAGACGATTTTTGTGAAAACGTAGAAAATATAAGAATGGTAAAGATGATAAATATTTTAAAATTTGAACTACGTAAATAAATGACAATATTTAATTGATTTAAAGAATGCGATGAATTGATACTGATTATAAGGTAAGAAAATGTGTTGATCACCTTTTTATTACTATTATTCTTTATCTTTATTACTATTATTTATTAGGATTTGTCTCAGCCTACGCACGATTGAGAATCGTTTAATACTTATTTTATTATTAATACATTATTAAGGAGGATGATTTTGTAAGTTAAAATGGCTCTTATTTGTTTCATGTTTTCTAAAAGCCTACCAAACATTCCAACCTATTCATTATATACTGTTATAATACTATAACTAACGAAAATCAGATAAAATATAAATGTGCTTTATGTTTTAGTTTTTTCTGTGCCTTTACAATTTCGGGGGATAAAACATTGTGCAACGGTTGCTCGAAAGCATAATCGAATACGCCCAATATTGTTTGCTATGAATAAGATAAAACATGGCAGTGAAATAAATACCACGTTGTAGCTATAAATCCTCAAAATACTTTTGATTATAATTCATAAAACATATAAAGTGTATATATCAATTATTTCAAAAGTTCAATGATGGCTCCCATTTTGTACTACGGTTGGTACGGTAGCAAATCGGAAAACCTTTAGTATGAGTGTCGGAATTTAGACATTCAGCTATATAAAACTAATAATAATAAGTTAATGGCAAAAATTTTGAAATACGGTAGCAATCTCAAAGAAGAAGATGTGGTATGGTTGCAGATAAGACAATTTTCCATCAAAGACAAAATGACGTAGATGTAAGCAACTATAGCTCGCCGTAAGGCCCTCAACAATGAGTAAATCTCATACTTCATAGCAAGCTATGTAAGGCCCGAAATGAAGTTAATGTAAAACCATTTAAACGTGAAAACTAGGAGCCTGCATGATTTATTTACGGAACAATAAATAAAAAACAAATTTAATAGTATACCTAGAAAGTTCATGGAAGGTAAGAAGTGATGCTTCTCGGTATCACCGTCCGCTCCTTTCGTGTTTTTCTATTCATATTATTTGATGATTAAGTATAAAACTGCCAATGTTATTGCATCAACTTGAAAATAAATTGCACTGGAAGGAATTTACATAATGTAAGTACCGACAATAGTTGTTTTGATTACGACTGTCTATCAAACAAGTGACCCGGCAACCATGTTACGTAACGCATGAAACGTACAATTGAATATATGACATTCCGATCTATACTTTTAGACACAAACACGCATAGCTATTATCTAGACTAATAAAATAATAATATATGCTTCCTTAAAAAAGAGATATATTTTGGGTTTTTTATAGTCATTCTTTATGTGGGATATTTTCAAACGAAATACTACATTTTTACATTAGAGCCTACTTTAATTCAAATTTTGCTGCAAAATGTAAAATAACAAAAATACAGAACTCCGAGGAAAATTCAAAACGGAAAGTCCCTAATCAAATGGCAAAATCAAAAGTTCAAACACATCACACGAATGGATAACAACTGTCATATTCCTGACTTGGTACAGGCATTTTCTTATGTAAAAACAGCAACTTGTGAACAGAAACATAACAAAAGGACAAACAAAAATTAATGGGCAAAGCTTTTTATTCCGAAACTAAATGTCACTTTTTACAGGAGTTACATGTATGACATCATTTATTTCTCAATTTTTTCGTTCAAACATGACATGTTAAAGTACAGAATTTTAAAGTAATTGTTTCGTTGCCATTGGCATACATTGGTGTGAAACAAGAACTTGTTGTTGAAAGATACATAAAAAGGCTTCACGTAAATGCACCAGAAAGATTAAATTAAATAGAGGATTACTGATTAATTGATTTATTTATTGATTGATTGATTGTTGGTGGTGTTTCACGCCACTTTTAGCACTATTGGCTGTATCGTGGTAGTCAGCTTCTGTTGTGCGGACAATTCTAAGCAATTAAGAAAAGAGCCGAATGTACCTGCCACATGCACGAGCGGGGTTCGAACTCACTTTCACTTTGAAGTCAGACTTTGCATTTCAAACGTATACTTTCACAGCGTATCTTTACTTTGGTCGATTTCACTGTTTTCTTTTTTTTTCCCACTCTTTTTCGAACACAGAAACGCTGTCATTATCAGAATATGATAGTACGAAAAATAAATCAAATAACATTTATTTATTTGATAAATATAAAACGAACAATCAAACCAGCATAACATTTCTCCAATTATATGGTCACATGTCAATTATTGAAAAAAATAAAATGCAATTCTTAAGGTTATGTAGCCAGTTGAAATCAAACAACTTAGTATTGATTTTACTGAAGAAGCAACCAAGAGGTGAGCTGCGTCGAATAGATATCGACCTTATGCAAGTGCACGTATACATGTACATATATATGACTTTGATTGATTTAGGAACATTCAAATACAAAATAAAAGATGACTTTTTGGTCTGTTTTGTAGGGTTCTTATATCAACTAAATTTTCAAACTGTTACATAGTTACATACTTTGTATAGAGACTTTTTAAACCCAAAATAGGTTAACATGTGTATTGATATTCATTTGCATAAGATCGATTTCTATCCGACGCAGCTCAGGTGTTACTTTGGATACAGATCGGTCAACTTGCTTTTCATACGATCATAGCAACAAAAACAATAGACACAGTTCATTTGTTGCACCCTTGAAGTTATTTCAATTAGCGATTGCCAAAAGACTCGTTACAATCCTTTTAAAAATCTGTCAAAACATTTTTATCCTGGAACATATTTTGACAGTTTACACTAGAACAGCTTCTGAAAGCTATAACTTGAAGCAGTTTTAAGGAAGGAATGTCCTAGCACAGATTCTGACAGCTATACCCTGAAGCTTTAATAAGGAAGAAATGTCTGAGAAAATATTTTGACGTCTATACCTTGAAGCAGTTGTAAGGATGGAATGTCAAAGAACAGATTCTGAGAGATATACCCTGAAGTAGTTGTAAGGTATAATGTCGCAGAACAGATTATGTTACCTATACCCTAGGCATAAAGCAGTTGTAAGGACGGAATGTCCTAGAACAGATTCTGACAGCTATAGTCTGAAGTAGTTGTAAGGACGGAATATCCTAGAACAGATTCTGAGAGCTACACCCTTTAGTACTTGTAAGAAAAAAATGCCCAAGAACAGGTTATGTTACCTATATCCTAGGCATGAATTCGAAGCAGTAGAAAGGAAGAAATGTCCTAGAAAATATTTTGACAGTTATACCCTGAAGCAATTGTAACTAAAGGAAGAAATGTCCTAGAACAGATAAATAACAATTCTATGACACATTGTTCTGACAGTTCTGAAGAGAGACACATTGATTTCAACTGTATACCTGTGGCAAACACGATGGGTATTGAAAGCGAAAATTGATGATGTTTGCTGTATTAACAACTTTATAGATAACCAATCGTTTTCAATAGATAAAATAAGGGGGAAATAAAGAATTTGGGTTGCTGAGATTCTTTTGGAGATATAGGCATTTGAGAACAAAAATTATGAATTTCAAAGTTGTCTCTTTATTTTTTCTTTAACATGTACGAGAAGAAATAAAATTAAAACAAAATGGAAATAACAAGATTTTCAAAACATTATACCAGAGTTTATTTGAAATGAAAGCCTTAAAGAAAATTGAGAGATATAGGGGTTGCTAGGCAAATTTTTAAAAACATTATCTAGGAAAAATCAAGAGGTTACCAAATATTTTTGAATTAGAATAATAGCTGTACTACAAACTTGACAGAGCAGCTAAAACATCATACATCACCTGAGGGTAATGTGTCTCAGCACGTTCTTTAGTTAATTAATATGATTTATATGCTGACAGTTTTGACTAGTACGTGCATCATTACACTAATCTAATTGTTTAAGCAATTGCCAGTGATCAACAATTTTATTGACCATGCTTTTAAAGATTGTTTACTGTGTAACGAAAATGACATTGGCTATGAATTCCATCATAAATAAGAATGCAAAGAATTAGAACAAAACAGAAAACGTGTACATCAATATCATATTTTCGCAATGTAATTATCATTAAATACAGGAAGATAAGGTATGATTAAAACACAATTGTAATTATGAAAGACGATACAAGAAAGAATTTAATAAGAGAAACAATGAATAATCGTTAGTTTAAAGATAAAAAAAAATGCCATGATCACAGACTAAATTGTTTTATGCCATTATGAAGAGTCGTCCTAGTCGTTTATTTGCTTATCTTCTCTCATTCACTGACCTCTTTCTTTCTCTTATTCACTCACCAATTTTTCCCATTCAGCCATCATTCTTTTACTTTATCTGTGATTAACACTCTCTAGTTCACTCAAAGGTTCAAACCCATTCACTCACATCTGTTCAGTTACTAATTATTGTTCACACAGAACTCATTCATTCGTTCGTTACTATTTTCTTAAAAAAAACGTCATTTACTTTACTAACTCGCACTACACTCTTGTTCAGTCACATTTTTGTTCGTCGTTCACTCTCTCATTCAGTGTCACTTTCATACTCTATCTCACACTCTCTCAAAAGTTTAATCTCTCAAATATTTGTTAACTCTCGTCCCCAACCTCGCTCAATCCTCACTCACTTACTCCCTCTCACACACTCACTTACTCCCTCTCACACACTCACTTTCTTTCACGCTCATTTTCTCACATACTTGTTCACATTCACACATACTCGTTTACTCTATCACACACTCGCTCAATGTCTCGTTCATTCGCTCACTTTCTCACACACTCCTCGCTCTATTGCTCACACTCTCTCAGAATCTCTAACTCTTTCAATTCTCACTTTTTTTGTTCATTTTCTCATACACTCAATCTTTGTCTCACACATTCACTCGCTCACTATCTCTATTACATACTCCTCCCTCTCTCACTCATACACACACACTTGCTCACTTTCTCTCGCTCACTCTATCATTTCTCACAAAACGCACACTCGTTCACAGTCACATTCTCGCTCGCTCACACACTCGCTCTTTTTTCACATACTCGCTCAATCCAGTCCCCAATAACTTATTTCTCACACACTCCTCGCTCCCTCTCACTCTAATTCTCTCATGCACTTACTTTCTCGCTCATTTCCTCACCCATTCTCGCACTCTTCACACTCTCTCTCCCACACTCATCTCTCTCTCCCACATCCGCTCGCTGTTTCTCCCTAAAAATTACTCTGTCACTCGCTCACACACTCTGTTCGTTCTCTCACTCACTTTAACACCTTCGCTCACTCCCGCATACATGCGCGCACACCCTCTCAGCATGTCTCATTCTCACCCCTCGCACACTCTCACGACTCACTAACAGAGTGTGAAAAAATTTAGTGAGAGAGAGAGAGATAGAGTGAGGGGGAGAATGAGCGAGTGTAAGAGAAAGAGAGGAAACAAGTGTGTGAGTTTTTTCACTTTCTCACTCTTCCGGGTCTCCCAGAGGATTTCTGATTACTTTGAATTCACAAAGTATTTACAGCGAATCCTAATGGCTACGACATTAGAACTGTTCTACTCCGTTAGGGCTGTGGAGGCCACAGTCCATCGGGGAGGACACAGTGTCTACCATTGACTGAGAGAGGAATGTCCACATTCCTTCAGGTAACTTCATTAGGTATGTGAGCAGCGTATGAAATAAAAATAAGTATACGTTTTATTACAAAATTAGGTAGATATTTTGTGGTATTTTAACATTTTATATTTTGCAAATTTATTTGAAATAAAGAACCAATTTTATTTTGTTTTCATATGCTCTTCAGTTGTTAAATAATATATTACATTTTTAGTTCAGTTTAGCTTTAATTGTTTTTCTTATGTTGTATCCTTTAAAATATTATCCCGATGAAATAAAGGGTGCTAACTGTGATTCCTTTATATTTCATTGTAATTCAACCACATTACAATATATGGCTTCTAGCTTATAAACCAGTTCACGTGTAATCACTGAAGCGTTCAAATATAAACATAACCTTATATTTTAACTCATATCATAATGATTTTTCTTAAAAGATGCAATATCAAACGGGAAACCTCTTTTTAATTTCCCTCTGTTTCCTTCGGTATAACCCTACACTGACACGAAAAGAATTCGGTAGGAATCCTTGCTGTTAAAACTGGGTAAGATTATTTTTTATCTTTAATATCTTACACATTTATATCTATCAAAATCATCACAAGTAGTAAACATATAAACTCCCATGAGGGATAGAGGTTTGCTATGGGGGAAAATATTCCTCAAATCTATTGGTGGGGAAAAATACATTTCTTAATAAGATGAATCATGCTTGTATTTTTTTCTTACGTTTTGGTCTAAAAAAAGATGTTTACTACAAGTATCATCTACAAAGAGTTCAACTAAAGCATTGTATTGCTCATCAGAACGACAGATAACGAATGTTTAGATTTTTATATAGTTTTTACATCTTTCAAGGCTAAAACCAGATAATTCATATGATGTAATAACCTATCTGACTGACCCAGAAACTGCTTTGTGGGAGAGTCAACAGAATAGGGGAAATGTTGATAAACAGTAAGTTGACTTCGGAAAATATCCACGGTACCCTGGCGTATAGAAATCAGACCAAATTTCTCTGTCTGGCGGTAGGACTCCCCCATTATCGAAGGGGTCGTCCGTTTGGCTTCGTGAGATGTATAAATACTGAACCCCATCCAGTTAGGATGTGGAAAGTAAATTTTATGTCTTGTGTAGCGTCACCTCCGTCTGCACGTTAAAAAATCCTTTCAACAACTATTTCAGTGATCTGAAGTTGACCCATCGCAAGGCAAATTGTACCCCTATCCAAAATGTCATGTACCTGTCTAAATATCCCACTCTTCAATCCTGTCGATGCACTTTTCATAGCCTATTTATTAGAATTATTTGTTAATTTGTTCAGACAATCTTTATGAAATAGTTCCCACTGGGTGTTAAGAAAACAACAATCAATTCAGTGTTGGATCCAGGAGGGTCCGGGGGTTGGAATCCCCCTTTGATTTTACGATCAATACTTTTGAATGGGGACATATGGTTGGACCCCCCCCCCCCCCCCCCCTTTTTAACCTGGGTTGGAACTCCCCTTTAAAAATGGCTGGATCCGCCCCTGCAATTATTGAATTAAAGAATATTCAGAGTACCACAACTTATGAACATGGATTATTGAATTATCAAATACATGTTTGATTGTTAAATAAGAACAAACTTAGGCATTATTGATATGAATTTACAAATTCAATTTGTTTCCCTCTCAAAATATATTACAAACAAAATCCTCCATGCAGAGTATGCCTCATTTTCATTGATGTTAAGGTTGACAACCCCTTCTGTAACCTGTGTATTACGAAATTTTCAAAGTGCAACAATCTCAAAACGGTAAAAATACGGAAAAAAAGTGACGGGCCATTTTGTAGATATACCAAAGGAAAACGTTGTTCAAAGCAATACTGTTAAATAAATTTATTGCATTTAATAGGAAATGGGCAATTTGGTGGCAAATAAAGCCAGGATTTTTGCAAAAAACCCATGTAAATACTTTATTACAGAGATTTCGTTATAAAATTGTAAACATAGATTTCTAACTCGGTTGTTCAAGATGTGTTAGCGTTTATTGTCTACAAAATGTCCTAAACAACCTTTACAATCCAAAAAACTTCATGCTGAGTCACTAAAGTCGAGCGCACCCTAGAAGGTGTACATGAATATGTCCATTTTTATTCTTGTTTCAACCAATATCTTTATTTATATACTTTTTTAGGGAAACCATTGCTACCACTGCATTCAATAATCCTCTATCTTTTGAGCACCGAGTTGTCAAATATAGGAGTACAAGGGGAAAGCTGCAGATTTTTATAGAATTTCCATATGTTTAGCATTGAAACAACAAAAGGGTACATTATCCTTAATGGGTATGTCTCGGATGGTTTACTGTCCTGATTATGCATTGAATTTGGCGCTAGATGTTTATTAGAACTTTCAAATATATTTAATGCATCCCCTTTATGATAAATATTTTTCAGGATTAGTGATTATTATATCAATTGGATTATCGTTTAAGATTTATCAACCCTTCTGTAGGCCTGTGTATTACGCAATTTTCAAGGTGCCATAATAAAGAAACTGCAAGAGTACTGAATAAAAGAGAAGTGCCATTTTGTACATTTTCATGTAACAAAGGAAAACGTCGGTCATAGAAGTTATACTTATTGTCTTATTGCATTCAATAGCAAATGTGATTACTCTCTAGTTTATCCATGATGCGCTTGGTTTATTGTTTACAAAAAGTCCTAAACAACATTTCAAATCCCAAAAACCTCGTGTTGAGTCACTAAAGTCGAGCGCACCCTAAAAGGTGTACTTGATTGGTTCATATCTGCACATGTACTTGTTTTAATTAATATTTAAAAACTTGTTTTCGGGAAATCATTGCAAGCACTGCATGCATGCAATAATCCCCTATCTACTAAGTATAGAATTTTTATAAAATTTCCATATGTTTAACATCGAAATAACAAAAGTGTACATAATCCTTAAGAGGCCCACGTCAATTTAAACGTTTTGAATTTACATTGAGTTCGGTATTTTTGTTAATAATTTTTTAATTGTTCGTTATTATGATCCTCCTTTTTTAAACGGTTAACTCTAATAATTCTAACGGACGCAGGTTTACTTTTTTTACGGCAGTGTAAAGGAGACAAAGTAATAGAAGATGTTCAAATGAATAGAATTTTACACATTTCGTTGCATGTAAAAGCTGAAATAACGGACAATTGCAATGAGGTCATATGTGGGTATTTTTCGACCATAATCTACATAAGTTGATCATGGGCATATATAAATTATATGTCTTAAATTCAATTTATATATTTCTGTTGAAATTTAAATTGTCAAAAGGGTAGTGTACTGTACAGGTCGTAATATCAAGTACATTCTCTCCATATGCGTTCAATGAATAGAAGATGCCGAACCATGCAATACTTGAATAGTTGTGCTCTTATTGTTATAAAGAAAACCAACCAAACATTTCTCGGTTTGAACTTTCAGTGCAATAAATACAATAGATACTTTTCCGTTTAGTAACATTACTTTAAAGCAATAGTTTTAATGTATGCATCTACCAGTTTACTCTCGTCATCCTTAACTCTTATCTCGAAATTCTTGTTATATCAAAGTAAAATATCTGCCCACAGTCATATATTTTTATTATACGACCGAACATTTTTTTGCGTTTGTATTATGTTATGACGATGTCTGCGTCGTCGTCCGGAGACATTTTGGTTCGCAGACAATGACTTGAGTATAAGTGCATGGAACTCTATGAAACTTTAGCACAAGGTTCCATACCACAATAGGAAGGTTGGGATTGATCTGGGGGTTATTGTCGTAGTTGTTAGTAATTAGGGGCTAAGAGCAAACATTTTTCTTGTTTTAGAGCAATAACTTGTGTATAAGTGTATGGATCTCTATGAAATTGCACCACAAGGTTCCATACATAAAAAGCCCGGTTGGGATTGATATGCTTAGATCACATTCATTCTGTGTCCGAAGTTATGCTATGTCAAATAAGTAATCACAATCTAAATTCGAACTGTATTGCAAAATTAATATAAATTGTAAGTAGAGTCATACTTAAAAATAGATATTGCATCAAAACTAATTGCAGATAAGAAATTATGTATAGATATAGTTTGAAATTTAGTCTTCATCATTAGATATTTTGCATATAATTAAAGGTAAGTTTTATAGATTTTTTTAAAGACTTTGTATTCAATCTTGCGTATAAACCCTTCAGAATGAAAGTTTCATATCTTCTTTCAATTATAAAATGGCTAAGTGGAGCTGTAAATATGTCATCTCATGCTGATTAATGGACAGATAATATTACTTAACAAACAGATGTTTAAAACAAAAGACAGGAACAATGAAGTTAATTAAAATTTTGTTTATTTTAACAATTTTATAAGTAATCATGGAAATTAAATATTAAAATGAATGAAGGAAAGTTTGTGATATATCGATGTATTATTTCCCTGCACATTAGCTAATGTGTGTTTTGTTTGATGATTTTTTAAGGCATTAAAGGTTATCATACAAACAAAAGTCTTTTCGTCCTCTACTGGTCTTATAATAGATAGCACAGTGCAGTCAACACAATCAATTACATTCAGCATCACGTGCATACTGTGAAAATCTTATTTAATTACTCTCATCGCTGCTTTGACTTTGAAGAAATTTATTTTGGTCCGGAGAGTGATGCAAAATTGACTCTATTACGGAGGATATTTAACGACTGACCGATAACTAGCTTATACCATGAATATCTCCTATCTCGAACACGAAGCCCCCTTTGCATAATACATAAGGTTGTCGATCAATTCTTGGCCGAAAGGAGGTTTTGCGAAATTTCTCAAAGTTGCCCTTTCAAATGTGTTAAAGTTTATCTGCAGACTCAAATATGGCCTGTCTATCAAGACGGTAGCTAGATATGATATGTTTCATTTGAGTTGTCCATGATATAAATCCTTTTCTGGAAACCCTTTCTTGTCTAAAGGCTTGTCGGTTGATTCTTATAAAATGCAAGGCGACGGCCATCTTTGATGTAACGATCGCTTTCCAACAGGTTTAACTACACGCAAATAGCGTTCACAATTCACACGCAATGTACAACCATCGCAAAGTATGATTGTTTTATGAAACGGATGTTTAGCATAACGTTTGGTTAACGAGCAAAACGTAATCTAACTATTGTTTTATGAAACGACAGCCTGTTTTAAAGCAGCCTAAAATGAAAGAGTGAATCTTCGGTGGCGACACAATTCCAAACGAGATTAGAAAATTTTAAAACTCTGCCATTAATACCGAAGTCTGCAAACAATACTACAAACAAAGACATCTTCATGTAAATATAACATATGTAATTACTGTCAAATTTCCTATCAACCGGCAGTTGCGTAGAAATATGTGTATGTTGCAGATATTTGCTTGTTTTTTTATCTACCCACAAATGTTGCACCCTGTATCGGATTGATTGAGACGCGTTAATGCAAACACAAATAATGAGAATGAACTAAATCATGTTGATGTTTGGTTGTTTACCGTGCACCCATATCTTTTTATTTTATTTCATTAGCGTTTTTATTCAAATATTGTTTCCAAGACAAACCATGCGATGTACCAGAAGATACTTCAACAGAATGTGAAACATCTCAAAGATTACAGAATCAGCCTAACAATCAAACTATTGAAGTTAATTTTGATGGAGTGACAATTCATGTTTCCTAAGAATATGTGGACGACCCTACGTTTGAAATGTTTGAAGGCATTGTTCAGTATGACATGGAATCTAGTATTCGAATTAAAGTAAGGTTCGAAAAATAAAGTAGGCTTTTCATAACAGAAAAGCTTTACAATTTGTTTTCATTACCATATCGCATTTTACTTCAGCGAACATTTAAGACGATGAGACATAACTAAAATTTACTACTAAGCTATCACTGTTTATCTAATTCAAAACTGACAGTTTGATACAAGTATTTGAAATCATAGCAATATTGTCATAAAAGACAATGTCATTTGCCTAGTTTGATAATTAAATAGTAGCAAGTAAATATTATAGTTAAAGTTGTTCCTTTAATAATAAAACATTTAAGAAAAAAAAAATCTTTAAAAGGACAATAAGTATAAATATTTTCAAATAACTGAAGACTCATGACTTGGTTGCTGTGTGCCATTTTTGTTTTTCGTTTGATGTTTTGTCATAAATGAGGTGTAAACTTCCCACTAACACCATACACCATTACACCATTCACCATACACCATTCACCATACACCATTACACCATACACCCTGTGCCATTACACCATTCACGTTACACCTTTGCACCATACACCTTACACATTACACCATAATTCAATTTAATTTCAAAGAAAGCGTGCGAATACAAAATTATTTATTTATTTTAAAAAACGAATTTTGATCACAATATTGTAAATTAATGTATAAAATTAAAAAGCAGTTCTTATCAATATTTTGAATAGTTTTAAATGTCGTACACCATTCCCGATCGCACGTTACACCATTACAACATTCCCCTTACACCATACATCATAGCACCATACACCTTCTACCATTGCACCATATGCAATACACCATTACACAATACACGTTTTTTTGGGAAGTTTACACCATCCAATGGCTGTACTTGTTTAAATTGTTTTACATTTTCTTATGCCTTTCATAGCTTACAATACAGTATTGATTTGATCATCGGTCAAGTTCGTACAATGACCTTTAGTTGCTTACATCCACGCTATTTGGACCGTGGTGTATTGTTGTCATTGACAATCATACAACAGCTCCTTATGTCAATATTATTAAACAAAAAAACCAAAACTAACGGAAAAAAAACTATTGCATAGTTTACCAACTTACAAGAACATAAATTCATTTTATATAAGTTTTGTCATTTCTTACAACAAAAGTTACTTACCAGGCATATCAAATATGATATGAAATACAAATACAAATACAAATACAAGTGTAATATTTACGAATTATTTTCATAGGGAAGAAATATATTAAATGTGGCACGCTATCACGATTATCATATAAATATTGGATTGGACGGAACGTGTCTCATATCGGATATAAGTATGGAACTCATAAATTGCATACCACCAAAATCAGTACCTCGGACAAATAAAACTGATGTTACAACAGTTCATGTTATTGTAAGTAACTTATATTAATGTTTCTTTAGATGACAATAAAATTAAGATGTGGAAAGTTTAAATCAAAACAATAGTATGTGTAAATAAACTCATCATAGATACCAGGATTAAAATTTTGTATTTGCGCCAGACGCGCGATTCGTCTACAAAAGACTCATCTGTGACGCTCGATTCCAAAAAAGTTAAAAAGGCCAAATAAAGTACGAATTTGAAGAGAATTGAGAACCAAAAATTCCTAGTGTTGCCAAATACATGAATGATCTTCTTTACAATATTTGCTACATGTTTATACACAATAGTTATCAAATGAAGGCTAGGGCATGACAAAACGAAAAAAACAACATTATTATTTACAACATAATAAACGAAAAACATATCTAACAGACAGCAACCAACGACAACCGATGAAATACAGACTCTCGACTTGGAACAGGCACACACATAATGTGGCGGGGATAAACATTATTGTGATTGCTCAATCATCCCCTGAACTGGGATAACGGTGTAACATAACAACAAATGAACAAACTTTAAAAATCAGTTGGAAAAAACTCAAAACCCGTTTTAATTAACAGATAGATCATGTTTTCCCAGGTTGAAATATAAATCAAGTCGAATGCATATCCAACTCCCTTCACTTAGAAATAATCACCGATTCCGGGAAGAGTTTTTCATCCCAGTGGGTTGTTACCATTGTAACTCGAACAGCGGTTTAATTGTAGACCTTGGACTACATTCATAAAATACCAAAATCGACCGTAAAACTCCCGTAATATAGATATACCTACGTCATCAATACATTAGCATAATATGGAAATTTAACAATTACTTGGGCAGCGACAAGGAACATCATCTTGACAGCAAAATTATTTTTGCTATAGAAAAGAGCAAACATGACATACTTGAGTATTGTTATCATACGCTTTTGAGTATCCATGTCCTAACCTAACAATTATAAAAGGAAACTGCTAATTAACTATCTCAAACATAGCAGAAGCGTTTATCGTTTTTCAATGACAATGATACATAGTTGTATTGATAGATCGCTTTTGAATATTTCTGTCAAACAGACATGAGAGTTAGAAACACATTATTTTCAAAATACTGTGCAAATGATTCATCTCGGAATAAAGAATGTATTTACACGAATTTCTTAGCCTTTATTATATTAAATATTCCTAAAAAATGTTGTGTTATGCTAGCGTTAAGATTACATGAAAAAATATTGCAACGCTGTTCATTTCTTAAAACTAGGTGAACGTTATTAGAATACATAGATATATTGGTGACATACAGTACATAACAAAAAAAAATACAGTTCACATTATAGTCCTCAACGAATTCCTGTACATGTTGTCACTGTTTATAATTGAGAAAGATTAAATTAGAAAACTAAAACCAAATGGGAACTTGCATACACATTATCTTAAGCCATGTAATACATTTGTTTTTTGGTAATGTCAAAACCATCAACGTAAGAAATCCAATTCAAGGGTAGGAAATATATTTATTCCTTCTCCAGGTATTGACGTTATTCTCGCAAAATGCACTTATATGATAATTTGTCACAAGGCTTCATTAATTAGTCAATATAACATGATAAAGCATATCTTTATTGTTAGCTTTGAAAAAATCTAAAAACAGATATTCAATTAGAAGATGGAGTTTAGACTAAAAATTCTTTTGATTTTACTTTTTAAAACTTGGGTTTTTAAAATATACAGGAGCCCTGAATATACGCGAACCTGTGCTCCTAAAATTGATTTTAACTCATCAAAAAATACAAGACTTATAGCCTGGTCCACCAGATGCGCGTCTGCACATGACTTATCAGTGGCATTCAAATCAAACATTTTTTATTTTATTGAAAATCAAACTAAGACATGTTAGATACAAGTATTGATAATCAGTTTGATACAGTAATTGAATTATCTTACCAAGTCCAAGACCTGTGTTGTTGCATGCAATTGATTGAGGTATCATGTATACTGAAACATAAATGTCATTCTTTTCACTAAAGCAAAGACAATTGTGACGAACATTTTCTTTGTACAATGAGTGTTGTAGAATTTCAAACTATCGGTAAACAGAAAGTGACTTCACGGCATATGTAAAAAAAAAAGCTTACACTCTTTAACTCAACAATACCAAGAATTTTTTTAATAATCTAATTTGGAAAAAAGGCAGCATCCTACAAATTGTCAATCAACTTACTGTGGATTAATTTCTTTTCATGGATTCCAATTTTCGTGGATCGAAAACAAAATTTTTGTTGATATTTGAATTTGTTGTTTTGCAAACGTCTAAATACAAGCCTTCAGAAAATGTATACTTCTTAGAATATTGAAATTACAGGTGTACCTATACCTTAGAAATCCATGAAAGTTGGTATCATACGAATACAAATAAATTTACAGTATATATGAGAAAAGACACATGTGTCATCCAATAACAATATTATAATACGGCAATTTGGGTTGCCTCTAACATGTCTAACTTGTTCGATACTTTTAAAAAGAAGCTTATGTATGTTTCAGGTGTGTCTAAAAGGCGAAGGGACGTAAGGTAAAATATTTTGCTATTTCCACAAATTAGTTAAACCATCTAACTGGATTGTGTCATAATACATACATGACATAATTAATGATAAATTCTATAAAAAAAACTTGATGATATATTCGATGCATCTATCAACCCTTTGCAAGAGTTTTTCTACAATAGACAACACACAAGAAATGAGATTAGTTGAAGATATGGTTGTGTATTAACAACATTTCAAATGGTAATAACATGAATAACGACACCAAACAGCATATAATATGTACAAGGCAATATTTTACAAACGTATGAATATCTTAAGACAAAAATTAAAGTTGATACATGCAGTTCATTCCTTGATTGATCATTTTACATAAGTATGCGAAATTTCACATGAAAAATGTATGACAATGCATTATTTAATCACAGGGTTTTATTTTGAAAATGCAGTCAATCTTGTAAATCATTAATTTTAGGCAACAGAGTATATTATTCAATTATTATACACAATACTGTATGAATAAATTGCAATATTGTGTATACACTTATAGCCATGCAATCAAATATAATATGAAGCAAAGAAAACAAGATACCTAGTGGCCAAATTGTAAATACAGAATTGAAAAAAAATAATAGGTTTCAAGGCGATGTAATGTTTAAAAAGCTGATTTAAGTTTATTTTTATAGATAGAACTACAAAGCAAACAAACATCAAATTGAGCATTCTTATTGTGTGTTAATTATTATTTTGCTTTACGACCTCTTGGGAATATCCTTTACATCCATTTCCAGGTACTGTAATCATACCCAAAAAAATGCTACACACTTATTATTACAATTATATCGATATCTTTGAACAACATATTTTCTAGATATGCAAATATCATTGTCATGGAAATAGTAAACATTTCGACAAGTACATGTATATTACTTTCATTCATATTGTTCATATCGATCAAAATATCTCAGAGTAGTAAAGAATAGATATATCAAATCTCATTATCATTATTATTATCACCATAATGGTATGAAGAAAGGAAAACTGAAAACAGGCCTGAGATAAAAAGTCGTTGTTCATGAAATAAGACATTTTGATTCCTTTCAATTATAATATAGGTACCAAAGACATGGACAACAATCACACTCCAGAATTATTTTTTTTTTTTATAAATTCTGGGTGGACACATGTCATTGATATGAATAATTAATTCATATAACTAAGGTAGAATGTGTATTCTAACCATTTAAGGTTACTATTATACAGCGTTCCGTTGTGCCTTAATACTGTTAGATATTAAACTTAAGATTCATATCAAACAGGAACAGTATACAATAAGAGAGAGATTTATTCTCTAAAGAATAACTAAAGATTTGACTGTATCCTTTAAAGGTAATACGTACTGTCATAAACAATCTGTGTGGGGCTATGTTGATATGCTTTCAGTGAATCGATAAATACGTATTGACAGATATGAAAAGGCTTTTTTTTCATTATTTCATCATACTTTTCAAAATCTGTAAGTTATTTCAATTCAAATTTTAAACTCTTTGGTCATTTCATATAATACAAAAAAAACTGAAAAAAAAGATTAAGCACATAAGCTTCTGTTTCCAATTTTTTGTGTTAATGCTGTTAACCACAGTGCACAATTTTGATCTGGTTTACCTAATTTCTATTTTAACCTCCAATCACATCCTAGTTATTTTAAAATTTAATTTATAATCAATTTTGAAATAGATAAAAACAAGTGTTATCATGATGAATTTTCGATATATGTCTTTTTAAACGACACTAAGTATTTCTCAACATTTTTATACTGTGATTGTATACTAATGCAGATTATAACTGGTGTTGATAATATTTCTAAACATCAAATGTTTTATTTTTTGTTATATTTCTTAAGTTAAAGAATTGTCATAATCATAATTATACAATTATAAGGAATATATCTATAATGATTACAACGAACTTTCGAGAATACCAATTTATTTGTGTTGTTTTTGTCACCGCATGTGATATTTCTTTATGTTTGTTGTTGTTATTCATGGTTTTCTATGTTATACGTGTGTCATATTCATTACCATGTCATAGTGACGATGACGGATGACAAATCTAAGTCAAACACACTACTGTTTTACCTGCATGCTTTCTAGTTACCGCCTACAAATCCCTTCTTCCCTGTAATATCTTTTCATACCTGTATTCTGTATTCAGGCGTTGCAACCTACGAATGGCTTGCGCCATTTGCTATATATTTTCAGGTCGTTTTTTCTATTTCTTAGTTTTAAGATCCGGTTTTGATATTTTCGTTTATGACTGTTTTATTTCTTTGGATACTATTGTTCAGTGGTATATATTTGTAACAACTATTGTATTTAATTTACAATATACAGATTAGTGGGCACTTACGAATTAATAAAACGAAAATTTATAATATTTCGAAACCCGCGGGTTGACTGTGAAAGGATGGTGGAACTATGTGATTTATGAGACACCACCTGACCAAGTTTTAGATTTAATATAATTTCCAATTGGATCTTAACTTTTGCTTATTTTTTTTTATCAATAAATACAAGATAATATCATGTTGTATTGTTTCTTTTCAACTTTGATCACACTTTTAGATAATACAGATATAAAATTGTGCTGGAGGCGAATGCATATTTTGTTAAATGCTTCACAGAATGTACATTTTTTTTATGTTAAAAATATAAAATTAATGTGAAAAATGAAAGATCATCTTTATTTCCTAAGAACTCCAACATATTGTTCATCTCTTAATTAAAACACCCTTCTTTGAATATATATATCTTGTACAAAATAATAGAATTTCGCAAAACGTGTAATGTTGACAGTTCTTCAGCATAGTGTTGTTAGTGAAAAGAAAAATCTATATCTTAAAAGTTCAATTCATCTTTTAAAAGAAAAAAAAGTACGCGTTCACAGGACACATTTTAGATTTTCGAGTTTCTTTAAAAGATACACAATACGCATAAGCATAGTATAAATACCAAATCGAACCTAGAACAACAATTATGACTATAAACGCATAAAAACACACATATTAATTTCTATAATTATTATTATTAATTATTATTATCATTATCTTTTGTCAGGGTTGAAGATGGAGATGAATATACTGAGCCTGATGAGTCAATATATGATGAAATAAATGCAGATGAGGAAAACAATACACGTGAAAACAGTTATCTTTACGTATATGACGGATTCGATGAACTTGGACAACGATCACCAACACATCCATATAATCAGCTTCAAATAACAAGGGATGAAAATCAAAAACCGATCATGATCAATAGTGAAATACACACAGATGACAAATTGCAAAGAAATAAACTTAGAAATGAGTATCTAAGCTTGTCTAGCGGATACGAAAAACCAATATGGCGAAACGATTCACATTATCAATTTGATCAGGAAAGTGCGGACAAAAAAAATGAAATAACAAATCTTGATAACCATTTAAGGGATTCATCTTTCCAGTGATTAGATAAATATAAAGAAGTAAGAGGAATCAATTTGAATGCCAGATAAATCAGTTGTTTACATTATGTCTGTACATGTACATATCATTCCATGTAAACTTTTCTATTCTGTATATCTAAATACTATTGTGTCTTACCAAAATCAATATGCACACGAATTTGAATTTTATAAAACCTATATTACTTAAATGATCAGGTATTAATAAAGAATTATAGAGTGCACACTGGTTAATAATGTTTCATGTGTTGTAATGGATGTGCTTTCAAACCTCTGGGTTTCTTACTTAAAAGATGCAGGATATTCCATACACATGAAATATGTGTAAAGCTCACACATTTATTATCTTACGGCTTACTTTATCTCAATTATTATTATTCAATCGCATCATAGATTCAATGCAGCATTTTTAATTTTTTGAAATAATCACTTCCATCTTCTTTTTTTACTGTTAAAGCCTTATGAAAAACCATGTATTGTAAGCCCCTCCAGACAGCAGCATACAATCTTAATTTCTCATACGAGAACTTTTTATTAAATGCTGTAATCCTTCCCTTTTCCTTTCCCAGAGTTTACAATAAGTCATAATTTTTTACACATTATTGTCATTAATAAATTTGTTTACCGATATCCTTTGGTATCTGGACGATTTGACAAACTCATATTTGAACGGAAATCTTGCTTTATAAAACGTATCTCATCAGCAGCTTATTCGTTGGTTATTGCAAAAGATACAGGAGTTTTATTCTTTGCAAAATGTATTTCTCCACACTCTCTGGCCCATATGAAGCAAGATATGATATGCAAACACTCTTTTTCATTCCAATCTCTCAATGTTGGTAATAGTTCCCCGAACAAGGTGAATACATGAAATTTGTCGGGATATTGTTCGAAATCAGAAGCTTATGACCTTGTTTTGGTCGATAAATTGATGATTTGATTTTTGTTCAGAACAAAAGAAAAAAACTGAAACTATTGAATATTTGTTTTCTCCTTTTTTTTCTTATATTACTTCAGTATTTTGTGTATATAACAACTACAATCAAAATTGTGATAGACATAAGCAGCCAGAACATTGGAATGCAATAAGTTATGCAACATTTCTCATGAAATGTTTTGACACAATTCCTCGATAGAAAAGAATTTGCTTTGTTTTGAATACTTCATTTTTCACTATGCATTCCAATTCCTGAATATCTACAATGATAGAGATTCCTCATTATATCTGCGATTATATCTTCTATGTTTAGTTTTATTGATATCTTAATGGTTAATTGAATTAATATATATTTCAAAATTAAATATGTTTTCCACCAAAGGAATGTGATAAGAACGACGATATTAAAAAAGTGTAGTATACAACTCAGTTTACCGATAAATTTTCCACCAAATGAATTCATCATACGAAAGCCCACTACCCATTTTATCGAAATGCTTTCTTAGCTCACTTGATTCAAATGGTCAGGTGAGCTATTCTCGTCACTTTGCGAGCTTCGTCCGTTTTCGTCAGTGTCAACGTCCAAAAAAAAGGTCAATAAACGCTATAAACATGTCAAGGACCTTTAGACGGTTTGGTATGGTTTCTTACAATCGAAAATAAAGTACATCAACGAAATTACGATAATTTGGGTTAATAGATAACAATAAAATCAATACGTCATATTTAATTTTACAAGTATTATATCCATAGTGAAAACGGTTTGATTCTGCAACATAATAAAAGAAAGAGATATAAGAATAATCAAAAGATAAAAATTTGTTATTGTTCAAGTCACAACATGAACAAATCATAAAAAAAATTCTTTAAATGTTAAGCTTATTTATCTATAAATGTTTAAGAAATTTGTTGAATGCCTGTCAACTAGAAAATCATTTACTTATTATAATAACATATTTGAAAAAATAAAGTGATATGCTATTTCTATATTCAACTTGAAAGTTCCATGTGTTTCAAGTTCTCCGAATGTGATTTGGTCTTTTTCTTAGAAACGCAAAAATTGAACATCGAGATACAATAAATTATATTTATATGTGTGTTTAACAGGTGTGGTATGACAGTAATAATTTGTTAGACGCCAGTGTTTTTATAGTAATATCATGTATATGTATGTTATCATGAAGTCTGTTTCTAGCTTAATTCGTATAAATTTAAATAAGTTTGATGTAAGTTGTAAAAAATACATTTCAATGATCATTATCAATCTAACGGTCTCATAAACCGGAAAAGTTTGCGGGAGCATTTAATCTTTGCCGTGTCTGTCCAACTCTCGGTACACACATTTTTTATCTGACGATCTTGCGTTTTCTATATTTGATCAAAACGATCAATGGTTTAAAGTAAAACCAATTAATATGATCACGGTTGCTGTTCTTGAAACTTGTTTTATGGAAAAAGTGTTTTTTTCTTGATTTTCACGTCTTTAGTCCAAAAATTAAACTCATTATGATGAAATATACATATAAGATAAAGGATCTCATAGATTTCAAGTTTGTTTTAATTTCATTGCGGCAGCTGCTAAATATAGGCATTTGATTTGCATTTTTTTAGTTTCTGGATGATTAATGTGGGTACACATTTTTTAATACAATGTCACTTGGTATGAATGTGCGATTTGGGACCCGGGAGACGTGCTACTTTTGTACTTGTTTTATTACGGGGATGTTTTTTTCCGAGGTATTTCATAAAATGAAGTTATATTAAGTCGATAGTATTAATGAGCGTGAGTTACTTGCTAGGATTTTCATGTCATGTTCGTAGTTCTACATGACCTCATCTTTGATACAATGAGAATCGGAAAAAAAATTTTTAAATCAATGAATCTAAAATTTTAATATTGTATGATACATGTTGCTGGGTTGTAATGGGTAAAATAGGTGCGGTGTATATCATTATCGCTCAAAATCATTGCACGCCCTAAAAAAAATCAAATGAGCTCCGTTTTTATTGTTATTCTTTATTTCAATGTTACAGTGAGAATTATAACATGTAACAAAAATCTAACTGAACTACTACATGATTAATACGAATAACAGCACCTGTTAAAGCGGTCATTTTTGCTAGAAGTCGATCGCGTTAACACTGACGTTGCGCACGATGTTGGTACGAGTTCCAATTTGATATAGATTATCATAAAATTATGTGCGTAAACTGAGCAGCTCGATAAAAATATAGTGATTTTTAGATGAAATTTAGTTTAATAGGCTTGAAAATTATGAAAAATCGGAACCGGAATTTAAAATACCAAAAATTATTTCATTAAATTAACCCATCTTTACGCAAAAAAGTAATGTCCAACGTTACATTTTATGTACAAAAGATCAGAGTTCTGTGTCTTTCTTCTACATGAAATACCTTCATATACCTCTGTCAATCGGGAGATGAGACGCTCAATCAATTGTTATGATATTTATCAAAACCTTAAAACAATATCTAAGTTGAATACGGATTTGACAAATAAGTGAAGAATAATCTAGCATAATTCAACATTGAAAAAATTTACTCTAGTAAAGCGTTATTTATAAGATCATTTCCAATGGAATCTCAAAACGAGTTTATATTCTAAATATGTGTATATATATTCATGATATAAACAAGTCTAAATTGAAAACAACGTTCAAACCTATGATTGCGTTGGATAAAAACCGCAATTTTTATACGTGTGCATGTAAAACAAATTTCTTGGTAGAGGGGTCTAAATACAGCACAAACAACATTTTCCGAAAGACCAAAAAAGTGAAAAGTATATTTTAACAAAACGCATTTGACTAACAGATCGAACAACTGATGATCTTAAACCCTGCTGTCTGCCATAGACGATTGCCAAATAAATTGATTACGAGATGTAACATGGATCTTAATTAATAATTTAATACCAAACAGAAAACAATAAACTTGCGGAGAAGATGGTATACCGCAAACATGAGGTGCAAAAATTCATGATATATATATATCTAGTATAAACAAGTCTAAATTGAAAACAACGTTCAAACCTATTAATGCGTTGGATAAAAACCGCAATTTTTATACGTGTGCATGCAAAACAAATTTCTTGTTAGAGGGGTCTAAATGCAGCACAAACAACATTTTCCAAAAGACCAAAAAAAGTGAAAAAGTATATTTTAACAAAACGCATTTGACTAACAGGTCGAACAACAAATGTTCTTAAACCCTGCTGACTGCCATTGGCGATTGCCAAATAAACGGATCACCGATGTAATAAATGGATCTTAATTATAAATTTAATACTAAACAGAAAACCATTAACTTGCGGAAAAGATGGTATACCGCAAACAAAAGGTGCAAAGGTTTTTGTACACCATATCCGGATTTCGACAATTAATGTCTCTTCAGTGATGTTAGGAATCAAAACGGTATTTGGAAAGCCATACAATTTACCTCAATTTAGGATAGACTCTTGAATTTTGAGGAGTCAAAATAGGATGAACGGATCATATAAACCCGAAGGCAAATATAATACAAGCCCAAACGAAAAAATATAAACAAGTCTAAATTGAAAACAACGTTCAAACCTATTAATGCGTTGGATAAAAACCGCAATTTTTATACGTGTGCATGCAAAACAAATTTCTTGTTAGAGGGGTCTTAATATAGCACAAACAACATTTTCCAAAAGACCAAAAAAAGTGAAAAGGTATATTTTAACAAAACGCATTTGACTAACAGGTCGAACAACAAATGTTCTTAAACACTCCTGACTATCTAGTATATCTATATTATTAAGTTCGTTACTGGGAATTACAGATAATAGGTTAATTAGTACTCTTTCAATTGTAGACTTATTATAAGTAATTAGTTTATACATGTTATAGTACACAATCGAGAACACGCAATTTGATATTTGCTATTTCAAATATAACGCAACTAAACGATCAAATTTTTAGAAATGTTATTATTAACAGAAAATACATGATAGTTTTCCGATCTTTATAACAAAACAAAATGCATGTAAATAAGACAATTGATAATCTCAGTATTTCTAGCAATTCAACAGCTGTTTTCTAAACATTAATTAAAATTGATACCTTTAATATTTTTTAGATAAGTTATGTATTGTTATTTGTTATAATACTAACAAACATATAATGTAAAATCTCGTGGAAAATTTGATTTTTATATTATGGTGATATTTAAATAAAAAAGGGTAACTATATATATATATATATTTTTAATACAAATTTTGATTTTGGTTTATTGCTGTGTTGGTTGATTGCTTGATAAAATGTTTGCAGACTATCAAGTGACAAATTCTTCATATTGGTTTGTTGGTTGGTCGATAGGAGTGTTAGTTGATTGATTGGTGGAATGATTCATTGATTGGTTTATTGACAGTTCGCATAACGTAAAGAGATACCTATTTCTTATTGACTAATTTTATTGATAAATTGTTTGTTTGAGTTCCACTGACGAATATTCAACTAAAATATTTTACTCAGAAAAACAGGTAAAATGATCCCCTTCTACAAAAGAGAGACCGTACTGGGATCAGTTTCATAATAGAAAACACTGGGACGATTTTCTAGGAAAAACTGAAAAAGAAAATGCGAAGGAATTTTTCATTTTCACATACTAGACAATAAAACAACAATTACAAGTGATAAGATCCATTTCCGATTTTAAATAACAACGAAAACAAAATACACACACAACAAATAGATGAAATATAATGTCGAAGATTTCTAGAAAAACAGAAAATAAATAAAATGAAATCAAGAATGAATACTTGCTTTTTCCCATTTACATCTATAAAGAAAAATGCAAGGATATCTTTTGGTAGAGAAATAAACTCGTAAAGTACCAGGCTTTAAAATTTCTACGCCAGGCGCGTTTTCGTCTTCAAAAGACTCATCAGAGACGCTCTAATACAAAAAAGTTAAGCTTTTCATATAAAAAACATAGTTGAAGAGCACTGAGGACCCAAACTTATGAAAAGAAAAAGAGACAGGTGTTACATCCTAGCATATTTATAAAAAAAAATACAAGATTTGAATACAGATAAACTTAATGCACCTGTCATTTAAGGAGATCAATGCCCTACTTCTTTTTCCGCTAGCTGCTAGAAACCCAAACACATGTATTTTTACAATAAAGAAACTGGTTCCCGGCCTGCCTCTTTATCTAGAGAAGCGGGTATCTATCATTTTGTGAGCAAAGAATGTGCGTTAAATATTTTCCATTTGACGTCACAGCAACAATGAATAAATCAATCGATCAATATGATGTTTGTCCCGAAAGACGATGCGTTGCGGGGGACATAGAAAAACCGGGCATCCGTTCGTCTAGGCGTCCGTGCGTAATTGTGTCTGTCCGTCCGGTCGTGTAATCTGTCTCGTGTACAATTCTTGCCAGATTTTTATAAAACTACCATCATAGATTTATATCTGTACAGCAATCTCTCAGACAAGTTCGAACATCAGTTCCGATCATTTTTATCAAAAGAGTTTTGCCCCTTGGAAATATAAATTATTATAAAATTGCATTGTAAGCGCTCTCACCTTCTTCCCAGATTTTTATCAAATTTATAATAAAGGTTTCTATCAGCAATGTCTCGGACAAGTTTGAAAATCGTTGTCGATTAACTATTTTTAAAGGGGTACTGCCCCTTGGAAGTATTAATTATATTGAAAATTGCATAGTAAGCTGTCTTAATTAAGCCTTCATTACTGTAAGATATTTATCAAAAGTATTGAAGAACCCAAACAAAAAAACATGGACAGATAAAATATGTTCAACGACTGTGACATAGGAGCCCTGTTTTTTGTTTTTTTGTTTGTTTAGAAACTGAAAATCAATCAATAAATCATTCAATCAAGCCACCGAATCAAAGAAATCAATCCATAAATGAAGGCAAAATTCGTCAAATATGACATTATGCAAACTTATAATCAATCAATTAACCTACCTACCAACCATTCAAACCAGCCAATCTATGTGAAGAACTTGTAACTTGTGCTATTCAAAAAATGTTGTCAACTAACCAATCAACAAAAAATCATGTTAAAAAAGGTTGAAAGACTTCACTCCCAAGGTTTTATATTTAATGGAAGTAACGTTGAAAAAAAACTATTGATGTACCGAGTAAATCAATAATTAATGTGATACTTTTGATCTGATCCCTCATTTGAACTTTTGACCCAAGTTTTAATTGTCAAGTGACTGTTCATATTTTCACGGAATAATCATTTTGAATCATAAAATTATTCGTATCTTATCAACATATGGTATATTTTAATAAATAAATGCATACCTGTTATTGATTTTTTTCCGCAGAATGTCACGGTTAACACTCGTATTAATTTGTGAATATGCACTTGTTAAGATATGTATTAAGACATTTGGAACTACAAAATGTATGATAAATATAGATATGACATAAACCGACAGAGTGTATCCATTCAATTTCCAAGGCATGACAAAACAAATAAACATTTGAAACGAATAAAATGGAAAGGAAATCGGCCATCCCATGTTAATTTCTATTTCATTGGACTACTACGAAAAGAGGAGCGAGTGAAAATGGTATTTTCATTTCTCCTCCAAAATGTTATATTTTTAGAGGCGTAAGAATTTTCTTTTAGCGAGCGCCAATATTTTCGAATATTTCATAATTATATCAATGAAAAAAAAACTAGTCATGCAACTTTAGAAATTTATTGAAGGAAATGTTTAGGCAGACGATAAAACGTCAGTACTTTGTATTTAATGTTTATATGTCAATCATATACTTTACTCAGTTTCAAGTTATATTAATCTGAATAGTACGTTTCTTAATTGATTGTAGGTGTGCAGCTTCATTGTTTGCTCAGTTGACTTTTTTCAACAGGTTTTAAGCATTCCTAAGGGCAGTAATTGCGCCCCTTTAATTGCCGACTTGTTTCTGTTTTGTTATGAATAACAGTTTGCGGCCATGATCGAGGGTCTGTATGCGGTTTACACAATAAATAATGATGGGCCAATACTACAGAATGATGGTCCAAAGCATAAAGAATTGAGAAAATAGGCCCCAAAAATGAAGAATAGAGAATAACATGAATATTGGGATGTTTTAAAAATATAAGAATAGATAATAATGGGCCAAAAAAATAAAAAATAGAGAAAAATGGCTTAAAAAATGGAAGAATATAAAAATGAGGGACGCCAAACCTAGACCCTCATGATCCGTCATGTAGTGACATATTATGATTTCAATGAATGTAATTTATGATTAACTGGTAAATAATAAAGTCTCGGATTTCGTTATCACTAATTGATTAAAATGTTTACATAATTCTTACATAGATAAAAAGATATATTTTGAAGTTCGACTGTATCTGTAGAATTCTTATAAAAACGGAATATCATTGTAGTTTTATTTTTACCTATTACACTTTAAACAATTACTGCCAACATCTTTACAAAAAAATTGGTAAATATCTTCATTAACCGGCAATAACTCCTATAACGAGCGGTGTGAAATTTGTTTTCAAATGAACCGTAGATTTTGACATTCAACACATTTCTGCTACGACGGATTTTTTTTTTATCTATAATGGTCAATAATAATATAAACAAAACTTGGATTTTACCTTTATGTTCTTTTTTATTCGTGGTGGTCATGTTAGATGGTATTCGAAATAATCCGACAATTTTCGTAACCTAGATACCGCAAAGATGATTGTGGCCAACTTTGGTTCCAATTTGCCCAGAAGTTTGAGAGACAACGGATGCAAAGTTTTGAGAAAAGTTCAAGTTGGTGATCAAGTCATGTGATCCAAAAACTGAACTGAATTAAAATTTTACATTAATTTTACAAATGTATACTCCCTTCCCGTCATACCGGAATAATATTTCTGTTAAACAGTGGCTATATTTCAACATACAATTTATTAAGACTACAATGACAATGTTAAAAATTATTTATATATAGATTTTAAGCACAAAATATAAATCAAAATTCGTTAATTAGACACGTCTTTGCAATATATTAACTTACGTGGGACAAACGAAATACCGGTAAGCTTCGTACAACTCAGCTGGCGTTGTTGGCAGTAACAGTTTAACTTGATGACTTACCAATCAGACGAAAAATATTCAATTCATTTTAATTTATACATAACGAATCACATTTAAAAGGTATATTGTACATTACCTTCAAACGCACAACTGTTTAAAATTTATATTTTTTAGATTTAAATCCGGTCGCAGAAGGAATTGACCTTAACGCGGGTTTTAAGAAAAAAAAACATTATTGGCCATGGTTAAATTAATTTAGAAACAAAATGAACAAAGTAGAATTCTGCATGTGAATAAAATTTGGTGAATACAATTTAAGAAGTATTGATTCCAGATAACGAAACCACAAATCATGAATTAATTGACGTCACAGCAATTGTGAAATATAGTATTTACACAATATTTGTGCATGAATAATGTCATTGTTTTTAATGCATAGTGACTTTTATTTATTTTGTGAATATTAGTGTCTTTGCATGTATTAAAAACGAGCGTTGTGGTTACTTATCATGAAGAAAGAAATTATCATTCTTTTACAAATTAAGAATATTGTAAAGTGTAAAGACTTAAATATCCTATCGAAGAATCGATTTCATAATCAGTGCAAGGTATATAATTAATGAAGGCTTTCCGTGCTAGGCTTATCAGTTATGTAATAGCCAAAGTGATATAGGAATTTTTTATATCTTTAGAAATATTGATAAATTGTGTTTTAGACATGACAGATATTGGAAATTACAAACGTACAATGAAATGGTAGGAAGTGTTTAAGTTTTCTGATTGTAAGTGAGGACTTATTTCTTCGGTTATTTACTATTCAAATAGAAAAAAGAATTTAGTTATATCGATTTCTTATTTCACAACCAATGTCCCGAGCTACATCAAATACTGCGGAAGTTCATTTTGTAAGTTGATTTACTGAAATTAGAATATTTAAAATGAGCATTTTAACCAACAGCATACCTAGCTAGTATTCAAAATTTCGATAAGATTGATTGATTTATTGTTGCTTGCCTAACGTCCAGTAGCAATTATTTTATGCATATACTGGAAGTAAAACTATAAACAATTGAAACAACCGATAGATTTTGTCATACGTTACGACATAGATAGAGGGCAATTTAATAAGATTTTAAATAAGTTAATTGTTCATATCTAAATTTTGAGATTTTCAGTTTTTTCTGTAGTTTATTTTTAGTGTAATAATGACAATATTCTTTATTTAAAAAGGGTAACCCAATTAGTTTTCACTAATCTTACTTTGGCCATCATGAAGCGAAGTACAAAATGATATAATAGTACATACAACATAAACAAAAACAAAAACAAACAAGCAGATTAATATCTTTCATAGTGTTCATGTTAATTAATAAACTATATTTGTGTGGCTTGACGGAGAAGCATATACATTTAAATAAACATAAAGATGTTGATGTTTTTATGTTCGTTGGTAAGCTATTCCATAGAATCGCAGAACTGTATGCACACGATTTTTGCATTATATTCGTGTTTGGCCGAATAACTACCAAATTGTTTTTTAGGCATATCTTAAATTTCCTTCCTGAATTTCCTTCCTAAATTTTAGAGTTCTAAACTCACAACTTTTTTCAGATAATCAGGTGTTTTATCATACAAGTTTTTATATACTAGAGTTAGTTAATGATACAAAATTCTGTCTTGTAAACATGACCAATTTAATCCGTCAAAAAGTTCTTTCGATGGTGTAAATGCGAGGCGAAAGATACCAAAGTGATATCAAAAATAAACTGACAACGCCATGGCTAAAAAAGACCAACAGACCATCAGACAATCAATAATACACAAAACACAACATAGAAAACTAAAGACTGAGCAACACGAACCCCGTCAACAACTGGGGATGATCTCAGGTGCTCTGGAAGGTTAATAAGATCCTGCTCCACATGTGCAATCTGTCATGTTGCTCATGTTAGTACAAACCCGGTAATAAGGGGACGGGATTATAATTAAGATATTTGGAACATATTCGCTATCATCTGTGAAACGGATATTCCATAACGGGCAACCAACTCGTGATGGCGCCCGTAAAGTCTACGAAGGGATGATTTCAACTTCACCACTTGGAACTCTTGGTTTAATAGCTTCCTTGGTAGAAGCAATCCTCTATCAAGGAGATCATGATAGGAAATATCGTATCAACATGATCAACTGGGAGATATATACTCCGTATGCAGGCGCTGCTTAAATGTTGCTAAATAGAAATGGAAAGTTCATAATTGAGAAGCTGAAATCATCTCTTCTGTCGTAAAATTTTGTTTTCAACCGACCCTCATTGTCAATTTCTAGATGTAAGTCAAGATATGAAGCATGCTTTACTGTATCTGTTGTATACTTATAAAAAAAGGAACATCTAATTAAATCTGCTCCTTTCTTTAGTTGTTTTAATATCTGATGGTATTCGTCATTGCAATTACCACATGCTGTGAAACAGCAGTCAAATATTTGAAGAATATATGAGTTATAAAATGAAATTTTACACTTTTGTGATGTAAGTATTTATTGATTTTTGCAAAAATGAATAATTTTGAGCTTATGAATTTAGAAATTTGATTAACTTGTCTCTCCAAGTAAGGTGGTGATTTATTTTTAATTCTAATACCTTTTGTGTATGCACCGTTTGAATAGTTTTATTATCTTAACTAACCTTTATTTGTTTGTCCAATATATTTTTCTCTGTGGATTACCTATAGATATAATTGTGGTTTTTGAAGGATTTGTTAATATTTTGACCTTGTTGCACCAAATATTTACTAAACAGAGATAATTATTTAAATTATTTTCGATACCATGGTTACTATTACCAACACAGTGTAATTTTGTGTCATCAGCATACATGTCAATTTGACTGACAATATGTTGTAATGGTAAATCATTAATACACAAAATTAACAATAAAGGGAACCACTTGATGCACTCCAAATTTCACAGGTTTAGAGTGGACATAATATGTCTTACACAAACCCTGTGTGTTCATAAAGAAAGATAAGGTTCAACGAAGTGAAAATTTTGAGATCTTGTAGCAGCTCAATTTTTGACAAAGCATATCATGATCCACCATATCATAACCTTCTTTAGATCTAAAAATATACAGCCAATCAGATTACCAGTGTCCATATTTGTCAACCAATTGTCTATTAAATTGGCAAAGGCTGTATGGCATGAGCGCTTTGAGCGAAAGCAGAATTGTGATTTGTGTAGTAAATTATATTTTGATAGATATAAGTATAAATGAAAAGCAACATGTTTCTCAAAAATTTTAGAGAGTGTGTGCAATATTGGAATTGGTCGGTAATTTCCTGATGTCATTTTATCACCACCTATGAAAGGAGGAATGATTTAAGAATTCTTGAATGAAAAAGAAAGGGCCCTTCAATTATGCTGGGGTTTATTAGGTCTTTCCACTTTTCCGTGGAAAGACCTATTGGTTTTCTTCTGATTATTATTATTTTTTTTTTTTCTTCCGCCTAATTTTTTTTCCTTCGCTGTTTTTTTGTTTCGCAAGATGTCGCTTAGACATATGGTAAATGATATCGAACAGTTAATACGCTTTTGAAACTGACACCGCGTAACCAAAAACTTTTCGATGTAAGAGTTACCTTCCCAAACACTGTTTTTCTTGTTATTACTTATACGTCGCAACCGCATAAGAAACCGACTAATTTATTTTACCAAATTGCTCGTTATATCCTCAGGATGATTTGATTAATTTTGACCGAAGCTATCCGGAGACTCCATATGAGAGTTATTTCCCCTTATGCATTTGATATAAGTGATGTGCATTTGTAACTGAAAAACCATAACTTATAGAGACCTGAGGTCTTTTGATTTGAGGTCCTCGGTCCAAAAAAAAGAAAATAAGGTCAAGGTCAAAGGTCAAGGTCATATTCTAAATTTTGATTTTGGCTTATTATCACTTATTTTCAGAGATTGTATAAGATATCGACAAAATATTTTTACAGAATTGTTAGTTGCGACATGTCGTAACACGTAAATTTTAGTTGAAAGGGTATGTAGACATTTAATGGGAGTTTTCGCCTCTTTTATATCTAATATTAGCTGTATGGTAATATAACTCATTAACAATATATAGTAAAGACCTAGAGTGTTTTTATTTGAGGCCCTTGTTTCATGACCTTGAAATTGGGGTCAAGGTCAAAGTTTGATTTGACGTTCTAGATTTTGACCTTTGCTTTAACTTTTAATGTATGCCTGATAAAGCTATGGTACTTTGTGCTTTAAGTTGCAAGCCATATGACCTTGAAGAAATCAACTGGAAATGACCTTTTGTAAACCGGAAGTAGCTATTTTTTGTCCATATTTAATGTAAAAGTACATAGAACCATATATTTTTGGAATCAGTGTCAAGTAAACAATCAAATGATACCGGAAGTGACCTTTTTCAAACCGGAAGTAACAAATTATCTCCCTTATTTCAAACAAAAATGTATAGAAACCATATATTTTTAAATTCAGCGTATAATAAGCTATCATTTGGCGCTGAAAATTACATTTCTAACCGAGTTTTAATATTTTTCACATCAAAATATATCGTTTCGGGTGGAAAGACTTTCAATTGTTCTCTGAACAATTGGTTTTTAATTAAATATGTAATGCATCATACATGGGGCCATTATTTCTACAGACGACAAAAAAAAACGGCTCAGTGTTATCAAAACCTTTAGCTTTTGATATATCTAATTTATGACGCACAGATTTTGTTTCATCAAGTTTGATAAAAGATATTTTAAATTCAATATGGCTAGGGACTTTTGATTGCACATTATCATTAAAATTTTTAAAATGGTTATCCATGTTGTTAATATAGTACAATTTCAATGATAAGTTTTTATTTAACAAAAAGGGATGTTCAGATTCTAGAGCTCGAAGTGCATTGGGTTTTGAACAGCCTTTTTTGTGAGGAAGTCTTTTAATACCAATATTAACTTATCATCAATTTTTTACTGATTTCCAAACCGTCAGAACGTAAGAAGAATACTCAAAAATGCACTTGCAGAAGCCTTATTCCCCTGAAATGGACGAATCTAAATATATTCAACTTAGATGATAGTTGAACAGTAATCAGACTGATATTTACAAATAACAGTTCCATAACTGCATGAAAAACGGTCCGAATAAATGGCAGTACATCATTTAATTATTTAAAATTTAATTGTCATGTAGCTTTACGTTAGCACCATAGGATAGTTTTATAAAACTAAGGGGTAAATTAAATTTTTTGAATTCGAACTTTTCAAAATAACGATTTTTTATTTCATAAATGAGTAAATTAAAACCCTATACAGACCTTATTTACAACTGACCAATGAATGTTCTGTACAAAAACTTCTTGTATTTGATGTTTTTAATCTGTCAGTAATCATGAAATATATTCGTAATGACCGGACCATATGAAAACAGAAAAAAAATCTCTTCCAACAATTAGAACAGAGCTGGATGATGTAAGTCCATCCAAATATTCGGCTAAATGTTCATTTTGGTTTTGATTATGTAATTCACCTACACTACGTGACACGCAAATGCAAAATAACTAGTGTTGTCTGTTCGTTTTGTTTAATTAACAAATCTTGTTTTGTTTGTTTGCTTTTTTTTTAATAAAAAGCTATACCTGTACACTTCAATGAATAAAATCTGAATATTTGGCATATCAGGGGGTCTATATACATATATAGCATATTAGAAAAGATTTAGTGTTTTAAATTCAATTTGGATCCAAATAGTTTCTAAGCCACTCATCTCAAGAAATATACGTCTTTTATAATTAAGTGAATTTGAAATATAAGCAACTATTCTTCCCTCTGATTTATTCTGTGTTTACCTCAATCAAACCAAAGTCCGTTTTCAGAGATAATTAAAAATGTTTTACAAAGACCAAAATTTGTGTATTATCTCTTTGGTTTGTAAAGAGTTTTATTTCATCTAATTTTGATAAAAGCTTTCTTACATTTGGAAAGGATATTTTAAAGACCAGCTTTGCTTAATCCAAAATAAGTGTTTTTTTCTCTAGTACATTTGTTTGTATTTTTAACTTTAAATTCTTTCTGTTTTATATTTTTATTATCAAACAAAATCACTAACTTTCAATTTTGTTTTCAGTTCTTATTTTGCCAAATAAAACTTGCAAAGTCTGTGTATCATACTTTTTGCAGGAACAATAGCATTGGTTACATTCATCACATATTTCAGACAAAATTTCAAACAAATTTTTAGTTTTGTCAGTACTTTTTTACCATGCATTGCCATTATCCTATCGTCCAAAATAATATGTATTTGCCTTGTGGTCAAAGTGTTCACATCACCTACATTGAATCTTATGTCCATGACGGCATGTTGAAAAAGCATGACCGGTTTATCCGCAATTATAACAAACATTCTTTGTCGGATATTGTTTGCCAGTCTTTTCTTTAAATGATTTGACAAGTAATACAGTGCCACGATTTGACAGATGTACACCATTTTTCCATATTAGATTGTTATTAGGTGAACCATTTGCCCCTAAGGATTTGTTAACTATATAACGTTAATAAACAGGAGCTGTGGAAAACACATTTTATCACCTCAGTTTCTCTAATGTATAGGAGATTGGTTTCTTTAAAATTCGATTTAAATAGATTCCAATCTAAAATCCTGTTATGTATATGAAATATTTAATGTGGTTTAAGGTAGTTGTAACTAAGCTATATTAATTATTTGATTTTTTTTCGGGGGTAGAGGAAATATTAGAAAAATGGCCTACTATTAATATGTTTTACATGTAAGAAACATGAATTCCGGAAATAACACTAGCTATATTCTTAAACTGTATAGACACATTATTAGTCTATCGTTTTTATTGTTATCATCATTATCATTATTATGTTCGTTTTGTTTTGTTTTAATTCTATTTTATTATATATTACATTATGTTAACACAACTTATTACTTCATTATATCTTTCTATTCTACATTATTACATGTAACACATAAAAGCACTTATAATATATTACAGCATTCTACTATTTCAGCACCAACACTGATTTAAATGATGGATGTAACACCAGCTAGTATGGTGTCATTGTTACTTATCCTCACAACTGCTGTCTCGACGGTTACAGCACAAAGTAAGTCATTCATGATGTGTCAATTTCATTCCATTAACGAGTACATTTTCTTTATTGTAGAATTTGAAACATTTGATATTTTGACTGGGTTGTGAAACATTACTTTATTTGAAATTTCAAAATGAAATAAGATTTTTTTTCATTTGTTAATCATTCACTAGACTCAAGTGGTATCTATAAAAAAAAATTAGTAATTTGAAAATATAATCTTAAAAAATAAGTCATAAGATTTGTTTGAAATTTTGATAATTTACAAACACATTTAACGTTTGAAAATGAATATCATTTATTAGCTGTGAGGCAAGACATTTTGTCTAGAGAAGCAACCGTACAGAGAAAAAGAAGCTATAAAAATTTGTAATGCACAAAGCGTTATACTGGTGTACACATGTACCAATATAGTGATGATTTATAACCAAATATAAACTAAATGAATAAAAGACACTAAACATTGTTTCCGTGTTACTGTCAAAGGGTTCCTTTTCCGATAGGAGATTTTTTTATATGACATTTTAATAATTCGATCTAATTCAGAGCGAATGACTGTCCGATATTAGGAGTGGACGCTCGTTAGCATATTTAACCGTGCCACATTCTATATTATAAGTGACTGGACCAAGTAAGTAGTGTGTAATTCAGAGAGCTGTTGAATATCATAATTGATTTCCGTTTATATTTGTGTACAGTTTTTTCTTCTGTTGTGCTGTTACAGAACTGACCCATGATAAGGGAGGGTTGGGATTCCCCAAACATGTAAAACCCTGCATTATTCAATTCATTAGAATGTGCCTGTCCCAAGATATAGGCGCCTTATATTCAGTTTTTGTCGTGTGTTGCTGTATATCATTTGTTTTTTGTTTTTGTGCATAAATTAGACCGTTCGTTTTCTCCTTGGAATTGTTTAACATTTCACATTTTAAGGGGTTAGGGTTTAGTTAATTGTTTAAGGCTATATGGTGAGTATGACCTATAGTTGCTAACTTGTACGTCATTTTGTCACGGGTGGAGAATTGTTTCATTGGCCATCATACAACGTATTTTTATTTTTATATAACCAGACTTAAGAGAGTTATAAGTATCAGGGCATTCGATCAGACGTTATATAGGGAAATATAAAAAGGATAAATGAGTAATTAGTAATCGCCAAAAAATCAGTACAGTGGAACAGACAACATCAACCATTAAACCCGACTCCTCGTGGTTTTCTTTTAATGTTCCAAAATTATGAAAAAAGTAAACCATCAAACTATCAGCTTAACTCATTATAAATTTTTGAAAATCATCATTTTACATGAAATTTTACATGCAAATTGCAGGTTAGTGTAAGCTAATAAAAACATTGTACCTTGTGGACTGTAAAACTGAATTAGTGTCGAAATGAACTGTTTTGAAGTTTCTTTTCAGTTTTTCAATTCAGACAGCATTATGATGATAATAAAAAAACATTGTTCTCCGATATATTACATATGACAGTATCATTAATAACAAAAAATAAAAAATAAAATTTACACCAAAGCCAATCTTATTTTTACAAGAAAGACAGCTATTTGTTAATATTTACTCTTATTTTTACAGAGAACCTGACACCATTTGGCAACGCTTCTCATAGTTTCATCAATATTCCTGGTAAAGGAGAACCGGAAAATGCTATAAACCCACCGATATCAAATCAATTTAGTTTAGATAATTGTTCAAGTACAAAAGTAGGATCAAGTGAGGCATCAGCATGGTGGATGTTCGAGTTTTCTTTCGAAACAGCAAACATTACAGATATAACAATATACTATAGAGAAAACTGTAAGTATTGCAATGTAAAATATAATATCATTAATGTATATAAATTTGTCTTTTACCATTTATATATTTAACTTAAATGTTCTTTTTTTTATGAATCTTTTAATTCATTGTGTCAATCAGCAATGATATATCTGGGATCAGTTCTAGCCGATCTTTATACATGTTATAATTTGTCAGAAACTGACACATAAGGATTGTTCTAGACTAATCACTAGAAAAGATATCCTGTCATCTTTAAAACAGTATCAAACCGAGGCTGTTTCTTATTACCAAGGACTGGTTTGGACAGCTCTACCTTATAACAGTTTATAAAAATTATATTCTAGTACCGATTCTGTTAGTTATGTCTCTAGAGTAATTTTGCAAACATACTGGCTTCCTTGTTTTTATTCTCTCATGAATCAGAATAATACAAAATCTTCTCAAAGACAAACAGAAAAGAAAATTTGCAAAGTTCGTAAATAAACGGAGCACTAGCGTTGAAAACTAACAATGCAAAGTAGATTGAATACAGATTCTTTATTACTAATAATGCAACAATATAAAAAAGAAGATGTGGTATGATTACCAATGAGACAACTCTCCACAAAAGATCAAATGACACAAAAATTATCAACTATGGGTCACCGTACGGCCTTCAACAATGAGCAAAGCCCATACCGCATAGTCAGATATAAAAGGCCCCGAAATGACAAATGTAAAAAATTCAAACGAGAAAACTAGTGGCCTAGCTTATGTACAAATATATGAACGAAAAACAAATATGTAACACAGCAACAAACGACAACCACTGAATTACAGGCTCCTGACTTAGGACAGGCACATTCAAAATGTGGCGGGGTTAAACTAGCATATATTCAAAAGCATGTATGTGTGATATTTGAAAGGCCGCACATACAAATGTTTTGCCAATTCAAAAAGACAAATAACCCCACAGGCAATGAATTGAAAAATGCATATCGGGAACTCTATGATAACATAAGTGTCAATAATTTCCTTCCTGCGTACAAGAATGGACTGGATGGAGAATCCTCATCTGTTTACACAATCCCTTCGGTAATTTGTCTTTTTTTTGTTTTTGTTTTTTTTTTGTTTTGGCAAACAACCTGGATCAGGTATATTGCGGAGAAGACACATTCTTCTGTATATTCTGGCTTAAGAAGTAGATATGATTCCTTTCGCAAGAGTGAATCCGACCACTTATTTTTATGTATATATACTGTCTATCTAAGCACCAATCTATTTCTTTTCATAGCATACGAGTCCACTTTAGATTTGTGTGAGGTTTATCGTTGCTCATTCCTTATTCTTTGTAGTTTTATGTACACCCTGATTTGTCTTTCTTTTTCTTTGAATATTGTTGTCTGTCTGCCTTACACAAATGATTCAGTCTTGAAAAATGTACATCCGCTTATATTCTAGTTAATGATTTTAATAAAGTTAAAGTCCAACCGTCTTTTTGAAATACGATCTCTGATAATTCTTCATCGATCCCGAGAGGAAGATCTGCAATAAAAGCGCTATATCCTTTCTTTTCAGAAAGTGTCGCTTGTGCTGTGCTGAAACCGTTAAAAAAATTCTTTCATATCTGTATATATTAATAATCTGATGAGGAGGCTTATATATAAATCAGTGCCAAATTTTTGAGCCTAGATACTGAAGTGTCACAACTGAAACAAACACTTTTTTACAAATGCAATTTGTAGCACTTTAAGACGGCTAATACAATGTAGCTGTTTTTGGCAAAACCATTCAGAATTTTTGACATCAGTGTTCCTTAACTACGTTTATTTGGCTTTTTTAACTCTTTTTTTTTGTGGTAAATTATTAATGTTCAATCGTCTCTGATGTGTCCTTTGCACACGAAACACTCGTCTGGCGTACAAAATTTTAGGCCTGGTATCTTTGATGAGTTTACTTAAAACCACCAGGTCGATGCTATGGTTCACAGTTAAATGAAACAAGGACATTTGATCTATTCGGTTTTATAGATGCTGATACACGGGATTTACGTTGGCATCTAAGTACAATAATATTTTCGAGCAATGTGTCTGTTATGCCTGAATCTTATACAAAAGGTATAAATCTTTGATTAAGGTTTTACGGAAGGTAGTCTTGTACATAAAGAACTCTCGCGTAACCAAAATCGCAACCGACTGACTGAAAAACATAATGCAGTCTAAAAATTTGAAGATATAAATAAAAAGATGTGGTATGAGTGCCAATGAGACAACTCTCCATCCAAGTCACAATGTGTGAAAAGTAAACAATTATAGGTCAAAGTAAGTCCTTCAATAGGGAGCCTTGGCTCACACCGAACAGCAAGCTATAAAGGGCCCCAAAATGACTAGTGTAAAACCATTCAAACAGGAAAACCAACGGTCTAATCTATATAAAAAAAAACGAGAAACGAGAAACGAAAAACACTTAAGAACCACATCAACAAACGACAACCACTGAATAACAGATGTCTGTAATGGAGGTCACAATGACATTCCCTGAATTAACAGGTCAGTAGTTTGCTTCATAAGACCTTTATTTTCTACAAGAAGGTAGCAGGTTTCCTTCCGGGACGTTTTCTCCGTCATCTACAAAACCACAGTTTGTAGAATTGTCTATTAACCTTTACAAACTGACGCCGTATACGCGGTGAACAAGACAATTTAAGTCTAGCGACAATGTTATAGTACCTTTTGTCTCCAGTTTAAACGGGTTCAATATCTTTATTTTTCTGAGTAATCATTGCGATGGTGCTCTGTGAGTGATGATATTTGGGAAATGGAGTTGATAGTAATGTTGACGTCCGGAAAATATCTTTTAGATGACTAAGCCGAATATTGTCTAGACTCTATGTATTTCAATAGATCGAAGAAATACAAACCATTGCTGTCGGGGTAGTTTTGAATATTGCTGCCACATTTACTTGTTAATTGTCTGCAATTGTAGAATATAAATACACATATTACTATTTTAGATTGTGAGATGTAACATTTTATACAACTGTTCTAGATTAATGGAGAAATAAATAAAAATGCACGGCCAAATGATTAATAGCGTGAACATTACCTCGAATATTTATAATTTATCATTAATTTGTGCACATGTTTCAGGAAGAAACGTATGGAGAGGAAGAAGATTGAGAAATTAACCACTTTTTGCACTTCAAAGTTGTTCTATGCATAGAACGAACGACATAAGTTATGTCAAAATGAAAGGATCCTGTTTTGTAAATGTGCACGACCCGGTATCCTCCTAAAATTCTGCAATGCAGGACCCGATAGCGTCAAAGAGAATAATGCAGACTAGTATTATGTAAATTAAAATCAATTGTTTAACATGCGTTTAATGACACGTTGCACTACGCTTTCTTTTCAGGGGACAACTTATTTTTTATTTGAATCGGTAAACACTTGAACTCCTGCTTTATTGGAAAAAACATAATTTAATGTTGCATTGTGTAAACATAGATATTTCAATGACGAAATACAAATAGTTGAAGAGTTCATTTTTTCGATTTGAGATTTTGTGTTCAAACTCGGATAGTTTCAGCTTCGAAAATTGAACAACGCCAATTCGATATGTGATTTTCTTGGACAACATGATGGTTTAAAAAGTTAAAAGTCCACTCTAATTTGGGAGTGGGGATAATATTATGATCCTAAGGAAAATAATTATCTTCAAAACAACATGTTGAACATAATAAAGCGAGATTAAATAAATATATATAAATATAAGAAGTGGTATGAGTGCCAATGAGACAACTCTCCATCCAAGTCGCAATTTGTTGAAGTAAACCATTATAGGTCAAAGTACGGCCTTCAACACGGAGTCTTGGCTCACACCAAACAGCAAGCTATTAAGGGCCCCACAAATGACTAGTGTAAAACCATTCAAACAGGAAAACAAACGGTCTAATCTATATAAAAAACGAGAAACGAGAAACACTTATGAACCATATCAACAAACGACAGCCACTGAACATCAGGTTCCTGACTTATACATGTATTTGCTTTTGCGAAATAATGATCATGCAGAGCAAAGGATCACAATCGTCATAGGGGCCTCGGTGGCCGAGTGGTCTAAGTAGTTACTACTGTAATCACTAGCCAGTCAACACTGAGGTTGTGAGTTCGAACCCCGCTCGTGCATGCGCAGGTGCACTCGACTCCAATCTTAATTGACTAGGATTGTCAGTATTCCTATCGAAGGTCAGTGGTTTTCTCCGGGCACTCCGGTTTCCTCTACCAATAAAAACTGGCCGCCACGAAATAGCCCAAAAGCGGTGCTTAAAAGTGGCGCTAAAACACCAAAAATTAAATCAAATCAAATCACAATAGTCATTGGTTAAAAAATCTTCTTATCTCTCCAGGGGATTTAAATACAAAGTATAAGTTAGTGTTATAGTCCCAGTCCCGTCAGAAAATGCAAGGATAAAAAATTTAATAAAAACGGAAAATAAACGATTCTTTTATCTCTCAATTGTATAATGATTATCGTACATTGACATATGTTTTACATTTTAGTGACGTTCGTCAAGTTTATGATTGTTAGTATAATACAAGTATATCATATATCATCTTTGAATTTTATAAACCCAAAATATCTAACCTTACATTTATGTTTTAGTAAGAGGTTATCTTAACAAAAATATATATCTTTGAGTGGCATTCGCACGTTTACTTTACAGACTCCACGCAGTCGTCATTACATACTACTATATACAGAAAAATATTATGTTATAATCATGATAATAGAATTAACTGTAAGAGCTATGAATTATATGTATTCCACTACAATTAAGTTCGTAGATAAGTGCAATCAGATATACTAATACCATTTTGATAACAAAAAAGTGTTTTGTTCGCTATATTTTGAAACGTTTCCTTAGAACATATATCCTAATACGACAGGTTTGTTTCACATGCCCTTTGGGAATGGACCCCACTTTTATAAAATATCATTTTTTGGTTTTTTAATTCTTTTTTTTTTATACATTTTCCTTAATATTTTAACTTATATCCACTTATTAAATGTGTTTTTGCTTTTGTCTCTACGATTCACCAATAACAGAAGTTTTATACAATTTCCTTCTATGTTTTTCCATATTAAGAATCATTTACTAGAAAAGAAAACAAAACACAAAAATATAATATATAGAAAAAGGGGGATCATTCTCCAAGCACCAGTGCTTTGTTTTACAATAACATATATATACTGAATTTTTTTCGACAGAAATTGATCAGATCTATATTTTCATAAATTTGTGGTTCTAAAACGAAACATACATATGTAGCGGGCATTGTTAAAAAAACAAGAGCGGGTCCAGCTGGTGTAAATAACATTTACAAAACAGGGTAATTTAATTTTGGACATGACCCATTGTGTCCTTTCATGCATATAAATATCTTCGTATAATATCGTTTTGTCCGTTGGTTTTTTTTTTTTTCGTAAAATGTGCACAATTTGAAGAGAAATTCAACAAGTTCGAGATAATGTTCACGCTTTTCATCATTTTTGCATTGCATTTTTTATTTATTTCTCCATCTAGAACGGTAACTGTTGTAGAAAATATTACATTTCACAATTGAAAATAGTGATATATGTATTTGTATTTCTACAATTACATACAAATAAATAATAAATAAACAGAAATCTTAACTTTTCTTATATGTAGGTGGTCTTTTACCGTAATGTATATTAGATACTACCGTTCCCCCCCGAAAAATGCCAAGGTACTGTATATAAAGTGGATATGAATGTTCTATCTCTTTGGATGGTTGTAGTCGTATATGCGCGTTTCCCTTTTACCTTCAAATGGAGACTTTTGATGAATTTGTAAAACATCATACAATATGAAATCGTTAACTTTTATTATTGTTGCTCGTTCTACGGATGATAGATATAGGAAGATGTGGTATGAGTGCCAATGAGACAACTCTCCATCCAAGTAACAATTTATAAAAGTAAACCTTTATAGGTCAAGGTACGGCCTTCAACACGGAGCATTGCCTCACACCGAACAGCAAGCTATAAAGGGCCCCAAAAATTACTAGTGTAAAACCATTCAAACGGGAAAACCAACGGTCTAACCTATATAAAAACGAGAAACGAGAAACACGTATGAACTACATAAACAGACGACAACTACTGTACATCAGATTCCTGACTTAGGACAGGTGCAAACATTTGCAGCGGGATTAAACGTTTTAATGGTACCAAACCTTCTCCCTTTTCTGAAACAATAGTATAACATCACAACATAGAAAGACACACTATAAAATATCAATTGGAAGGCTTAACTCAATCAAAAAACGTAAATTAACACACAATGAACGAATAAATTTGATCTGTGATACCTGAATGCAAATACATAGTTAATAAAAATTATTAGGGATAAATAATTAAGGTCAAAAGTAAATAAACAGGTTTAAACAAAGAATCTACATCTTATGTGATCTCACCTTCAACGATTCCATCTGAATGTAATCTCTGTTATGATTATCCTGGTTTCCCAAATATTATTCAGACTATTCCATATAATCAACTTAGACATTCTTTCATTTTTCTTAGTATGCTCCGAATGAGAACAAAATCACGGACCTTATATAGAATTAGGTAGTATTGAAATACAAATATAACATAAAATCGGATTTTTTTTATTACAGATGCTATTCGAATGAATGGATCACTAATACATCAACTATTCCACCTGACGGTTATCTCTGTTATGCAGATCCTTATCCTACTCCTTTTCCAAAGATCACTCAGACTATTACTTGTAACCAACTTGGGCATTATTTCATTTATTACGATAGTAAAGGATCTGACGAAGGAGTTCAAGTTTACTTTCCAATTGTTGAGTTATGTTATGTTGCAATTAATGGTAAGATTTGTCTTATTAGGCATAAGACACTTTCACATTCTTAAAACATATGTTTCCATTGCTTTGACTCTGTCGTGTCTGCTAATTTGTAGCTCTTTTGTGTTTGGTTTAGGTTCTACATTTCTTATATTTTGACATCATCAATCACTGAATACATTTTATTTTACGATCCATATATTTGTTATATACTTTATAGTGTCTATCATTATTAAACCATGAATATGGTAAATGAGTGATTGATTGAGTGATAGTTGTTTGTGGGAACTATTCCAAGCATGTTCAGGACGCGAACGAATTGATCATTAATTCAATTGTCGGTTTTTTGAAACGTCGTTCGATCGAAAAGAGCGACAATTTAAGATTGAATTTAAAAAGGTTGTTTTTTGGAAGGATAGAATTAACTCTGCCTTGCAACAGGTAAACAACAGTTACCTTATAGAGTTTTTTCAAAACATATGTTTTCCTTTAATTTCTTTATACCGGAGTTGGCGTCATTTTAAGGAAGACTTACAATTTTCAAATTTAGATGAATGCGTTTAAACATTTAATTAATAAATCATGTACTTACCTCTTCCATAACTAAAATTAGCATTGTTTTTTTTACAAAATAAAAGTGTATTACGAATCCATGACAACACAATACGTGTAACACTAGTAATTTCCCTGGTTCGATATCCCAGAAAATTTTTATTTACATCTTTGATATTTGTAATACTGATAAAAATGAATCGTTTAACCTAAATATATGTTTAAGGTTGTCAAACGAATTTTTGGGGGAGCAACTGCGAAAACCCTTGTGCAGAAAGTTGCATAGATCAGCATTGATTCCCTGTAAATGGTTCGTGTATTATTGGAGAATGTAGCGATACAAACTGTTTAAAAAGTATTTGCGATAGGGAAACTACAGTTTGTTCCATCGGTTGTAACGAAAGAAGGACAGGATCCTATTGTAACGAATGTACGTAGTTATGCATAATTGGAATCATATTTTATCAAGTAATTGACACATTAATAAGACATTCGAAATAAATCCACGATTTATCTATTCCTTTATCTCTTTTGCATGTTTTGCGTGCTCTAAGATCATTTGGAAACATCCCAAAAGTGTATGTGTACATAACTGCATCTTGTATTTCAACATGTTCCAGACATAGCGTATATTTAAAATAAGTAAAAATGTTTATAAATGTAAATAACATATATGAAACGCCTTATAGGTATGATTTCAGCTGACATTAGGACGTCAACCAATGTCTATATTTTTTTTTTATATGACAAATACATTGCCATTATATTGATATGGAATTAAATTGAGGTAACTAATTATTCTTTTTGAGCGCTTATTATTTTTCGACAGTCGACGTTACAGGTACGAATCGATTGAACGTCCAAAATTTTCAACTCACTTTTGACAATATCACTACATTGTTGATCCTTGTGCTCATTTTATGAAATGCATGCTTTTTTAACGTTTAAAACCACTCTTATGTGAATCGTACTTAATCTTAGTGTTTTAACTTCACTTTCAAATCAGCTATACAAACAACAAAATTTGTTGTAGCAGAAATGTTCGATGCCGATCGATGTTACGTTCCCTTATTGACACCCATCGTATTGCTCATGGACGTAGACACTAACATGGTCAGTCGAATTCGGTGATTTGATGTAAAGAGGTTGAAATTGTGGTAATGACAATTGGAGCATATCCGTCTTAATCGGTGAGACAGATATTTAATAACGGTCAACCAACTTGTGAGGGCGTTCCTAAACTTTTCGAAGGGATGCCTTCAACTTCACCACTTGGAACCCTTGGTTTACTAGCTTCTCTGTAAGCAGCAACTCTCTATCAACAAAATCATAATCGGAAAAAGTAAAATATAAAAAATACCGCCCTTCAAGGAAATTCAAAACGAAAAGTTCCTCATCAAACGGCAAAATCAAAAGCTCAAACACATCAAACAATTGGAAAACAACTGTCATATTCCTGACTTGGTACAGGCACTTTCTTGTGTAGAAAATGGTGGCATTAACCTGGTTTTATAGCCAGATAAATCTCTCACTTGTATAACAGTCGAATAAACTTCCATTATATTATCAACAATGTGTGAACAACAAAAACTGACATAATAGTTTTTGAAAATGTCAAAAATAAGGAGGCTGTGGAATATCGTATCAACTGGAAGGTATATACTCCATAAACAGGCGCAGGTGGAATGTTGCTACATAGAAATTGACAGTTCATAATTGGAAATAATATTATTTGTTTTGTCTTAAAGTTTTATTGTCAACAGACGTAACTGTTCGTGTATCCATATTTCTAGTTCAATGGGTTAGATGCGTTTAACATAGTCGCCTGCTATATATGTATTACCCGCCATGCGAGTCCACATATAGTTTTAAACATGTCACATTCGGCATTTTCGGGAAAAGAATAAAACCTTCAACAATACTAAGACTGATGTAAGATGCTGCCAAAATGTTAGGAATGTAGACTGGTCATTTGCGTACCACTTTACTACAGTAGACTATTACATACAATAGACTTGTATATCAAAGATGTAGCAACGGTTCACCGATACAGGTAATATCAATCGATAGCCAGACCAGTTTAAGGTGAAGATCATTTCTCATATATCATGTATATGTATTTGCACATCGTATACAATTAGAAAATGAACAACAAGCGATGTTACTTTCTAAATCATAAGCCTGGTATCTTTGAAAAGTTTTGTATCCACTGGGTTGATATCGCTGTTGCTGGATGTTTCTACTGTGTTGGCAAACAATTTAATCGATATAAATTTTTACCTTAAGACAGATTATCATTTCAAAATTTGGCACAACTCTTTAGAAGTGATAGTTTCAAACGCTATTTAAATTAGGGTTTATGGGTCTTGCGTACCAAAAATTAAGACTTGAATCTTTGATGGTTTTTTTTTCGCAGTTTTAACCCTAAGAACATTTTTCTTCAAAGTATACTTTCGACAGTCGCCTTCCTAACAGTTATTGAATTACTTAATTTAAGTTTCGTATGCATTGGTGATTATGGCAAACTGCAACATATCTTTTTTTCACTATCAATATCACATTTCAAAATTAATACTTAGCAATGTCATTTAGCGTTTAACATTGATTTAATTACAGATAACCTTGCATTTGACAGTTTCATTTAGATGAATTCGAATGAATATGAACAAGCTAGTCTAGCAAATGATGGAAACTTAACATCGTGTGTCTTAACACGCGGATCGGAGATATGGGTACAAGTTGACCTTAAGGAATGAAGCATTGTGACGGAAATATATCTCACTTTACCTGGTATGTTATTATATAGTTCCTTATATCATATAATATGCAATCTGGGTATAAACATTTACACTATTTGTCATCACATATCTAACAAAACAAAGCAGTTTTACAATTTTAATGGAGATCAAAGGCCAAAGGATTGTGTTCAGATTATGTACACTTTTTTACACGATTTGTTCTTTCTTGCAAACATTATCAATTATATAATAAGTATGAAATGTGTGTTTATTGCTTCCTTTAGAAAACTAATGCTATAAACAAACATCTTAGCAATAGAAAATACCTGATTGATGCGCAAATCTCCAAAAGAAATTCAGAACAAACAAATCAAGGTAAATGTAACATGTGCATAGACAAAATCGTAGGTAATTGCATTGAATCCAAATGTAGCGAAACCGGGTTATCTACAGGATAGGCGTCTTTTGTTATGCATGCATCGCGCGCCATGCAAATCCACAATCAAAATATCCCATTAGAAAATAAGACACAAAAGGTAATTTACTGATCGGACGACTATTCTGGAATCAAAAAAATTTAAGACCACTAAAACATGCGATAATAGACACAAGGTGAAGCATATGGTATCGGTCAACCGATCCTATATTTTCTTAAAAAGCATGTATTGTTATTTGTTGTCGTTCATCCTTTAAACCCTGTTGTAGCAGGCAAAACATTAGATAATGACTATTTTGTATAGCTAGTAGGAGGTACATTTGTATAAGGTGTTCCGCAGTTTCGTATGTTATGATCATATGCGACCTACATCTTTTCGAATTCACTTAACCTCATTCATTTCTTCTGTGTATTAATAAGGTGAATTTAGTTACATTATTTTCAGTCAAACAATGAGCTTTAAAGAGAGTCAAATTAGGAAATCTGTGAAATCGAACTCCTGTAAATCAATGGTAAGTTACAGCCAAATATCAATATATGTGAAGTTGTTTAACCTACACTTAATATCTGCTTTGAGGGTTCGAAATATGATTATGACAGAGTGAAATTTGTTTCGTCTCTTCATCTATATATATATATAAAAAAACAAATCCAGTATTTTCCTCCCATAAATGCAAAACAATTTTAGTTTAACTATTAATCTTTCGTTTCATATGTTTTGAAATGTATACCTGTTTTGTTCTGTTCTGTTCTGTTGTTTGTTTTGTTGTTTTGTTGTTGTTTTGTGTTTTTTTTTTTTTTTTCGTTTTTGTTTTTTTTTTTTTTTTTCTTTAGCTTTTGGTTTTTTTTTTAAAGTTGATAGATATATGTATGTATCGGAAATAAACACATTCATTCTAAAACCAGTTGTTGGCATGATACGGGTTATGTTCTTCTCATTTACTTTATGATGGTATGATACTAAACCCCTAACGGGAGGGATTGTAATTGATTTTCATATGATGAAGACATAATCTTTCAATCAGCTTAATTGAGGTCTGGAGCTGGCATGTCAGTAACGGCTAGTAGTCCTTTGTTCATTTATGTATTTTTGCTTAGTTTCTTTTGTTACCTATTCTGACATCAGACTCGGACTTCTTTTACACTGAGTTTTACTGTGCGTATTGCTATGTGTTTCTTTATTCTACTTTGGCTAGAGGTATATGGGGAGGTTTGAGATCTCACAAAACATGTTTAACCCCGCCACTTTTTTGCGCCTGTCCCAAGTGGCCTTCGTTATTCTTGTATGTTTTTTAATTTTAGTTCATTTATATATTTTGGAGAATAGTGTGACGTCCATTTTCACTGAACTAGTACACAATTTTATTTAGGGGCCAGCTGAGGACCACCTCCGGGTGCGGGATTTTCTCGCTGTGTTGAAGACCCATTGGTGGCCTTCGGCTGTTGTCTGCTCTTTGGTCGGGTTGTTGTCTCTTTGACATATTCCCCATTTCCATTCTCAATTCTATGTATCTGAATACGGAAATGATTTGGAATGATTATTACCAATGAAACAACTAGCCGCAGACGTTCAAATGACAGGGATTACACTTACATGATACCATACGGCGTGTAACAATGAGCTAATCCTATATCGTATACTTTTATTTATCATAGAATCTGAGAAAACTAAACGTTTAACATTACAAAAGAGAAAACTTACGGTATAATCTAGACAATTGAATTAAACAAAATAAGAATTTGGCACACAACCAACAACAACTGTATGTGTTGGGCTAACTGCTCCTGGTATATCAAAAAGTGGCGATTCCAAAGGGACATTCCAACTCATAAGTCGATAACAAACTAACAATTATATGGCAAAAAACGAAAAAAATGTCTAAAGACAAAAAACGGTATACAAAACACAACACACGTTATTCACGACATTTTTCTTTGTCTTTGTTATCGCCCACACTCCCCTTATTGAACCAATGACAGTGCTGTAGCAACACAACATTTTAGACCACAAGTACGTATGAGTCAAAAACGGCTTTTGTTATCAGATTGGTACTAAGCAATAAAAAACCATTACAAACAAATTTGGGCAGCTAAATTTTAATTTATAAATTAATTAGTTTCCAATGCTTAAATGTCAATCATTATAATTTATTTGCTAAAAGATATTTTCGAAAAGCTATCTACGCAGACACCTATACCGAGATCCATACCAACAATGATTTAAAAAGAAGAGGGACCGTATCTCAATGTCAAAATGTACTGACTTTCGTGTTTATACGACCGTCGAAGACGAGACGTATTGTGGTATACTAAAGTCTGTTTGTCCATCCGTCCGTCAACGATAAATCTTTAACTAAAGTTCATGTGATTTTAACGCAACAATAGGATAGACGGAAGAAAGCTTCCTTTCGATTTTGAAACATTTGTGCTGTGTCCTTTCAGAGTTACGAGATTTTAACCATTTGAATTAAAGCAGTTTTGCACATATCGCTCACTAGCTCCAGTATGGCTTAGTTCATTTTCTCAAAACTTTACATTAGTGTTGGAACTCATATAAGAAAGCCACCTTTTAGTTTTAGGATTTCTTATTTTTCCGTTCCAGAGATACGGGACCTTAACCGTTTGAATAAAAGCATTTTTTCGCATATCGCACTTTAACTCCTGCATGCTTGAGTTGATTTCTTCAAAACTTTATATAATTGATGGGATTGATAAAAGGAAACGTTTTTTTTTTTTTAATTTTCTGACTTTTGGTTCCTGAGACTTTAACCGTTTGAATTAAGGCATTTTTTTCACATATCGCGGAACAATTCCAGTATGCCTAGATTGAGTTAATTAATACTTAACTTAATTGTTAAAAAAAGATAAAAGATAGATCCATTTCAGAGTGTCATTGTCAGATTTAAGTAAAATTTTCATATGTTGTACCATAACTTGAGTTTGTTTAAATTGATTTACTGATAACTTTACATAATTGTTGGAATTGGTAAACATATTAGAGCGTTATATATTTTTTAAATCCGATATGTCATTTCAGAATTATAGGGTTTAGACCGTCAGATAAATAAAAGGCGTTTTTTGTTTGTCATGCACCACCTATAGTATGCTTGGATAAAGTTACTGCAACTCAACACGGTTGCTGGTTTTGGTGAAAATACTCTTCTGATTTAAAATTTTTTTCTGCTTTGTTATTTGTAAGTGTAAGTAATGTGACTTTCCACAGTCATAATTTTCAGAATACTTATATGCCTTATGGTATCCTCATGCATATTTTTCTGCCTCTAAACACAAACCTTCTGAATAACCCATTTTATTTCAATAATTTCAATAGGCACATAAGAGCGCAGATGTTCATTTATGTTTGGGCAACAGTTGTGCTAATGCAGTAACACCAACACTTTCAGCATTCTCTGTTGCTGCATCTGCTGATAGCTGCTGCTGGTGGTTTAAGGTTTCAGCATTACCCTCTGGTGGCGAAGATGTCGTCTGCTAAGGAGTCGACATCTTTCCTTTCGTTAGAGGGAAGATTAGCGACGACCTCATCGCGTTTCTCATCTATTTCTGGCCTTTCATTTTTGGTTTCCTTGGACACTAACATCTTAAGAAAAATGCAGGAAGGTTTTGCGGTTGAACATACACTTGGTAAATCGAAGTGCTAAAAGGGGCACTGTGAAGACAGCCAAAGATCAAATTAACTATCTGTGCAAGGTTAGTTTATGGTCGATCTCAGCCAATCTCCTAGAGAAAGTATTTTATTATACTTTATGCAAATTTCTTATAATATCCATTCATTTCATTGGACACGCGACATTTGTTAATTTTCACTTACCTATCATAAATCCCGCCCACTCATAGTAACATGTGATAATATTAGCAGCAGGTGCTAATGCCTAAAATTAATACCCGCTGAGCCCGAAGTTTGCCGATCCAGAACAATTAACACCCGCTCTGGCTGAGGTTTTCCACTTCTTATTCCTACATCATTTCTGTCGTTTTGTAGTTGTTATTAGTACACTATATTAATCTATGACTTTATATTTTTACAATTGTCCTTCTAATAACATAGTGCACACTTGAATCATAAGGCATTCAGTATAATAAAAAAAAATCATACTGCCCTTAGATGAATGTGTTAGTGTGATTCAGAAATCGTCTTGGGCGATAATTTGTACCCTCGTGTGTTAATCTACCATCTATAGTCTTGGTTCTAAATTGTTTCAAAAGTCGGATTTCCAACTATTATTTCGTATAAAAACGCATTTTCTTAAAGAATTGTCAAAAAATAACTTGAGTTCCTATTTCAATGAAATTTTTAATGGTAAACTCATGAATGAGTGGTTTTTATGGTCATGACTGTAAATATTCACATTTTAAGTACTATGCTGAGAACCTGCTTTACACGTCTCTGTTTCTGTGGAAAGTTCAACTTATTAATACAAACCCCCCCCCCCCCCCCCTCTTCCTTTTTGTTTTTAATAATAAGGTCGGTCCATTCTCATCTACTAAATTAGAGTCAGTAACAAATAATTGAAAATAAATGTTTTATATGGTTTTTATGTAACAGACAAGTATTGCATTCATAATTGGCGAATAAGTATACTTGAATTATCTACCAATAAGTCCTGTAGTAAATGTCCGTCCGTCTCTAATAGACATTTTTGAAAACTTATCAATACTGACGATTACACCTATATCTAGAACGACAGGTAAACTTGTGAAAAGGGGTCATCTCAAGGTGTATAATGACCAACGTCATTTATATTAAATGTATCTTATTTACAAGCATTATGAAATAGCTCCAGTTTTAAACTAGCGTCGTACACAGTACATGAAATATAAGGCATGCAGATGAAATTGTAACAGATCAGCTGAATTATCTATTGCAAATGATCCTACAAATTAATGTAAGATGCAGTCACAGACATAAATATATTATAAGTACGTCTGAATCAGTGACGACTCTACAACCGATTTTATCTATCAGTGATGTTGATACAAGGCTGAAAATACATTCTGTATATATAAAATATATAATTATGCAAAACAAATTTCTTTATAAAGGGGTCTAAATACAGCACACATAACTTATTCCAAAAGACCAAAACAGTGAAAAAGTATATTTTAACAAAACACATTTCATAATACTATGAGTATGCATGTACAACAAGCAAATTCATTAGATACTACATTAACTATAGATAAAGAGAGAGAAAAAAAGTAGACGTAAGGATTGAGACATCATATTTTTCTGTGATGATAACCTATGTTTTGATGATGATGACCGTACGTGCCAGTATTAATAACAGATCGTGAAGGTATAAGAAAGTTTTTAACCTTTTAATAAAGTCTTAAACATGTTTGAAAATTATGAGATGATGTTGTTCGTTCGAAAGTTCAAGGTCTCCGCAAGTAGCCCTTTCCAGTTGTGAACATTACATTCCAGCAGCGCCTGCATACAGAGTATATATCTCCCAATTGATACGATATTCCCTGGCTTGTATTTTCTATCATGATTTCCTTGATTAAGGTTGCTGCTCACATGAAAGTTAATAAACCAAGAGTTCCAAATGGTAAAGTTGATATCATCCCTTCGTAAATTTTACGGACGCCATCACGAGTTGTTTTAACTTTATAGAATATCCGTTTCACAGATGATATCGGATACGTTCCTTATGTCGTAACTACAATCCCGTTCCTTTTTCCCAAATGTGACTTATCGAATTAGACTATTTACCGGATTTGTAATAAAATGAGCTATACGACACTGGCATTACAATCTGCTTACCCTTCCGGTGCACCTGAGATAACCCTCAGCTTTTGGTGGTCTTTCTGTTGCTTAGTCTTTAGTTTTCTATGTTTTCTCCTGTGTACCATTATTTGTCTGTTTGTCTTTTTCTTTATCATCCATGGTGTTGTCAGTTAATTTTCGATCTATATGTTTGAATTTCCCTCCAGTTTCTTTCGCCCTCTTTTAAAGTTTAATATCTAAAACATAGTTATCGGTCAGCCAATTCAGATTGCTGACTGAAGTGTCTCTACATGAAGTGTAATTTTGAACAACGTAGACTACCATTATCCAATTCTTTCTTATATTTGGATATAATTGAAATTAAAGGTTAATAATAAGGGGAAGTCTACAAAATAGAACAATGATATTTATACCAGTTCGCAACGGGTAATTGGTTATACTTTGTACACAATTGCATGTTTTTGATTCATATTATAGAACATCTGTAATTCTATGTTTGTATATATCATATCAAAATTCTAAACCAATCTCAGTGTAGAGAGTTTTAGTAAAAATTGGTTGAACTGTTTTCTAATAATTATTTCACACTTCGGTGGCATATTTAAAAATTGGTCTATTATAAAAAAGTTTGACAGTCGGTTTTTAATTTTACACAGAACATTAACTGTAAAATGGATAATATAAATGGAGAATGTGTCAAAGAGGCAACAACCTGACCAAACAGCAGAAAACCACCGAAGGTCACTATTTGGTCTTCAACTCAGCAAGAAAATCCCGCATCCAGAGGCGGGCTTACTCTGGCCCTTCAACAAAACTGTGTACTAGTTCGGTGAAAATAGACGTCATACTTAACTGTAAAACATATAAATGAACTAAAATTAAAAAAAAAAACATCCAAGATTAACAAAGGCCAGAGGCTCCTAACTTAGGACTTTTTACACTTGTAATTATTCTTTCAATATATGATTGTTCCATTTTTCTTCAACAATAAAAATAACTCCCAGGTACGCATGTGACTAATAGAGATATTTTTGTATCATTCATGGAAAAGTAGAGATCTGGTATCTCACTATTTGAAAATATCAGAATTTCTTTTTTATGAGGATTTAATGACATAAGCCATTCAGTTGGCTTATCATTCAGCTTTCAGGTTGCGATCGATCACAGATCTAATCTGTTGCTATCGTAACTAGAATAACTGAATGTAGTGTCATCTGCTAATAGCCGAGACCACAGTGATGTAAGCTAATCAGCAATATCATTGATATACAAAACGAAGAGTAGATGGACCAGAACAGATCCCTTGGGTACATCTGCTAACATTTACAAAGGGAAGGGGACGAATTGTGCAGCACTAACTGCTGTTTATTTTCTATCATGCAGATCATATTTAAATCACTGTAACAAAGGAAGGTATACCATTGAAGGGATCCTAAATGCTCTTAAACTTTGTACTTGTTTGGCTTTATAGCTTTTTTGATATGAGCTTCACTGATTAGTCTTATGTAGACGAAACGTGCGTCTGGCGTACTAAACTATAATCCTGGTACCTTTGATAACTATATACCATCAGCAACATAACACCAACCTATTTTTTAAAGATATTGCAAGCGTATATACAGTATATAAAGTCAAGATATTTTAATGAGACTATGGAATAAACAAGTTCGCGTGGACATAAATGTTAGTGAAGCCAAATACATAATGAAAACAGTTATAAAAATAACGAATTTTCTCCCTAAATGCGTACATGGAATAAATAGCCCGAATTCGATATTTTGCTAATCACTTTTTGTGAAACAAATCACCCAATTTTTTTTAAAGTAGTAGGCCCGGAAAACCCACTTTTCACCCAAAAATATAGCGTTTTAACATACTTGTTTAAAATGTAAACTTTTCTTTAAAAAATCACAAAAAAGTCGGTATTCAACCCGAAATCTAACCAAACCTTTGAACAGACTTATTTAGAAGGGATATCGTTACAATATTGTTGTAAGGTAATTAAAGATTGCATATTTTCGTATTAATATTGATTCACTCATACGGTTTTTGCATCGGAAATAAACACAATTATTCTAAAAACAGTTGTTGGCAAGATATGGGTTATGTTCTTCTCAGTATGATACTAAATCACTGGATACTAAACGGGAGGGATTATGGTTGATTTTCATATGGTGAAGATATAATCGTTCAATCAGTTGAGGTCTGGAGCTGGCAGGTCAATAACTAGAGGCTAGAGGTATAGGGGAGGGTTGAGACTCACAAAACATGTTCAACCCCGCCGTATTTTTGCACAAGTCTCAAGTCAGGAGCCTCAGGACTTTCATAGTCTTGTATGTTTTTTTAATTTTAGTTTTTAATATGATCTAATAAACTATGAATTTCGAAAAGCTATTAAATCTCAAAACAAGCAACTTTCAATTTGACTTAGAAAATCCGTACATATCTGTGGAAAATAAATATAAAATTTGTGAAAAGTCCCAAAGTCATCTAATGTATAATACATTTCTAAAAAATCATTAATCGCCAAAACCATTTACTTTAAATTTAACTAACTAGTATTGGATATGTCTAAAAATACATCCTATTAAAGGTATTAAAGGTATTAAAGGTAGTAATATCTATAAATAGCACCACGGGAAATTTGAATTATAAATACCCTCAAATGGTATATATAAATTTAGTCTCGTTGCACCAGAGTTATTGTTCTTAATGCAAACAATAACGTCTGGCTCTACATATGCATATGGAGCGTCTGGATGATCGAGACTAATATAAATTCCAAATGATTATTTTTTTTCATTGACATTCACAACATTGATTAAAGGTAAATAACTTTATCAACTTTTATTCGAATCTATCATCATCGCGATTTTTCTAAAGATTGGAAAATAATTATTTATCTATAGGCACATATGTATAGTACTAAATAAAAGCTTAATATTTCAACTTTTCACATCTGTTGATAGGAGTTGTTAAATAAATGGTTGAAAGTATCAAACTAATAATCATCATTTCTTTAAACCAATAATAGAAAAAATGTGTCGCTGTGTTGTTTTTGTTTTGTTTACATGATTCTTATAGTTTAATTGGCTTTTAATTGATACTGACTTTGAAATTAATAAATGGAATTCTATATTTGTACAATAAAGATATTAGCCGAATTGAAGGGTACTGTTTAAGTACCGTTTTAAAATGTCAGTTCATGTCAGAACGACTCATTTTATGCAAATGTGTTGTTTGTCTTTTAGGGTTTTGTTCAGTCCAATAGATACTAATGGATAAACTTGGAAACTTCTTGTCCATAATTAAAGCCGCTCGAGATTTAGCAGATGCACTGGGAGCATCTGGTGAAGGACAGGTAAGCAGTTTTAATTTGGTTTTAACTATTTGCAAGACTTTCCAAGTAACAGATGTGGATCCAGGATTTAAAAAAAGGGAAGGGTCATTATTAAGGAAATGTTAGTAATGGGTATTGTAAAAGGTATATAAATTAAACATTAGCTTCATAACTGTTGTATTTATCATTAAACGCATTGCCTTCTTGAAATTTATAGATTGATCGTGGTGATGGGAAGATTGTACACTGGTCATTTAAAAGTCAGATATATGCATTTCAGTTGCAATTTAGAGGTAAATGTGTGGATGAAACCACTGGAGAAACAGCAACTGCTACACAAGAAAGCAGAGGAGGTGCAATTGAGCATTCCATGAAAGACCTGTTCCAGAAGTTGGCATCAAGGAACGCATTATAACATTTATATATTTATTTTTTACTCAGTACTATGTTATGTATTATATATCAAAAAGTAGACATCCGGCCATTTTCAATTTCTATTTTGATTTTATATATTTTATGAAAAGTTGTGAATCTTATTAAACATTTAGATCTTTTAGTGAACTTGTATTTGCAAAATACACCCATACGGGTCAAGCAAACACATATACAAACATATATAATACAGAAAGTGAATAACAACAAATATCAACATAAACCATATTTAGTGAACTCAAGTTGTATCGTTCAGTTTTATTATATGTATTACACCTACTGTTATACTTTTGCCTATGGTTTTACAATTAAATCTAACTGATCGATTGTATATAACAAAAAATAAACAATAAATCAACTTGCTTCTTATTTTCGTGCAAACAATACCTACGTATAAGGCCAATGTAAAATGTCCACAAACCACCAGACACCAAGAACCGACTCCAATGTGTACGAGTATGTTGTATGCAATAATTACTGTTCTGTGTTTATTGCGAAACCCTCTTGTATATTTCCAATTTTACCATGCGGGACCTTTTATATATAGTCATGAGGTATTTTGTTCAATCTTTCCCGATGACATATATAGTTGCTTTTTGTGGTTTGATCTCTGGTTATCTCATTTGGTAATTAAGCTTCATCTCCTCATACAATGCATATATTTTGATTCAATCTGTACTTTTAGAAACAGACAAAATTGTTTCACATTTGCCATTCCGGAGCATTTGATAGCTGACTATTTGGAATGGAATTTACTGATGTAGAAGGCCGTACGATGACTTATAATTGTTAATGTCGGTGTCATTTGGTTTCTTGTGGAGAGTTATTTCATTGGCAATCACACCACATCTTCTATATAAGAATAACGTTTTATCTTATCAATAAGCCATTCGTTTTACACCGCCGCCCCCTAAAACCCTGGAAGTAATTTCTAGTGATAGGGGAATTCCAACTGTCTTATTAGATTCCATGATAAAAAAAATCTCATTTAGATTGATCAACTGATTGTTTTTAACGTCGCTTTCACGGGTGCCACATGTGGAGCAGGATCTGCTTACCCATCCGGAGCACCTGAGATCACCCCTAGTTTTTGGTGGGGTTCGTGTTGCTTATTCTTTAGTTTTCTATGTTGTGTCATGTGTTCTATTGTTTGTCTGTTCGTCTTCTTTTATTTTTAGCCAGGCGTTGTCAGTTTATTTTCAATTTATGAGTTTGACTGTCCCTCTGGTATCTTTCGTCCCTCTTTCAGTACTTTGTACTATTTCATGGTGGTCCGTTTTTATTCGTGGAAGAACCCGGAGTTCCCGAAGAGAACCATCAGAAGTAAAACTGACAATCCTAATCAATTTTAAAAAGACTAGTGCTATTATTGTTTGACTACTAATGCTTTAAAATTTGATAAAAAAATACGTAAAAGAGGTAAACAAATTTGATATAACACCCCGATTATTTAAGTTGGTGTCGATGTCAACACATAGTACATCACCAAAACATATTCCTTAGATCAACGTTTATAGTTTTCTTTACGATCGCGGTAGCTTATTAATTGACGTTTATAGTTTTCACTGTTGATACCAACCTGCAGGTAGGAGATACACAGTTTAAAATAGGGATACGTATGTTAACAGAAATATCATATGTACACTGCTGAAATATCGACTATCGTGTAGAAGATACACAGTATGCAAATAAGATATAAAAGCCTATCAGAAAACATTCAAATAAGACCAAATGAAAAGAATATGTTAACAACTATAGGTAATTGTATAGCTCTCAACAATGAGCAAACCTCTTATCATATTGTCATTCATCAAATTGACCTAGAGTAACACAACATGTTTACCAATACAAACAAAAATATAACGGCGGGTTAAACACGTTTCTACATAAGAAAAAGCCTGTACCAAGTCAGGAATATGACACTTGTTAACCATTGTTTGATGTGTTTGAACTTTTGATTTTGCCATTTGATTAGAAATTTCCGTTTTGAATGTTTCTCGGAGTGTTGTATTTTTGTGATTTTACTTTTTTCGTAAGCGCTAAACCCTCCCCATATCATGGGGAAATGGTGCAACAGCACATGCAACAGTATTACAATATGAGGAAATTCATAAGATATTGCACGAACTATTTCCAGTATTAATAAAACTTCATGAAGGTACAAGAAATAATTTTGACCTTTCGTTAAAATCTTGAACATGTTTGAAAATTATGAGATGTTGTTCATACTACGGAAGTTTAAGGTCTCTGCAAGTAAACAGTTTTACATTTGACGAAAGCAAACTTGATACCGTCTCCTCTCACATTGTGACGACGATGATAACTTCTCCTCAGACATTAAGACGTCGAATAAGAATAAGAATAGGAATAAGAAGGATAATGAGAATAAGAAGAATAAGAATAAGAATAAGAATATTTATTGAATCCAATTAAAGGGCCCGGTTCCTAGCATATATATATATATATATATATATACAATATTAATTATACAGTAATTTTAAAGATATATTACATGAAATATAAATGATTAAATAACTATACTTCATACTAGATGGTGTTAGAAAATAAATGAAATAGAATATTTTGTCTCTTTAATACATAATACCTCGATAGTAACGCCTTTCTTGTCTCAAAACCGTGATATACTACAATTACGGAGCGACTGAGCTTGGTTGATAAAGGGCGTTGGGAAGGACGATAATGGGTTGTACTTTGTAAACATGAGGGTGACATATTTGCTCAGCTGCATGTTTTTGACTCATATTATGGAACATCTGTAATTCTATTTTTTCGTCTTTAATATCAAAATTCCACACCTATCTCATTGTACAGTCACAATTTTAGTAAAAATTGGTTGACCTGATACCTCATAATTATTTCAAACTTCGGTGGCATGTTCAAAAATTGGTCTATATTATCTAGAAAGACAATCGGTATTTAAGTTTACACAAAACATTAAATGTAAAATTGAAAATGGAAATGGGGACTGTGTCAAAGAGGCAACAACCTGACCAAAGAGCAGAAAACAGCCGAAGGTCACTAATGTGTTTTCAATACAGCGAGACAATCCCAAAACCTGGAGTTGGGCTTACGCTAGCCCATAAACAAAAGTGTGTTCTAGATTAGTGAAAGTGGACGTCATTCTAAACTCACAAACAGATTTATAAATGAACTATTATTAAATAAACATACAAGACCACCAAGGTCAGATGCTCCTGAGTTGATTCTTTTTTTAGCTTGTAATTACACTTTCAATATGAAAAAAATAAAAGGTAAAATCACAAAAATACTGAACGCAGACGAAAATTCAAAACTGAAAGTCCCTTATTAAATGGCAAAATCGAAAGCTCAAACACATCAAACGAATCCAATTTTATTCACTACTAAAGGTAACTCCCAGGTGCGTATATAATGCACTCAACATTTCCGTTCTCCATTTATACTGTATACCTTACAACAAAATTCTGTTCTTTTACCTGTTACATTATTCTGTTTGGCGGCAAGTTTATTTGTTCATGGTTATAGTTGACTGTCTGAAATTATTAAACATCTTAAAGCGGTATGATGTTGTCTTTACTTATTCATCCCTTATTTGAAAGATTTTGTATTTGAATTGTGTCATATATCAAATTTATTCGTTCCGGGTATGTTGACTTGTATTAATATGTCTTTTGATTGAGTTAAGCCATTTCAATTGATATTTTATAGTGTGTCTTTCTATGTTGTGATGTTACACTATTGTTTCGGGTACGGTTGAAGGTTGGTACCCATTAAAGAGGGAAGAAAGATACCAGAGGGACAGTCAAACTCATAAATCGAAAATAAACTGACAACGCCATGGCTAAAAATGAAAAAGACAAACAGACAAACAATAGTACACATGACACAACATAGAAAACTAAAGAATAAGCAACACGAACACCACTAAAAACTAGTGGTGATCTCAGGTGCTCCGGAAGGGTAAGCAGATACTGCTCCACATGTGGCACCCGTCATGTTGCTTATGTGATAACAAATCCGGCAAATAGTCTACTTCGGTAGGTCACATTCATGAAAGGGAAGGGGATTGTAGTTACGACGTAAGGAACATATCCGATATCATTTGTGAAACGGTTATTCCATAACGGTCAACCAACTCGTGATGGCGTCCGTAAAATTGACGACGGCATGATTTCAACTTCACCATTTGGAACTCTTGGTTTAATAGCTTCCTTGTGAGCAGCAACCCTCTATCAAGAAAATCATGATAGGAAATGCAAGCACGGGAATATCGTATCAATTGGGAGATATATACCCCGTATGCAGGTGCTGCTGGAATGTTGCTACTTAGAAATGATAAGTTCACAATAGGAAAGCTGAAATCATCTCTTTTGTCGTAAAGTTTTGTTTTCAACCGACCCTCATTGTCAATTTCTAGATGTAAGTCAAGATATGAGGCCGACTTAACTGTATCTGTAGTATTAAAACGTTCAAACCCGCTGCATTAGTTTGCACATGTTCTAAGTCAAGAACCTGAAATTCATTAGTTGTCGTTTGTTGTTGTGGTTCATACGTTTTTCTCATTTTTCGTTTTTTATATAGATAAGTCCGTTGGTTTTCCCCTTTAAATGGTTTTAAACTAGTTATTTTTTAGGCCAATTATAGCTTGCTATTTGGTGTGAGCCAAGGCTCCGTGTTGAAGATCGTATTTTGACCTATAATAGTTTTTCTTTTACAAATTGTGACTTGGATGGAGAGTTGTCTCATTGGCACTCATATGACATCTTCTTATATCTTAAAATATCATAATTTCTGTTTTATCATGATTCAATGACAGTAGCCATTCAGTTGAACAATTATCCAGCTTTCAGGTCGTGATCGATCACTGATTTAATCTGTTGTACATCTTCATTAGCATTACTGAATGAAGGGTCATCTGCAAAAAACCATCAAATAGATGTAAGCATATCAACAATATTATTAATATACAAAATGAAGAGAAGATTGACCAGACCCGATCCATGTGGTACACCCGCTGACACATTATAAAAGGAAGAGGACGAAATATGCAGAACAAATACTGTTTGTTTTCTATCATGCAGATCATCTTCAAATCGCTTTTACAAAAGAAGGTATACCATCAACTACGTAAAACCAACCTAACTTTTATAGTCATGATTGCAAACGTATATACAGGATGTAAAGTCAACATGTTTTAATGAAACTATGGAATAAACAAGTTTGCTTTGGACCAAAATGTTAGTGAAGCCAAATACATAAAAAAAAATAATTATAAAACAAATGAATATTCGATAGCTGCGTTTCAGTAACGACCTTACACTGTTTTTCTCTCCCTAAATGCGTACATGGAATAAAAGTACCCGAGTTCGATAGTTTGCAAATCTCTTGACAGATCCGTAACTATTTATAGCGCTTTTACAAAATTGTTAAAAATGGAAACTTTAAACTAATTATTGGCTAGTTGCTACATACATATGAGATGTTCTGACATCTTTATGACAGTAGATACTTAAGTTTTTAAAATTTATTTTGAATCTTTCATCAAATGTATTTTAAATTTGTTTAATCATTTGTTAAAAATAGACATGAATTTCCGAAAAGTTTAAAATTATCCCCATGTCATCTAATGAATGATAATTTTTAAAAAATCATTAAGTTTCAATTTAACGAATAAGAAATAAATATGTCTAAAAATACATTTTTAATTCTATTTAAGGTCGTCATAACTATGAATAGCACAACGGGAAATACCCACAAATGGTATATATATATATATATATATATAAATTCCAAATGATTATTTTTTGTTGTTGACGTTTCACAAATTTGAGGTAAATAACTTTATATACTTCTTTTCGAGTTTGTCATGATTCTTTAAAGAATTGGAAAATAATGTTTTTTTATAATTTGTCTCAAAAAACGAATTAAACTAAGTATAAGCTTATTTCAACTTTTCACATCTGTTGATAGGAGTCACTGAAGGAATGGTTGAATTTATCAAACTGATATGTGTTGTTGTTGTTTTTTTTATATTGACATGATACTTTATCACTATAGTTTAATTGGCTTATAATTAATACTGACTTTGAAATTAATATATGAAATTTTATATTTGTACAATGAAGATATTATCCGAAGTGACGGGTACTATTTAAGTACGATTTTAAAATGTCAGTTCATTTCAGAACGACTTATTTCATGCAAATGTGTTATTTGTCTTTAAGGATTTTGTTCAGTCAAATAGAAACTAATGGATAAATTCTTAAAAGGTGCTGAAGATATGGCAAATGCATTGGGAACATCTGGTAAAGGAGAGGTGAGCTGTTTTGATTTGAGCAATAATTCATGGAAGTCATATATTTGTTGGAAATTTACACATTGCCTGGGACGTGATATTCGATTTTTATCCTCCGCGATAGTTTAAACTATTTGCAAGATATCAATGATACAGATGTGGGTCTGGAATTTAAAAAAAAAACCGCAACGTTAGGAATAGGTCTTGAACCATGTCCCCTGAATACATTTCTGCTTTAAAGACGTTCCTCCTATATTAACATGTAAAACCCCGTTCACACTGGCATTTTTTAATCGATCTAATTTGAATTGATCTAAATAAGACTGTTACATTGTTAGCGTTCACTTCAATTTTAATCATAACGATCTCTATCGGTCTAATCTAAACCATTGTGTTCATACTACAATTACAATTGATTCGACCTAATTACCCGTAAAATGTTAAACATAGCGTAAACATAGAAATAATTAATCGAACCTATGTGTTGATACACTTATATACAAACTTGAAAAAAACTGGAGAAAGTTATTGTTTCATTTGAATCCCAAAATCAAATTTTGACACTGGTGTTAACGCAGTTTTCGTCAATTTTAAACAAACAACTGTAGCATATCCTTCATACATGTGCGTATCCTACGAAAAACTTCCAGATTTCTTCTTGATTTGTTCTCCAATTCGATTTGTATCCTTTCATCCCCTATAATTCAAGGAAAAGAACCTTTTCTTCGTGAGTCCATGTATCGGACTTTTTATTCATTTCCTTCAATATCTTATACTTGTGTTGTTTTGCCGCTAAACATGCGCATACATTAATATCGATTCAATCATATTACTTTAAACCGATCTCTGCATTCACAGTTAAAGTAAGATTGGTTCACTTTAGATCGATTCATACTCAACTTCCTCTTTTGATGTTTTAGTTTAGACCGATTCGTTCACATTGGTCATTAAACCGATTTAAAGTTAACCGATCTAGTTTAAATGTAAACGCCGAGATCGATCTAAATGGACTAGTGTTGAACGGGGTATAAACACCCTATCCCAAAACACCGTCTATTCTATGGTATATTATTGTATAACCTTGAGATGTACTCCACAACGTTGATGATATATTATAGACTTTTGGCTTCAATCTAGCATCACTGAAAAGACGTTAGTTTTTGAAATAGGCATTTTTTTGGTGCTGTGAAATTTGTACCGTTAACGTATTTATAAATCACCGATCTTTAGATTAAAAAAAAACCAAAACATTGACCTTGAACTGAAAACTATTCATTTAACTTTAGTACAAATGTATTTTTATATACATGATATAGGCTTAATCATATCAAATGAAGTATATTCTGTTATGATTGAGATTTCAGGAAATTAAATGTGTTACTATTAAATAAATTACAGTACTTACCATACATGACTTTTGAGAAGTTTAATGACATTGGATTTCATGACATTTAAATGTTCATGAAAAAAAGTCAAACATCATGGATGAAGTTCTCAATATACCAAAAACTAATTAAATGAAGCCTATGTTTTAAATTTCGGAGTGTAGTGCTGTGCGATTTCTTCAATGATTAACAGGAAACTCTCATTTATCGACTGAACTATTTTCGTTTTGCCAACAATACTACGATAGCATAAAGCCTCAACATGTCTGGAACTCATTTAACAAAAATATTACGACTAAGATTTATCGATTTTATCGTAAGATATACTGAAATGGTCATGAAAATATTTGATAAATGTCAGAGATTAATATGACGTTGTGGAATACGGCGGGAATGGTTACACGATAATGTGGCATTAAAAATGACCAACGCACATGACCAGGCGACGTTATTTTGCGCTAATACAGTTATATATATATATATAGCATTAACAATGAGGTGTCATGCAATGATACTGACAAGAAAGCTGTCTGTGGCTTTTTGTCACTGAAAAGTGTTTCAACAATGTTATTTTATCTTCAACTTGGACACTTCATTAAAAGTATATTAACTAAGTAACACTTCACAATAAGGTAAAGTTTTGTTATTTTGCTACCGAATTATTGTTTACCAACATAACTCGAAAAGTAACTCCTGACCCAATCAAGAGTGGCGTAATATATTATATAGCAGAAGATTTTGTTTATATGCCTATCATTTACCTATCTGTTGTATTTATCATTTAACTAATTGCCTTCTTTTATAAAATAGATTGATCGTGGTGATGGAAAGATTGTAAGCTGGTCATTCAAAGGTCAGATAATTGGTATTGAGTGGAAATACATAGGTATTTGTGTGGATAGAGCCACTGGTGAAACAACTACTGCTATAACACAAAGCAAAGGAGGGGCCATTGAGCATTCCATGAAAGACCTGTTCCAGAGGCTGGCATCAAAGAATGCGTTATAGAATTATATACTTATTTTTGACTCGGCACTAACATATGTCTTCTATGTAAAATAGTACACATCCGGCTATTTTCAATATTGATTTTAATACACTTAATATATCGTGCATTATAATCTCAATATTTATTAAGATTTTTGAGTTAACTCAAGTTGTATCGTTCAGTTTTATTTTATGTATTACAATTTGTTTTATATGTATTCCCCTACTTCTTTTACAATATCTTAAAACGATCCGATGCTTTATACACTTTTGCATAACAATAAAATTTACAACAAATTAATATGCATGTTATTTTCGTACAAAAAAACCTACTAAAAGTCAATGTTAAATGGAATCAAACCAGCACACATCACGCCTCAACTCTCATCGGTATTAATAATGTATATTTAATGACATCAACCCACCACACATGACGTCTCAACTCCCATCGGTATCAATAATGTATATGTAATGACATCAACCCACCGCACATCACGCTTTAACTCATGTCGGGTGTGTTGTATATATAATGGCATCAAACCGTCACACGTCTCGCCGAATATCCCATCGGGTGTGTTGTATATGTAAAAGCATCAAACCACCACACAGCACGCCTAAATTCCAATCTGGTATGTTGTATATGTAATGGCATCAAACCACCCCACATCAAGCCTTAACTCCTGTCGGGTGTATGTATATGTAATGGCAACCACCCACCACACATCAAGCCTTAACTCATGTCGGGTGTATTGAATATGTAATGGCACCATCCCACCACACGTCACGCCTAAAATCCAATCTGCTATATTGTATTTGTAATGGCATCAAATCACCCCACATCAAGCCTTAACTCCTGTCGGGTGTGTTGGATATGTAATGGCATCACACCAGCACACACCACGCATTAACTCCTGTCGGGTGTGTTGGATATGTAATGGCATCACACCAGCACACACCACGCCTTAACTCCTGTCGGGTATGTTGGATATGTAATGGCATCACACCAGCACACACCACGCCTTAACTCCTGTCTGGTGTGTTGGATATGTAGTGGCATCACACCAGCACACACCACGCCTTAACTGCTGTCGGGTGTGATGTATTTGTAATGGCATCACACCGGCACACGTCACGCCTAAACTCCTGTCTGGTGTGTTGTATATATAATGGCATCACACCAGCACATCACGCCTTAACTCCTGTCGGGTATGTTGTATATGTAATGACATCAAACCGACACACATCACGTCACAACTCACATCTGGTATATTGTAAATGTAATGACATTAAACGACCACACATCACGCCTTAACTCCCATCGGGTATGTTTTGTATGTAATGACATCAAACCACCACACATCACGCCTTAACTCCCATCGGGTATGTTGTGTATGTAATGACATCAAACCACCACACATCACTCACAACTCCCAGCGGGTATGTTGTATGATCTTGTATATGTAATGAAATCAAACAACATCTCGCCTCAACCCCCATTAGATATGATGTATAAATATGTATGCAATTATCAATATTCTATGTTAATTGTAGAAATGTCGTTGTGATAGTGGTTTTGCGATTTCTTATGTATGAGGCACGATCGGTACGTAATTTAAATATTATTGTGTTTTTGGAGGGGTGTAATCACGTTTCTCCAACATTTAATAATTAGACTTCAAACCATTGAAGACTAAAGGGTCCTGATAAGGATTGGCATCTTGATATTTCTGTAATTCACTTGTTCTTGACTAAAATATTGGTAAAAAGATGTATCTTTTTTGAAGATATGTATTAACACATTAACAAAATATCTTAATTTCTTCTACAATAATTGGTGTTTCATCATTTAAAAGTCGACGTAATCTAGCAAATTGATGTATATTTTTATTTTAAAAAAGTAAAGATTCACTTAAAAAAAAAGTTAATGTAAGAACTGATAAAGGTGAATTACAGGTAAATATTAAGATGTCAGTCCTTTAGGACCCTCTCATCTTTAATGTTGTTTTAGTTTCATTATCAAATGTTGGAGACACGTGACTAACCCAAACACCTTTGGAAGTATAATTTAATGCATGATTTTGATTTATTCATCATTATAAAATAAAAGAAATAGAATTGTATATATGCAAAATCTAGCTTAATATTTGATTTAATAGCGATTTAATCGTTTCTAAAACACTTTTATTGTGATCTTTTGTGAGAATATTTATCTTTGAACTATTAACATAGATTTGCGTTTCTGTTTATTATGTAATGTTTTTGTTTTTTATAAATAAAAGAATAAGATGATTATTTTCTTATGTATAAACGGAATTTAGAATATATGACTGACTTTCTTAATCACGTGTTACTGTTGCTGGTTATATAAATTAACACGGTGCTGATTTATAAATTTAGTTCTTGTATGATCAATAAGATTATTATTATTATTAATGTAGTATATTTCGATACTAACAAAGATTTTTTCTTTTAAAGATAATAGAGCTGGGATTTCATATTATAAAAAGAAAAGAGCACTGTTCTAATGCCTTTTCAACAATTGAAGATTTTTTTATCTCTAAAAATGCATTAAAAAAAGTTATACTTAAAGAATTGAATAATAATATTTCCGATTTAATTGCCGATGAAAAACCCACCAGTTCTAAAATTTTTGAAATAAGATATATAAAAAAACACATTGTCTTAAAACAATTGTCATATAGGTACAGTATGACGCACTTACAATCTTCTTAATAAAGTTTACGAGAATACCTTATAATTGATCCTTTGTCTGTACTTTTATTGTTGGTAAACTCTTTCATCAGATGCGGATTTAAGGACCCAGGGGTCCGGGGTCCCCCTTATGGAGCTAGAATCATGATAAAGGCAAAACTTGTTACTGTTACTGCAAACGTTGCAATGCTAGAGCCTCCTTTTCAAAATCCTGGATCCACATCTGCTAATACCTGTGTAAAACGATTTTAGTGGAAATGTCAAAAAGTATAAGAAAGGTACAAGTATTAAATATTTTATAATGTGAAATACGATATATGATGCCTTAAAGAAAGTAATAATCTTGTAGAAGATTCATGTACTCTTTTTAGAAACTTGCAACGTTGGTCTTAGACATTCGATTTTGTTATCAAGTTTCAATATCATTTCATCAGTAATATACCAGTTAAATCAATTTTGTACGTTTTACTGACACTTATTTTTCGTGGTTTCTAAAAGCAAACACAAAAACATTTCAACCAATTTATTGTATGTTGTATTGATAATACATAACCGGATAAAATCAATAGATTATAAATGTGCTTTGTACTTTAGCTTCGTTTCCACTTTGCAATTTCAAGGGAAATAAATTTAAATCAACCGTTTGTGTAACAATTACTTGCAACAGTTGCTTGAAAGCACAATAGAGAACTGCAACACATAGTATTTTTACTATGAATGCGAAAAATATTCCCGTGAAATAACTACCAAGCTGCAGCTTAGAGTCATCCGAAAACTTTTGATTATGATTCATAAAGCATACGCTGACATTAAAAAAAAAGTAAAATCACAAAAATACTGAACTCGGAGGAAAATTCAAAACGAAAAGTCCCTAATCAAATGGCAAAATCATATGATAAAACACATCATACGAATGGACAACAACTGTCATATTCCTGACTTGGTACAGGCATTTTCAAATGTAGAAAATGGTATGTATATGTTGTGTACAAATTGTAATGTTGTACAAATTATAATTTGTACAGATTTTTTGTACAAGTTATCAGTGTTTTATGACCCGCTTAACACAAATCGATGATACAAGCACACAGTCTTTGGTTTCGCATATTTCTGTCATATTTCCATGACTACATGATACAGTTTAATACTGAGCATTGATACAATAAACATTATAAGAACACAAAAAGACTTTTTATGGAAATGATTTTGGTGTAGGGAGAAAAATTAAATTAGAATTTAAACAATTCAGGTGTCCTTATTTCCAGTATGAGGACAAAGAGATTAGCACTAAATATTAGGTTGAAGTATATAAATTTGAATTTAAGACATTAAACAGATACATTTGAGAAGATAAACATTTATCACCTGTTGCAAAAAGGTATGTGTCAAAAAACTTATAACTTGTACAAAAACCCTGTACAAATTATAATTTGTACAAACTTACAACTTGCACACAACATAAACATCATTATTTTTACAAGTTAAATTATGGCTCCCAGTTCGTACTACGGTTGGAACGGTAGCAAATTTGGAAACTGAAAATAGACTTGTGAGTTGTAAGGAAACGGTCTAATGCGCTGATCATAATGTTAAAGTTCATGTGAACCCTTTCACTAAAATGGCTGCGTTTTCACCTAAAAATATTTTGTTTAGTACAGAAAACCTGACTATATAATTATGAATAAAAGAAAATGTGGGGTTTATAACAAGTATATGGGAAAGCAACTCAACGATAGCAAAAGTTAAAGATACTTAGAGGCCAAAATATAATCTTTTGCAAGACAGGTGTCCAAACGGTATGTTAAGATCTAAAGCTCCAAATCTTCCTGAGTCCAAAAACATGAGGAATAAATGTAACAGATCAATCCAAGACTGTTCATTCACATCTAATTTTCGAAACAACGCAAAGTTTATTGTTAATTCAAAACGTATTTTCCGAGCAGAATATCACTCATTGTGCACAATGACAATTTCCCGTGTAATATTTTACTTCCTCCGGAAAACGGGAATTTTTTATGCCCTGATCATACAACTACTGACGATTTTTCTGACTTTTGAAAAAGTTGGAGTCTAACTTTTTTTCTCGCCTTTGTCATGCGAGACATATGGATTTATCCGGAGACGGTGTAACCTGTTTTGAAGAGCCATTGGTGGCCTTTTTCTGCTCTTTGGACGGGTTATTGTCTCTTTGACACATTCCCATTTCCATTCTCAATTTTATTGTATACAGATTTATTTTCAAATGGTAGATCTTCGGAATTCTTTGTATTTTGCACTATTACAGTACCTTAGGTTCTGAAGTTTACAACTGTCATATGTCAATTTTACTTGACCTCTTTTTCATGGTGTGGGTCTCGAAAGCAGAGGGACCTTGGGCCAAAAAAAAATAATATATGTCTTTCCGCTAACCCTACCTACCCTAATTTTTAATGCCTACCCTAACACTTTTTTAAGCACTGTTAAAGTCAGACTGATTCCCTAGCAGTAACCAGCTAAAAAATGTTTGTAAAATAAAATGATATTGCCTACCTACCTACCTTATTTCTTTCAGCACGTTAGCGGAAACACATGTATTATTTTTATTTGCCTTACTTTTTATCTAGAGTGATTCACTGGCCTATTAACACTAAGGTCCCGACAATAAAAACTTATGCTTGAAATGGCGTTTAACGCCAACAATCAAGTAATCTTTTTGATGGTTTAGCTACTTCATAAAAATTGTATGGTTTTACCACATACATTTCTCACTTATGAGTATTAGGATAACTACATTAAAGAAGTTATATCTATAAATGGATCCTTACAATGTGCTACATGACCATCAGACAGGTTCCATCTGACCGTGACCTCATTTGATGGATCAATGATCAAGTTTTAAGTTTAGCGAATATGCCCATTGTTCGGATGCAAAAAGCGATAGGTGAAGTATATGCAAATACTTGTCGACCTGCCTGGGTTCATGTATCCTTCGCCTCATTTTTATGGTTTATTTGCGACGTCAAGTTTGTATGCCCCTACTGTAGTGGACGTAGCATTAAGTTATATATACTAAATAGGAATTAATCCGTGATCTCAGATTCTCAATTCGTGATCTTGGACTAATAATCCATGATCTCGAATTAATAATCAGTTATCTTGGTTTCCCGATCAGGTCACTCTGACACTGATTTTGACCCTCTTGTCTGATTTCTGTCCTGCGCATAACGTTTGTACCGTACAACTGAGATCAAACTTGGTATGCTGATGCATCATGACTGAAATATTATCCGAAACATTCTCAAATTTATTTACGGTGCATCCTTTCTTTTACCGTATCACTTAGATTGACACAACTGTGTATATATATAGAAGACTCATGGGATCGGGATGTGTCAAATACCAAAATCAGGTCACTCTGACCTTGACGCTTGATTCCTATAGTTTTATATAGTTATTTGTGTTAGTGCGTAACTATTCTCTTGAGAACTGTATGTAACCAAACTATGTCAAACTAAGTATGCAGATGTTTTATAGGAAGTAGATTTGTCAGTAAGATAACATCATTGTGGCTTTGACCTTTTACCCCCAAAAATTTCTTTTACCTATAACATTGATATGGCAGAAACCCAAAATTCTAACAATGACTTTGTTTCTATACTGAATATCAAAGAATCAATCAAATAGTACGGAGGGCTTTAGTCCCGCTAAGCAGACAACAATAGTTTCATTTGTCAAATCATAAAAACAGTTTGTTTAGGATGTTCGATGCCATGTTTCAAGATATAAAAAAAGCTAATCTGAGATGACGGATTAGTAAACCGACATCACGGATTAGTAAACCGACATAACGATTTGGAAATCGAGAGCACGAGTTATTAATCCAAGATCACGGATAATTTTATGTCCATCAACCTCAAAAGAAGTAAAAAGCTTAGGGTCCTTTTTTAAACAGGCATTAGAACTGAGGACAGGAGACTCTTGATTTATTTATATAAATATATATATATATATAGATTGTTTTGCTTTTTTACCTTTATATGTTTTATGGGATATGTTTTCCTATGGTTTTGTTTGTTAAAAGTATTTTGTGTATGTTTGCATATAATTTGTCACAAACTTATTGTTCAGAGTTTTTATGACAATAAACATTTGATTTGATTTGATTTGATAATTAATTCGAGATCAAGGATGAGAAAACCGAGACTACAGATTGGAAATCAAACATTGCAAGATCAGGGATTAATTTGAATTTTCATATGTCCCTACATAGCTTCCGTAGTTACCGGAATGTTCAAAGCTGAAATTAATAATAATTTTTGAAAGACTTAATGTTCTAAAAATCGCAAAAAAACGTGATGAAAAAATTTACGACATGGTGTTGTGTAAAACAGAACGGATTTTACGCAAAACTTTGCGAAACTCTACCAAATTTTCCCAAAAAAACCCACCAAAAAATGCATGTACAGTTTTTAAAGGAATATAAAACATGTTGGTTAATCAGGTGAATTGTATTTGTGTGTCTAATAGAAAAAGGGATATATGGAATATCCATCCATGTCATGATGACATAAAATCAGTATACATGCACAAAATAATAGACACACATAAAACGCAAAGTAACAGCGCTGTTATTGCTGTTCTTCATATCAAACTCGCAGTGAGGCCTTCAACACAGAGCAATTTTTTTTTAACTCACTGCAAGTTGAAGACGGTCCCGAGCACCGGCTTGAGAGGAAATCTTTGCAAGAATAATTTGAATAGACTTTGTCAGATGCAACACCACCAAATCGTCATAGTCTTAAAGTCAAAATTAGTACTTTGGCAAAATGTATTTTATGTTTTTATATCATAATATTTTCAAGATGTAAAGGTGAACTAAAAACGGATTTTTTTTTTTCAAGATACATGGTGAGAAAATTGTCAGATTTTTAAAAGATTATACGATAAAAACTGTTGTGTGAATCCGAAAGAAAACTATACAATAGGAATTTTGAATAGAATGTGAGATAGGATTTTTTCAAATGTTCTTCAAGGAAATAAAATGAAACCTCATATACATAGACTAACTGAAAATCCATTTATAATTCAAATTTCGGAGTTATCTCCCATTATACCGTCAAATTAAAGAAATTTGAAATAGTAAAACAAATAATTCCGTATTTTTTAAAACATTCAAACTATAATTCAACATAAACAATTCTTCATTTGAATATAAAATCTAAGAAATTTGTTGCATGTTTGCCTCCAAATTTGCATATTTCTTCAGAGAGCATTAACGATTGTTTATGGCTGTTTTCCAGAAAAAAACCGCAACCCCAAATCGACCTTAATGTCATCGTTTGTTTCATTGTGACTCATTTCATACTGTAAGCATGGGAAAAGGCCTTAGCTATATATGGGAGATATTTAAATATTTTTTCAGCACATACTCGCCCACAGAGTGGTGAAGAAAGAATTACTAGTCTAGCGCAGAATCTTGAAGAAAGGATTTCTTTATTTAGACCTTCAAGGTCAAGATTCACTGCTGCCTCCTGTAATATTAGGCGGAAGAATAAAAAACCAAGGACTTGGACATGTGAATTCGTTTGCTTGTCAAACAAAGACGCAATTAAAACCCCCACCGGAGAATAAAAAGTGATGCTCAAAAGAGCAGGCATGGGTAGCAAGAAAATTCAGTTTTGCTTGGATGATAACGAAGAACTCTTTCAAAAAAAAATAATGAGCGATGAGGGATTTAGTTAACTACAAGATTGTGGCGGATTTGAGCTTCTTCGTTGTCAGAGCAATTGCAGAATACTAGAAATTAGTTCTAGTAAATGTACACCAGAAAGTTTGAGGTCAAATATTGGTGGCCAATCAAAAAGGAGTAGGTTCGATAAGGCCCTAAAATGGCCCCTAATTCTAGCTGAAATTTGAAATTAGGATTTATTTACCAATGTCACAAGGAATCCTAGGTAATATAATGACTAGATTGGAAAAACCTCTTTTTGTTGAAGATTTGTGTTTTTGCGTTCTATTCATGACGTCAAAAATAGCACTCATTTTGATTTTCCGCGAAAATTCGATGAAAACGGGTAAATTAACGTAGATCAGAACCTTTTGCAGAAACACAAAGCACATCTACTGTTAACCTTCAAACAGAATTTGATTCGGTAGACAATTCAGAAGAAGATCTTCCAGATTTGTATTCGCCTTCATTAGCTAGAAATAATATTAATGAAACAACTAATGAAATGACGGGACAGACTGAAGATCTATTGAAGCAAACAATAAACTCTTGCATAGATTTCTGTACCGAACATAAGGTAACAGATCATGTTGACATTCTTCGGCACATACAAGAGAAAATTGTTTGTGGCCGAGACCTGGATCTTGCAGATGATGCCACAATTAATGATGGTGAAACCAATTTTATAATGGTTGATAGGGATACTTTGTTGCAATCGGCATTTGAAGAGATACCTGCCCTTACAGATCTTGGATTGACTTTGCAAGTACAGTTTTATGAGGAGGTATTGTTACATGTATATCATTAATTATACCATATTCAATGTAGTCCATGCAAAAATTTTACAGCAAAATGAGGCAATATATGGGACAAAACGTATGAATTATCCCATGTTAGTTAATTTTGAAAAACAAAAGAAAAGTACTTAGTCTGCGATTTATCCCCAGCGATTGATAAAATTCACTCTAGCTTATTTATTGGTTTACCCCCTTTAGCGGAGTTTGAATCCACACTTCTGTAGCAGTGTAATTATTCCAAACTTACTTGATATGAATATTCAGACAATCAAAATTGACAAAAGACATAATGGTTTTACGACATATTTGTCTTCTAAAAGGATACAATTTACTTATAACCAAAATATGTCGTTTAAACTTCTAAACTTATTTTTGGCATTTACGACACAGCGTTTACCATTAAAGACGGTGGTATTGACCACTAGATCAAATCTGTTCAAATCATCAATATACTAGGATATATAATTGTTTACATCAATGTTAATTAGTCCTGTTGCCGATGTAGTCCGCTCCTTCCTCCTCCAGCAGGAGCTTGGCTTTCAAAGCCTTATAATTTGTTCCCTTTCACATATATAAGCTACTATGTATTACGTCTATCGTTGTCATTAAATTTTTAAGATTCATCTACTTATGTTAGTCACTTTCGACTAACTTAATAGTAATGCTATACATTAACGTTCATTTAGCGGTTTTCTTTCTTGAAACTATACAAACTAAGATTTTATACAGTTACCTGAAAATTATTTGTACACATTAAATGTTTTGAAACGTTATAAAATTGATTTCGATAAAGTGGCAAATAGTGTGGTAATGATGGCAGATATCCATGGAAATCCTATGCGAAGAAATCACATATTCATCTGCTTCTCTGAAAATGATTAGCAAATACTAACCTAAAATCCTATAATTCCCGTACGAAATTATAAGGCCGGTATTACGCCTGGAAATCTTACCAGGCGTAAGTGGTAGTTACGTGTCCAGATCCAGGGGCTCTTTTCACAAAACATCTTACGACAAAAATTTATCGCAAGTTATAATGAAATGTTCATGACTTACGAGTGTTTTTTCTCGTAAGAATTTTTATGAAATTAGTCGCTGGCGTAAGGGAGCAGGAAACGTAAATTTGTAGCACTTACAGGCGTAGAAAAAAATGATTAACCTGACGTAATAAATCGAAATAAGCAAGGCGTAAATTTTCATACGGGCGTTAACTTTTGGAAGGACGTAAATCATAATACCCTTAATGCTTTGTTTAAAGGATCATGGGAATTTTTTTTCAAACTTAGGCTCACTGGTATTAGCTTATATGACAGCTTGATTATGATATATTCTGATGAAATTAGTTTTTTTATGCTTTTTGGAAGAACTTGAAATTGGAATTATGGAATCAAATTGATGAATGAAAATTGTGAAATGAAAGGAAAGTAGTATACATGGTAAATTATTATTTTTTAACATTAAATTTCAATTATAATTTCTGGAAACCTTAAAAAATTCATCCTTGAATAATAACTTGAAAGGCTTTCACAAGATAAATTGCAGTATTATCATTTTTTTTTTTGTTCAATGACATTAATTTTCAAAACAACTTAGTTAAAATGCTAGTTTTATTTCAAGAAAAATAATTGTCATAATTCTTATCTAAACTTAAACTTATTTTATCAAGTGTCTGTCTAATATGTTTCTATTTTTATAGCTTCTTCGGTGGTTGATATTTCAACTTGTATATCAAACAATGAGACATTTTAGGCAACAGTACAAGTTTCAAAAATACACAAAGTACACAGCTAGAGTAGTAGCTAGTATACTGATTCAAATTAAGTGTAGTATTATGTAAGGATATTACGCCTGGGTTTAACTTTATTTATTGACCAGACGTACTCATTTGTATATTACGTCTGGTTTTCTGTCGACCAGGCGTACTCATTTAAATATTACGCCTAATTTTACGCCTGGTTTCCACCTCAGTTACGCTTGGTTTCCGCCTGGTTTACGCATGGTTAAATTATTTGACGCCTGGACATACATTCCTAAATCACTGCAATGACGCAAGGATAAAGTATGATTTCTACGCCTGGTTTCCGAGTAATTTACAGGCTTCACATTTCGTACAGGATAGATTGAAAATAAAGAGGCTAAGTGAACGTTACATTTGGTCAGACAGTGACGTTTATTGTTTCCAATGAGGCTCTTCAAATGCAATATTTTCGAAACATTTCTCTATTTTAGGGTGCAGTTGATTTGGGTGGACCACGAAAAGAATTTTTCGCAATTCTTATGAGAGAAATCAAACAGAAGTATTTTGATCCAGTAAAGGAATGGTCAAAAGATTACGAAATTGTTGGGAAGATATTTGGTAATTATTTCCCACTAGATTATGCATATGCTCTTCTCGCTACAACTAATATCTCGATGATTTAGCTCGTAATTAGTTTCGAATCAATAATTTTTGCTGAATTCAAATTTGTAAGTCGAAATTCGTGTAAAATTCTATTTGAAACAATATCGGAATTCACTATCGACAGCCAAGGATTACATACAACCATTACAAACCGACCCTCCAGTTCAAGTGGACCCTAAGCTTGCGAAGATATTTTGTATAAGGGTCTCAGAAGTTAGCAAGTCTGTGTCCTCCATTAAAAACTTGGTTTCAAAACATCTGTCGCTGTTCTGCATAAAGTATAATCTATCAAATACACGTTCTGCTAAAACGGATATACTTCTGTTTTGAACATGTTGAATGTCTCCATGTTTTAATGAATATTTGCATATAAATATCTTAAATTGTTAAAACTTTTAACTGTGAAAAAATTGAAATGGCTTCTGAAGTACTGAAGAACTGAACATCGGATGACCGCAAGTTATGTTGGATGATGATTAAATGACAGGCGGTAATATTATACCTGCCAGACAGATATGTACACCTTACAATTTTATTGAATACACATGATATAAATGACCTATTCATCCGCCAATACAATTTTTCGGTACGTGTGCATAGATATTAATGATTTGTTTTTACTTATATATGTATATTTCACGACATAACATTTTCATATATTTACTTATGTTCTTAAAAAATATTTTCATGAGTATTCATTGAAGAAATGAATTTATAACAAGCGATAAGGAATATTATTTTTCACTCGATAATATCCGCGTATTTATACAAAATACGTTCGGTTATCAGTCAAACGCAGAAGGCACGTGTGCAGAAATATCCGCGGCAACAGAACACCGGTATGACATCTCAAGGTCACATCCGATGTAATTTCTCTTAGTTACTTCTTGTGTATTCTTTTAAAAGGTATAAACAACTTAACATGTACTATATTTAGCTTGGAACATAAAGCAAGTGACCGAATTAATTGAAAAAGGTTATGAATCAACTATTCTGTATTTAAAAAAATCCTATATTTATCTTTCTGTTTCTGTTCTAGCTCTAAGCATCCTCCAAAATGGACCTCTACCACGAATCATGACAACAGATTAATTATTTTTAATAGAAGAACTTTTTGAAAAGGAGGAACCAAGGCAATTTATAAAAGACCTTCGCAAGGGTCTTGATTCTTTGGGATTTTATCAGGTACAGCTATAACACATTGAATTAATAACATAGGAAACTGAAAATTGCATTCAGAATACATAGCATGACTGAGGATGTGGGAAATCTAATACATAGATCTGTTTCATAATCTTAAGTGTGAAATAAATTGAATGAATGGGTTCAGTTTGTGAAAAGTACAATAGCACAAATAAATAATTAAATATGTTTCCTGTAATTGTGGTGACACATTCAATGTTTACCAAAGACCGAGTTCAAAAACGAATGGAATGCAAGTTAAAAATTAACGGTTTCTTCTGCATAAATACAAACGGCTGTAATCTCAGGTCAGTCTATATGAGGGTAAGCATAAACAGCTGAACCGATGGCATAGGTGGTGTTACTCATTGAAAGGTCAAAAAGATGATTGTTAATAGCATTTAGTGAAGTAACAATCATGGAAATAAAAACACAATTATTGCTACAACATTGTCATATTTACGAGACAGATATTTCATAACAGTTAACTGAATCGTGATGGCGTCCGAAACAATTTTGAGTAGTTACTTCAACTTTCCCGACAGGAACCATTAATATTGGTTCAATAGCTTTCTTGTAATCAGCTTCCAGTACTAGTATCTCCTTTAAAGGAAATCAATGTCTGGAATGTCGTTTTAAAAGGGAGGTATACTCTACGTCACTCAGAAGATGCAAGAATGCTGATACATAGTTCATAACTTGAATGCTGCATTCATTTCTTTTGTCGCACAGTAAACTTCTTAATTAACCCCCATCTCCAATTTTTAAATGCTAGTCTAGATATAAAAAAAAAAACAACAGTATCTATGGTATCCCTCCTTTCAGGTGTGATGGAGTTAACTTTGAATTCCTTTAAATAGTGAGACGACGTCATATTTATATCATACCTTGAAAGTGAAAGGCTGATACGCGCTTCTTCTCAACATCACGAGACGCTTTTGTTTGAAGTCACTCTGATATAATATTTGGCTTCGAGCATCATTGTTGAAATGCGCATCTTGTGCACAAAAAATTTTTACCATTAATTTTGTTACTATATAAAAATTGTATCCTAAATAGCAACGCGTAGGTAGAAGAAGGTGACACAATGTGTTCGGCATGAACCACATATACTGAGTTTATCATTTATTATTTTCAGTTGGTAATTAAGAAGTTTACCCTCATTAGTACACTTGTTCACACCAATTCCATCAATTCCAATCACTTTGAAGAAGATAACAACATTATTGAAGTCAGAGTTTTCAGCAGATGGGTCAAATCGAATGAAAGCAGAAAAAAAAGTCTATTCTAAATTTCGAAAATATTTAAGAGAAGCTGCTAGTAAGTATTACTTTTATTAGACCATTAATGTTTTAGTCAAATAATTCATCTATTGGTTCTAGCAATGTTAAATGACCCTTTTTGCGCAATTTTCAATTCTGAATAGCATGTGATTTTTTTTTCAATGGCTGAGAAAATTTTACCCAATATATGACTTATTGTAAACTTAATGGAATAGTCTCTTTGGCACGAGTCCAGGTCTTTTCGGCGCTTCAGTAGTTTTTAAATTCCTATAATTTACATAAGTACTTAGGTACAGGAACTATCCACAGCGATCACTGATAAACTAATATACTTGTATATTATCAGTACCTGCTGTGGATAGTTAACTAGGAGTTGATAGCAAAGAGAAAATACATGTTATATGTGGTCTATTTATATTAATATAACACAGAAAAACGCGAAATTAACTGTGGAAAACAAAATAATATCGGATTTTGCAAAAAAAGGAGAGGAGCTAAACAAATAGATTGTCCAGTCCACAAGTACTATGGACGTTTTTATACTATGCAAAAAGAAAAATCCAGTCGTTATTCTACTTCATCAAAGCCCTTTGACCGCTAGACGACACAGAATCAATTGAGTAACTTCACTAGTTCACTTATCGTATTTCTTAATTTTGCGGTTATAACACATGCACGGAAGCGTATAAACGTAATGGCCCTTATTCAATCTTTGCGTAATTTCGGTAACAGTTTGCTGAATAAAGTACATCTCCTTGGTATGTAAACTTCAGGCTACGATTACACACAAAATTAAACAATACGATTAGTGTTACTTCCAAGACTAATTTCCGAAATGCATTTGCGGACGAGACCCATCTTCATACGGAAATTGCAGGTTACAATAACATCATTTCTGTCATCACGTGTCGTCCGTCGTCGTCGTCCGGTATTGTTGACAAAAATATTTATCTTCTCCTCTGAAACTATTAAGCCAACTTTAACCAAAATGCGCCTTAATCATCTTTGTGGTACCATAGTTTAAAAAATGTTTCCGATCAACCCACTTTTCAACCAAGATGACCCATATGGCTAAAAATAGAAATCTGACAGGAAAATAAATGTTGAGACTGTTCAGATCTATCTGCTGTCCATTCAGTGGCGGATTCAGGGGGAAGGGGTTCCGGGGGTTGGAACCCGCCCCTTTTTTTGACAATCAATGCCTTTTATAAATGGCTGGATCCGCCCCTGCCATTTGTGTCAAAACTGTCAGACGACTTCTTGCAGGAGCTATAGCCCTTAAATGTCAAATTTTATCTTTTTCTTGCATTTTTTTTCTATTTCAAAGCTACAAAGGATGTAGAAAAAAATTCAGTAGGAAAAAGGGTTAGCAAGGAAAGAACTACAAATAAGTCAACATGGATGAAATCGTAAGACGACTCCTTATTGCTGGTGCTCCTATTAAAGGAGGACGATACAGAACATATATACAACCGAAAATTACATGTGACATATATACAACAAAAGAAACTATACACAAGTTTGAATTGAAATTTATCATTAAATATAATAAATAGGAAAAACTGTTAAATTATCCAATGAAAAATATTCATTTGCAAAGCAAATGCATATGATCAGGCGCGTAGCTACGTTTACGTCAAAACGCCCGGGCGTACACATAAATTTAGGAGAAAAAATAATTTAATCTAAACAAATAAAAAAAAAAGCTTAAACCACACGAGCCTTGATATTCTTTCTTCAATAATAAATTTTAAAAGTCACGAAATTTACTTTTTAATGAAATGGTATCATATTACATACGGTATTTGTTCATTTTCTGTCAAAGTCTGATCTACTGTGAATTCTACTCAGTTTCCTATTGTTTAAAGCAATTCGTTCGATGTGTAGTTTGCATTTTTGACGAGCTTGCGACATTCATGTCGCGAAAACGAGACCGTGGCTTAGCGTTCCTAGATTCCGTCGGCGTCGTCAATATTTAGGTTTAGTCTGTAACAGTTGTTCAAGTTATTTTTGATTTTATCAATAACTTTGTCAGACATTCATGGAATTTTACGGAAGTTAGACAGAAGCTTTTTATGACCAAATTTAAGACAGTATTCAGAGCAAAATTTTATGAATATTTCTTTTGATTTTTGTCTCGCTTTGACGGAGTCAAAAAGTGAGACATAGGTATGTTGTTTCCTGCGTCGTTGTCGGCGGCGGCGTCAACAATGTATAAGTTTGTAATTAGGTCACTTTATGAGGAACCACTAGTGGTAGGCAAATAATATTTGGTATGCAGTTGTATTAGCATTGGCACATCTCATTTCCATGGAGATTATTTGGCCCAGCCCCCTCAGTCATGGGCTATTGACTTTGAAACTTTTGCTTGGTTTACATGCATTAGTTTGTGATAAGTTTGTTTATGGGGAACAACTAGTGTTATGTCAACGATATTTTACTACTATAGGGGGTGTTTAACGACCTTGATTACCAACGAGGGTCTCGCACGGTTGTTGACTAAATGGACTTAGTTTTTGTTTACAGTTAATATTTAGATGCCGTACAAGGTTGTTTTTTTCAGACATCAATTACTTTGTCAAACCTTCATGAAATTTTACCTAAGTTGGACACAAACTTTTTATGATCAAAAGTCAGTTTCCAGAGCATAATGAAAATATATATATTTTTTTTATTTTCCGTATTTTACTAATAAAAGGACTTTGGTGTTTTGTAGTTAATAAGTAGATACATTTTGAGGTTAAAGTTTGTTACACATCAATTACTTTGTCAAACTTTCATGGAATTTTATGAACATTTGGCAGAAGCTTTTTAATGATTTTAAAAGAGATAATTTTGAAATTATTTTCATTTTTTTTTATTTTTCAGTATTTTACTGACTTGTTTTTTTTTTTATAATTAACAGACGGTCTGTTTTTACATGATATATTTGTAAACCTTCATAGATTGTTATGAACCTTGGAAATAAGCTTATCTTCAAGATAAATTTTTTTTTTTCTTAAATCCTGCAGCTGTATTTCACTGATCAATAGATAACTTGTTATAGTCAACATTACACTTTTACACTGACAGAAGTAATCCCAGGCGAGACACAGGGTTCCACGAAACTTTTACGAATTTTTTATTTCACCTGAAAATCTATGAAAATTATTTATTTCATGTGTCTATAAACAGAATTTGCGCATAAAAATGGGTAAAAATTTAGATGAAGTCGAAACAATTAATAGAACAACAACATTGAAATGGAGACTTGCTTTTTTTATTATCTTGATTTGGATATTTGTAGATCCCACATCTCCTTTTAAACATATTTTAAGTAACTGGTTTGGACATTTTTCTCTAAGACAAATGATCATTGGAATCAAAATCAACACAATGAATAAATTAAACTTAAAAAATAAATAAACTAGACTCTAAATATTTAGCTATTGATGAGTTTTTAATGACAGAAATGGTATCTCTTTCTCGATAACGCGAGTATCTGGGGCTTCACCCCATCAACCCCCCTACCAGGAGGTTCTCTGCCCTGGACCCGCTTTAGTCCCTCAGACACCTCGCCGAGTATCGTACGTACACTTACAAATGGCCTAGCTACGCCACTGATGATTAAAAAGAATCTGACCAAATCGGAAAGTTAACCAGCAGGCATTTCAACGTTTAAACAACGTTGAAACAACGTCAATTTTCAACGTTGAAATGACGTTGAGTGAACAGTTGGTTTTGAAAGTTGACATGACGTTGAAAATGTGACGTTGAAACAACGTTATTTTTCAACGTTGTAACAACGTTGATTTTTGTTTGAATATAAGTTGAAATAATGTCACAATTCAACATAGAATCATAGTTCATGTAATAAAGCTTTAGTAGATTTTTATCATGCATTTATATACAAAAAACGAGAAAATGTTTGGTACTGCAAATTAGTCATTACTCCTCAACAAGCACTTTTACTCAACACGTCAAGCTTCCGTTGAATTAGTATTGCAAATAAGGAAAATAAAACACGCCTACTTAGCGAGATCGACAAGGATTTATTGGAAGTACCAGTTAATTACGGCGTGCCAAAAAAAAATTTGATACATAATTTAAGAATAAAAACATAAATGTATGCATCCTATATATATATAGTGTCTCAATGAAATGGACAAGACATGCGAGCGCTTGACGAAAAGCGAAAAGAATCGTCAGTATGGAGACTTGCGATTGCTTTTTAATATTCATGAGGATGTCAAAAGTTATTACCTCTTTGAAGAAGAAATTGCGGCGAGATACCCGCGTTATTATATATGTTTTGACAAAATGTAACAAATGCGCTATCAAAGTTAAAATATATTCTTTTGTTCCTTGTTGAAATGCTCTACATTTATGTTCTTCCTTGCATAACACTGATCTTATTTAACGACCTTGTCATACACACACCTTCTGTAACATTTAAATCATTGATCAAGCCTTAGCGAAATGATTGTTGATCGCATACCCTTCATATACTAGATATATGCATAATTCATCATGACCTTTGTTTAAATAATTCTTTAGTAGTATTGATGGGGTCCTATATTGTAAGCCTACTGTCAAATATGTGTCGAACTATGTATATAGATACATTTTATTTGTAGAAAAATCAAATCCTCGGATCATTTAATTAAATGTATATATTCATATTTGATAAATCGAGCACATACTTAACATTTTTTTTGCGTTAAAATCACATCATGCACATGGTTTTGTTTAACTTCAACTTGTTCAGCTAAATATAGCCTTAACAGCACCTCATCATATGCTAATCTATAAAATTAGTTTGGTAACCAGTTTTTTAAATATTTATTCATATTCCTCCGAAAAGGCATTTTTAAAAGTACACAGGTTAAAACGTAATGACATGCTTTTATAAACTTTACTTGTGAATTATAAATCTTTCTTATTCGGTATTCAGCATTTGAAAGTGTGCTCTAATAATGTTTTCCCGTAAACTCAGCAACTTTAAACCAACTTATCTGCCAGCTTTGTGGACAGCTAGTAGGGAAAGCCAGCATGTTCGAACTATCTCTCTTCAAAATGGTAAAAGACAACGCAAGGTTAGGAATTAAAGCAAATGTTTAAACTTAATGTAATTATAGTCTTAAATTCATTTGGTTTTTTGTCTAGCATTATTAATTTATTACTATAATTACTATTATTAATATTATTATTATTATTATTATTATTATAATTATTATAATTATTGTTACTATTATTATTATTATTATTATTATTATTATTATTATTATTATTATTATTATTATTGGCTTCCCTTTTCTGAAAGACATTGAAGTTTAAATTTTGAAAATTGTTTTCATTATTTATATTTCTTTGTGTTTTTTTTTCAGAAGTCGGGTGTTTTACAGTGTGGTATTTTTGGCAATTCCTGGTATCCCATTTTGTATCTTTCAAATTTACAAATACACATTGTATAACAATCATTGTTTTATTGCTATGAAAGAAACATGCTTTAAAGAACAACTTCATTTTTTACAACATTTTATCAGTGGTATCCCTTGATTTGTTTTTTCCTGATTTTTTTACACAAATCAAATAAAGTTTTCTGTTTTTTATAATTTATATTCGTATAAAGGAAATGTTTGAGTTAAACACATATACATTTTTTTTTATTTCGGTACAAATCTTCGCCATACTGATGAATGAATGATACCAGCCGAAATGTTTTCTTTTATTTATTTTTTCATGCACGCTTACGGTTTTTTCTGCTTTCAAAAAAAAATATTATGGTAACAAAGGGTACCTTTTTGCCGTTTCCTGTAATTGACAATGTATTGTAGATCATCAATTGGCATGGGCAGTAGATTAGAGCAAAATAAGTGACCATATAAGATTGTGACTATTGTCTTCCCTTTTCTTTCTTTTCTAATGAGATATAAGAATAAAACTATTGTTCTACTTATATTTGATTTCCTTATACATGTATATACTACATGAGATGAGTACACCTATAATACCTAATGTATTATGATGTGTCATCCTTATTCAATATCCGCCAAAAAAATAATACCGAAATGAAAGTTGATGTTTTTATAATATTTAGCTGCTGTGCAAAGTTATGTGTTGTTCCTGTAATAGAGTTAGCATAGAATACCTGAGATTTGTACCTGCTGGTCTAGATGTTCCACCCCAAAAAATGTATTCTATAGCTTTTTTTTGTACTATAAACGGTAGCCTTTAAACTATTTCAATTACCAGGATGCTATACTAGATAGACAAAAACTGTAAACGGACAAAGTGATCATTAAGGTGGTACCTAACACTACAGGGAGATAACTCTGTAAAAATCAATTAAACGTTTTAATTACGTTGTATTGTTAAGGAAATATTAAGCTTCTCAGTGATCAAAATTAGTGTTTGTCAAACTGCTATATAACCAGTGAAATTTTTCTGATAAAGTGGTTGGTTCAAATTTTTTGAAATTTTTATATTTCTGTCAAAGGGTCAAAGTAAACATTTTGTCAAAATTTTATGAAAATTAAACGAGCCAAATTAATATTAGTCAAGGTGTTGGGTACCACCTTAAGGCAAGATGTATAAATAAATCAATTGACTGTTTATTAGAGTTATTGTAATAGATGTACTTACTCAATTGTGTCAATCAAATAAAAATTCTCAAATTTTCTAAAATCTATTCAATAATCTTCCCTCATATTCAATAATTCTTTTCAACAATATTAACAACTTTAATTGTATAGCCCTCTATACTACTCTTCAGTCTGTTTTAGTCGAAAGGTTGACATCTTATCATTAAACAGTGTTTCGTGAATCACAGAGAGAATTGTATATAACAAAGTCACGAAAAATCTGAACTTGAGAAGAACAAAAATAATTTAAACAACAAATACACAGACAACAAATATACGGTATGGCTTTTTCTCACCATTGAAGGCCGTACAGTTGCCTTTAATTCCTTACATCCACTTCTTGTGATCTTCGGTGGATAGTTTTTTCATTGGAAATCATACCACATCTCTTTTTTTATAACGATATTACCAAAAACTCTGCATTTTATCGACAGTTTCTTTGTCGAGATTGATGGATATATAAAACTTTATCTGAGATGACAAGTTAGAAATTGTGTTCACAATTATTGTAACATCAACCTATTATCTGTTTGGGTTGCTCACCCAATTCTGTCAATAGAGCGGAAATTGAAACAACTGTCATACAAGAGGGATGTTTTGCTAGCTAAATTAACAGGTTTGATCCACCATTTTCTTCGGGAAATGCCTTACCGAGTCAGGAATAGGACAGTTGTTGTTTTACTCGTTCCGTTGGATGATAACGTTTGACTTTTTCAGTTTTATGGAGTTCGGTATTTTTGATAATACGTTTTATCAAACAACCGTTGTTTGATAAATACACAAGGGATTAACAAAATCCCCAGTCAAGGGTAAAGGGAAATCATTTTAATGATATTATTAAATAACTTACAGGTAGCGTGACACAGGTACATTGTAAATGTATATGTATATTATGTGTCTCACGTAAATAACACTTGTTTGACAAATTGTACATTTAATAACTTTGATGATGGCAAAAATAAAATCATGCAACTATTTGAACATATAGTCTAATAGTATTATAATAAGCCAATAATAGAAAATTTTAGTATCGTGAACTCAGTTCTAATGACTCCTTATGAAGGTTATTGTTTTTTTTTTGATTAACATATGAGATTGGGGTTTTCAAAATTTGTTTCAATAATATCATCAAACATTACTGTTTATCTAGTTGTTATGATACGCGTAAAAAAAGTCACATATATGATAGAAAACATTGCCATTTTATGTATAAATGTTTATTTCATTTCTGTTCTTCGACATAAACATCAATATGATTTCGAAATTGAACTTGTTTTTATCAAAAATATATATCCCAACACAGAGTTGTGACCTTTTATTTTGCTTGAATAATAATACACTGCACAAATTGAAAACAAACCTAATGATCATATTATTGTTAAGAAAACAGACTTGTTTAATACCTCATGGTGCCTATACACATATATTTTGCATGAATATTAATGCTCATGAACAATTACCTACAACTGACATGACATTTTGCTTAAAAATACATTATTCTAAGGATTCTATGGTTTGTTTTTCAAATGTTACATGTGTTAGTGAAATACGTGAATTATCTTTGACTTTTGTCTTTTTGTCTAATTAACTTTGTGACTTTCTGTTTGTTTCAACAAAATGGTTTTATTACTACCATAACATTGCATAATGTAAAATTTGTTCCCTTTTGTATTTTTTTTACACAAGAAAAACATGTAACAAGCAAAAATGAAAAAGATTTCATTTGTAAATCACAGAAAAAAATATTTTAGTAATAGAATGTTGCCTTATTTAGTCCTCAAAATTTTTTTAAAAAATATGTCTGCCTGTGTCATATTCATTATATAAGATGCACATTGAATTAGCTATAACATATATACTTAAAACTACTTGAGAATGGGCATTAATGTGCATCACATTATCAAAAGAATGATAAAATTAGAATTATATCAGTCAGGGGCATTTTTTAAACAAGTAACTTTCACAAGTACCTATACAAGATATGTTGAAAACGAGGCTATTTTAAATACATAGGCTTCCATGCGTACAGATTTTACTAGCTTAAACAATTGTTCACAGACATTTGGTTATTTCTTCTATGAAAAACAAAACAAAACTAGTGCCCCTGAAACACTCATTGCCCTTCTGGCGTATTTACGTTTCCCATCGACGCTTCTGGGTCAAAAATAGTCTCTTAGGACTATTAAAATAGCACTTTCCTTGAAAATCTTTAAGGTTGGCATTTAAAAATAGGTGGAAACCTGCGATTAATTTGAGACTTAAAGTTATTTGTAATTTGTAACCCAAAACAGTTACAAATGTTCCTTATACAATTGTTACTTCTAATCATATCAAAGATGTTTAAAATTACTTATAGAAGTAATATTTTTGACACTATTTTTAAGGTAACCTTTTATCTGAATCCTCATCTCAAACTTGATTTATTCTAACTATGTGATAAAACTATGTATAAATTCATAAAATATTCATTAACTGCGTGCATCTATTAAAAATTTAAAACAACTTTATTGGGTAATTTAAAACTTAAAATTGCCTATATAATTAAAACTTGTTTAACGTCTTTGTTACATGTTGACAAATACAAATAACTTTATTGTTACGGATATATGTGTAGATAGTTTTCAACTTGTTGAAAATTTAATGAATAGAAAACTGTATTTCAATTTAATAAACAAAACTTATTTCGATGTAGGTTATTGGTAAGGGATAGGGAAAATGTACCTGTACAGGTAAAGTTTTAATACAGGATGTCATGTACTCACCTGATTAATCAGGAGATAAAATCATTGCATCTGTCTAGGTAACCTTTGTAGAGTGACAACCAGTCCATGGTTTATGATCACAATGAATGGCCAATATCCAATATTTTTATGAACACCAATAAATTGCCACCATTTGATGGTAACCATACAAGAGGTTGAACATTTATCAGAGTGTGTCACGGGTTGTACTTTACGAAGTTGAATAGCATTTTATATAGTTTATCGAACGATCGGTATAATTATGATTGTTTTCGATTTCAATCGTACCTGAAGCAAAACAAACCTCATAGACTTGAACAAATCATATTTCCAAGTTCTTAAGTTGAACGTACAGATATATAGATGATGTCCCTTTACTCAATAACTCACATTTCAGCGATTAATTGCACATCTCAAGCATATATTGATTTAACGTGGCATCAAGAATGATGACTTAATAGGAATTGAATCTGACACATATCACTACTAAAAACAAGGATACATGCAAATCGTGATGAATGCAGTTTTTCCATTCCCTTTTTCGCAGTAGACACATTTCCGCTATTTCATTTTATGGCGTTTACATGTTTCAAATGATACTGTAAGTTCGTGCATGTTCATAAAAAAGGACTTTGTGCGTTCCTGGTGCAGGTGGGTCCTAAGGTGCGATACGGACGCAAGTGGTATTTACAGTGTTGTTTCCATGTTGTTTACCTTTGTATTTATATTTTACTTAATTTGATCTCTATCGAGAAAGTGTATAGTTTATGGTATTAGTATGTTCTATCAACGACAAACACTTTGCATCTGCGTCATTGTCAAAATACTATCAACTACATGAACTTTTTTGTTAGCGTCTTTGTACGATTTACCATGACTACATCAGCTTTTTTGTTGCTTCTTTGTTAGATTTTTTTGAAAGTTTGTTTGAATTTTTAGTCAGTTGAGTTGTATTTCTGTGGTGTATGGTTACAACGTTTCGACTGTTGGATCAAATTTATTGTCAAATTAATCTCTTATATCTTTTAGGTTTCTTTCGCAATATAAAAGAACAACAAATAACTGTCATATAAGTGATAGGTTAAGCTACATGTAGCTTTCATACCAGGTTTAACCTACCATTTTCTGCGGAAAATGCCTGTACCAAGTCCGGAATATGACAGTTGTTGTTTCACTCGTTCCGTTAGTTAATATTGTCAGTTTCTATTGACTTTCCCCTTTTTGAATTTTCAAGAGAGACATATGTGGTTTTTTTTTAGCGGTCTTATATCTTAAGACAACCGAATACATGTGTGATCTTTATCAACTTATTGTGTAATCGTCCTTGTTGGGACCTTTTGATTGCGTCCAGATTCAAATGACGTGTCGGAAGTTGTTGCCGGAGTGGCTTATTTTGTTATTAATTAAGATTTCACGTTAGGGATTCATTCGTTATTTTTTTGTCCCTCAAAGCTCATATGATAAAAATGAATGTAATCAAATTTATTGTCAAATTAATCTATTATATCTTTTAGGGTTTCTCTCGCAATATAAAAGAACAACAAATAACTGTCATATAAGTGATAGGTTTAGCTACATGTAGCTTTCATACCAGATTTAACCTACTATTTTCTGCGGAAAATGCCTGAAACAAGTCCGGAATATGACAGTTGTTGTTTCACTCGTTCCGTTAGTTAATATTGTCAGTTTCTATTGACTTTCCCCTTTTTGAATTTTCAAGAGAGACATATGTGGAGTTTTTTTTTAGCGGTCTTATATCTTAAGACAACCGAATACATGTGTGATCTTTATCAACTTATTGTGTAATCGTCCTTGTTGGGACCTTTTGATTGCGTCCAGATTCAAATGACGTGTCGGAAGTTGTTGCCGGAGTGGCTTATTTTGTTATTAATCAAGATTTGACGTCAGGGATTCATTCGTTATTTTTTGTCCCTCAAAGCTCATATGATAAAAATGAATGTAAATATTCTTAGCATGGTTTCACTATTAGCGCCTTTTAACTCATGCTTTTGTTTGGACGGCAATGAAAAAAGTTGTACTATTCTAATATATAAAGTTATCAAGATTTGTGCAAGGATACAGATGAAATATATATACAAAGTAGAATTTTATCGTAAAGAAAGGCACATATTTCCGCACACACAATGGCCTTCTTCAGTATCGACCTTTTTCACTTAATGAACTGATAATATTTATATGTGTGCAAGAATACGAAGTTGTTGTCTTGAGAGGGATACAGCTCGAGAATGCACAGCAAACAATTGAAGCATGTTAACTATGAGTTCATCGTATCTTCCTAGCTTTATATGCTAAATAAACATTAATAAGTGTATGATATTGATCCGATTGTTTTCCTTTATACAAAATATAGCTGTTTCATCCGTTTTTGAAACTTTAGTTAATGAAATCGGGTTGAAATGGGCATACATGGTCAAGTTAAAAAATTATGTTGTGGATAACTGTAATCAAACTTAATGTTATCGGGTTAAAACTCTATACATCGTCTTTATACAGTGTTGGAGACGTGTGGAAATACAATGAAAGTACTTTTAATAATGTGTGATATATTACTGATATCATTCTTCATGATATCTTTTCGAAATACCTTACATTTGATAACCTTGAGGCTGATCGGGAAGCAATATATGTAAAACGTACTTGATATAGTTTAAATTTTGTGAGGGAGTTTTGACCTATAATAGTTTTGGAATAACAACAACATAGCATGTATACTTAAAGTTAATTATTAATTATGAATATTTCCGCCTCGGTATTTTTCATTAGAAAAGAATCCTATTACATTTACGTGAAATTCAACACGTGGGAAGTTAGTCATATGACAACTCTATTTAGACTCACTTGAAAGCATACCTACACAAGCTATAATATTCAAATATCATATGACAAAGAAGACGTTGTTTAGGTCACTCTATTTGCCCTTTAAACATAAAAAAGGTATTATTAAGCGGTGAGAAAAAAAACATTTTTCACATGGTCATCACAAATAAATAGTGTGGGAACGGAATTGCATAGTTTAATAATTTTTTGGTCGTTCAGGAGATTTTCAAGCGGGGTTTTGCCACTCGAAAGAATAACAAGTTGTTTAATGTAAAGCTTCATGTACACACATGTTACTATATAAAGTTTCTGCTATGGAAATTAGTAACTAAAACTTTCTATATGTATACATAAACTAATCAAATAGTAAAAATAACATATAATTCCAAACGTTTAACGAATATTGGGAACACACAACAGCTATAAAACTGCCAGAAACTTGGAAAAACCCATCGTTGCTACAGCAATTTAAACAAATGACCATATAATGATTAATGGTTTCATCTCCCTGAAAGTCTACAAGTTACATTCAATTTGAGATTTGGTTTGGTATTTACGGTGAAATAGTTTTTTGGCAAGTTGGTCATATTCTAGTTTAACACGTGCATGTTATCCAATGATCCAAATATGCCTTATAAATACTGGCATCAGACGGATATTTTCCATTTCATGTTTATTTGATGACACAAATTGCATTAACATTAGTTTAAATCGTCTTACTTATCCCAAAAGCCAGAACTTCGGTATTAGCATGCAAATACGGGTACTGTGTTATTATAATTTGCTGTTAGTGTTACACAATTTGGGAAATTATTTCAAATTAAGGAATATATGTCCCTCATATCAAGCTCTGATTACTTTACAGGCTTCATAATATAAAAATAAGAAGATGTGGTATGATTGCCAATGAGACAACTCTCCACAAGAGACCAAATGACACAGAAGTAAGCAACTGTAGGTCAACATACGGCCTTCAACAATGAACAAAGCCCATACCGCATAGTCAGCTATAAAAGGCGCTTTTTGTATTAATTAGCTCTTCATCATTTTAATAAGTTTTGAATTTCCAAATACTTTGGTCTCGAACATCACTGGAGAGACCTTTGTTGTTGAAATGCACATGTGGTGCAGACAAATTGATACAGTAATTTGTTATTACTTTCGAATACTGTAGCATTTAATATTCATCATTCAACATCTATCGCTCTTTCAACGTTCATTATCGTGTATCGTCCGTACTTGTATCATTCGCGCGGTCAATTTTGAATTTTAAAAATTCTGTAATGAACCGATGTCGAAATAGATTATCTAATAGCGATATGATAGATAAACAAAATTTGACTTGGTAAGACAAAAAAAGAAAATTATACGTCTTATCATCCTACATTACAGTAAAAGACAAGCATCCAGGAAGTTAACATCGCAGCAAGTCATAAACTAACACCAATAGTCAAAATCTCAAGAAATATGAACCAAAACTCTTTTCAGATCTCAGCATGAAACACCACAACAAGGAAAGAATCGGTCTTCCAAAGAACCATTAGGAATTCGTACGCCTTACCATAATCAGTGACATATGTGACTGTTTTGCTGAGTGTGAATTCGCATTGCTATAAGACGTGTCACGGTATTTTTCTATCCAAAATCCATGTATTTTGTTTTGATGTTATATTTGTTATTCTCATCGGATTTTGTTAAATGTCTTATCGTTTGTAATTGTAAATCTTATTTTTTTCTGTTCTATTCGTGTGTTACGGTAAAGATAATTAATCACCCAGTTCATTTATAAGATTTTAGTTTGGATCTACTAAATTAATACGATGTATTTGGTTTAAAGTTTGATTTAGAAGAAATACAGACATAGCTTGATAATACAATTTATTATCTAATTACTACGACCATTTTATATTAATAATTAAGTATTGTAATTTTCATTGTTATTAATACATGTTATATCAGTATTACAAACCTAATCTTGAACTCTATCCTATTTTTTGGAAATTTATAGAAATTAAAATGTGACGTCACAATGTGCGTCGATTTCTTCAGCTAACATTTAATACGTTGTTCGGCTGTGCCTTTTTTATGTGCTGATTTAGGTTGTTTTATGTATTCGTTTTTATTCTGTAGTTAGTCACCACATCGGTGTTAACATGTATATCTATTATATAGTCATTTTTATAAATTTACTGTTTGCAAAAGTATGAATTATTCTAAATACTAACGATTTTCTTATCCCAGGCATATAACCTTAGCCGTATTTGACACAACTTTTTGGAACTTTTGGTCCTCAATGCTCTTCAACTTTGTAATTGGTTTGGCTTTCAAACTTTTTTTATCTGAGCGTCACTGATGGGTCTTATGTAGACGAAACGCGCGTCTGGCGTATTAAATTATAAGCCTGGTACCTTTTGATAGCTATTATTTGTGTGTGTCTCAGTCTTGTATGTTCTCCCATTTATTTGTATTGTAGTCCTGTCATGTAATCTTGTCATTTTAATGTTATATTTAACATTGCCATAAAAGCGGGAGATTTGGCTAGCCACAAAACCAGGTTCAACCCACCATTTTTTCTTAAAACATGTAAAATGTCCTGTACCAAGTCAGGAAAACGGCCATTGTTATATTATAGTTCGTTTCTGTGTGTGTTGCATTTTAATATTGAGTTTCTGGTGTGTCGTTGTTCTCCTCTTATATTTGATGTGTTTCCCTCAGTTTTAGTTTGTAACCCGGATTTGTTTTTTTCTCAATCGATTTATGAATTTCGAATAGCAGTATACTACTGTTGCCTTTATATGTCATTTGTCTAAAAACCTTCAACAGGCTCCTGGCGAAAACCTTAATCTGTAGTAACCAGTTTATACTCTCATCCTTAAATATGAATAAAACACCTTTATTTCGTTCCTTTTTCCAACTTTATCCATACCTAAACCCAAAAGTGATAGACTAGTCAATATGATGACGCTGGTACCTAGTTAAGCGGTATAAGAAAACGTGGAAGAATTGGCTATATTTTTGTAATAAATGATTTTGTTCACATTTGAGTGTTACTTTTTGTCTTATATATTTACTGATTGTTTAATTTTCAATAATGTCTCTGGTAAAGATATCTTTACCCGAGCCTTAGCAAAATATACACAATAGAAGCTAACTGAGACAATTGCTATTAAACTTTCAGAAAGGTAAGACTATAAAATCAGAAAAGGGTCGTATGTTTGAATTGTTGTAGCAACTAGCAACTATTAGGTTTTCCATGTTTTTAATCAGTTTCTATCGCTGATGTGTGATAGTTTTGATCGATTTACTCTGAGCTCCGCTTTTATTGGTAAAACGTTGGTTTATATATACATGAAGAATGTTTTTGTTCCAAAATTTGCAAGCGGAAATTTCATAAGATAGCATGTGTCTAAATCAAACTTTACATTCAACAACTTTGTTATTCTTTCGAAAGGCGGAACTCCGTTTGATAGCCAGCCTAATGGCTACAAAGATCAAACCTTACAGTTCCGTTCTTACCCTGTGAAAAAGGTCCGTTATCTGGGTAATAATTTATTTCATATTCTTATTAGGGCGTCAGACATGAAACAAATGAATAATATCAAAACAACCAAATAGCTATATGGATAACATGTTTAAGATCTTCTAATTATTATCAAGATAAGAGCCAATGCGAAATATAGCCATAAAGAAATTTTGCTTCAAGATATCTTATATGATTAAGATGTTTATCGGGGTAAACATTTTGTAGGTTGGGTCTAGGCTTTTATATCTTATGTTGCTAATATACTGTACATTTTTGAAAGACTCATACTGCTTCATAAATATTTATCTGTCAATATTTCAAATACTACTTCACCATATACATGATATACTCATACGTTGATATCGCTTATTATACAAAAGCTTGATTTCGAATCGTCATACTCCAAGCTCCAAGTCATATAATATATATTCCCTACATCTCAATGATTGATATGACGAACAACCTAATACTCTTGTAAATATACCTATACTACAATACTTCGTTTCGTGAGTGATTATAAACCGAGCCAGAATTTGATAGAACATGGGTCAACAACTAATTTAACACCTATCTTGTAGTATTCCATTAATATGTGTTTGTGTTATTAATTTACAATCATAGATTACGTTCGCAGCATTTTTAATCATTAATTCTTTGAAATGTACAAACAATTTGAAAAAAATAAATTGGTTCTTGTATATAGTCCTTGCTCCAGGGACTTTTTGTACATTTCCATTCCTGCACTTCCTGTAAATTTATTGTAGACCAACCTAGCCATATGCTTACCACAAGACGATCCCCTAAAAGAAAAAAGAATGAGTGAATTACAGAATAGGCAGACAAAATATCAGTTAGAAATCAAATCTTCTGGACAACCTGCTCAGGTATTTTTGCAACAATGTTTATCGTAAAGTGCAATATAAAATTCAACTTAATGTCTTACAAATAGCTAAATCAACTAAAAGACTATTTTTCATATAGAACTTAATTCTGCTTTTTGAAAATTTTAACGAAATAAAAGCAAGTGGCTATAAAATTTGTGCATGAAGCGCGGAAGTGGATTTCAATTTTTACATTCACAGATTTCCGAAATAAAAACATTTTAAGTTATCCAATTATCAAATCTGACGGTACAACTCTAAACCCAAGACTATAGCGTCCGATTAATATATCCTCTTGAAGTAGCTAGAAATTAAAGAAACCACATATACAGCTTCTTCCGATTTTTATACATAAACCTAGAATTTTATAACAGCGGTTATCCTAGTACAAGAGTCTATGAACGTGACGATTTCAATTTTAAAATAATAAATTGCCCTCACCTTAGCAGCAATATTCCAATTTCACTCGCGTATGCAGTATACATTTCCCAACTCTCACGATATGTAAGGGCTTGCAGCTGCTACTTAGACTTTGTAAACGTGATCGGTGTCTGAGCATTGAAATAATGAGCCTGGATTTTGTCAAAGAATGTCTCGTTTTTTTTAATATTCATCAGAAAGTACCAAGACCTAATAGATACACATCTGTGTCCACTTTCTAAATAGTGCAGGATGGTTTTGAGTTATAAATAATATACGTTTTGTACATTTGTATTTCCTTTACATTTCCCCCTTAATTTTTCATTCTAATGAATGTTTCTTTTGGTCGTATGATTCTTTGCGTGTCTTCGTATTTTTTATCCAGCCTTTTTTTTATTGAACGTTCCTAATGCGGAAGGGTCTAGAGGTGTGATTCGGACATTACATATAGTGCTGTTTATATTTTGTATACCATATTATCTATATGCCACTTAATTTGTGCTTTATTAGGAAAATGTATATGTCATTATGGTTTACTAAACTGTATGTACTATCAACTACAAACATATATTTTTTTGCTGGCGCCTCTGTGAAATTTATTTGTACACGTTTGTGAGTTTGATTTGTTCAAGTAGGTTGTGTTGTATGTCTGTGGTTTATTTTAAACAGTTTGGCTGCTCCATCCCACATATTGTCACGTTGGCCAGTTATGTTTGTTTGTGTTGCTCATCCGATTTTGTCCAAATAACGGAAGTATAACAATTGTCGTACAAGTGGAAGGTTTAGCTAGCTATCAAACCAGGTTTAACCACCTATTTTCTTCGGAAAATGTCTGTACCAAATAAGTAATATGAGAGTTGTATTCCATTCGTGCCGTTGGTTCATTGTCGAGCTTTTTTGTCAGGTTTTATGGACTTTCCCGATTTTACTTCACCTTGGAGTTCGCTATTTGTGTTTAATCTTTTTTTTAATACGTAATTTCGATGAAATTTGCATACGAAGATGTCAATTTTAAACAGCATGTCGTGATTTGATCATTTGTTTATCGCTTTTTAAATACTGTCTATGTAGCTATTTACGAGTGATATTACTATTGAAATGTGATACAAAAAATATACATGTACTCTGATAAACTACATATTTGATAAATTTTACAGATTAAACAATTGCCAACGGATGAGAATTTTCCTGACGAACATATAGTGAGTATACAGATATAAATATACATGTATGTGTAGGATATGAGATCATTTAGAAGAAATCATTCAGATCTTTTGTTCAATGAATGTCTACATATACAGTACTTGCATCCGTAGATTTTACTCAGTTATCGATCAATCCAGTTACGAGGTTACTCTTTTGGTAACACTTGGTTACACTTTTAGTAACACTGGGTAACACTTTTACAACACTTTGTTACACTTAAATATGGGTTTCATTTGTTACTATGCTTACATTTACCTTAAATATTTTAGGTTCTTTTCCAAAACAGACTTTGTTCCAAAGTCCAGTTACAGGGTTACAATTCAACTTTTTTTTCGTGACGTCGCAATCTAGTTGAAGCTATCTAGGGCCCCGTTTGAATAATTTTTGTACATAAAACATGTTGAACCTGTGTTTTTGCCATCGTTAACACTTCAAACAAAACATTTTTTATTACTTAAATTTGTGTTATAAAAATTTGGATCATATAAACTATCAAAATGTTCACATCTAACGTTTTCCGTCATCGGCTCATTACTGATGACCTTTGTTTTTGCAACGCTTGACCCAAACAGGAAGTTGTCTTAGTCTCCGGATTGGACTAAACAGCGATAAGGTGTATGGGTACATGTGTAGCTACGACAATCTGATTAAAATTCAGGGCTATCGTAACACACGTCAAAGATCTAATACCAATGGCATACTTATCTCATTTTTGTTACCTTTCGTGACGTACACACTTACCGTTCACAGAATTTATATCGACGAAGCAGAATCGTCTTTGATAACGACCAACATGGTTAGACATAAACAAAATATGCTTTCCAGTGTCATCGTTTCAGAAATCCACGTATCAAACCACAACTTGCAACTTAAAGCATGCCTGTATACAGATTTACACACAGCATAAATAGTGCAAGGGTAATTAATGTATACTCAAATAATTCTGTAGGCGCTTGGGGTTATGGACACCCCTTTTATTATTTCCTCTATAATATTGGAACATGTGTTTATGCTATATAGAAATAAGAGTATATGGTTAGAATATATATACTGTTCAAAATGAGAGATTGTCTAATCAATTGTACACTTTACACTTGAAAATATTTGCCCTGCTGTTATGTTTAACTATTTGATCAATTGGGTGCAAATCTAAAAATCCTGAAATAACGTCTTTGTAAGAAATCCTAGGATTGCTTACATCAATTAATTTATCTGTTTCTGTCAAAATCTTGAAAATACTATATATTGTCAATGTATTATCATTTTAAATAGTAGAATGAAATAGCGCATCAAGTTACTCCTATATTGAAAAGACCACTAAAAGATGAGTCATGGAGAAACCGACATATATGGTATGGGTTTTTCTCATTGGTGAAGCCATACGGTTGCCTATAATTGCTTACATCCACTTCATTTGAACTTTGATGGATATTTGTCTCATTGGCAATAAAACCTCATCTCCTTATTTTTATATCCATGACAAAAAACGAAAAACAAAGAAAAAGACAACAACGGTCTGATGTGAGTTTATCCTGTATGTCAAAAAAAAAAAAAAAACGAAGAATACATTGGTCGAATTTTTGATGCAGATTTCCTGATTTGATGATACTAGTTTTTTTTCAAATGTATTCTCTATTGTCTGATTTAATTTATTGATCATTTGTTCATTTTACTTAAACAGCACAACCTAGATAAAACTATAAGGGAGTATACCAACGAAGGCAAGAGGATTATGACAGTCTGGCATGATGTAGATGACGTGAAGGCTGTGTATACCCCAATCTTTGGTAAACCACAGGTAATTCTTACACAATGCAAGCCAACTTTACACGCAGTAATGTCACAACTAAAGACGTGGTTGTATACAAAATATAAAGAGATGCGCTATTATCATACCTTACATATATTATAAACAATTATATGGATAACACATGATCTCATGGCATGGAATAATTCAGTTTATTTTCATTTAAATGCAAGGAAGGCCGAAATCAATAGAAATTTACACCGTTGTAAAACCTTTTGAGATACTTGCTTTATACATATATGATTTGTCTCCCACTAAAACGACGTCACACACGTTTGGATATGTGTGTTGCTGTCTCATTGACATATACCTGACATCTCACTAATAATATTCTATAGCAATCATAATTTTAGTTACTTTCCATTAACTATACAGGTTACATTTTTTAAATTGACACTCATTTAAAAAAAAAACCGCCATTTGTGTTCATTTAAAACATCAACGTAAATTTTGCGCATAAACGACCGGACTGATATGCTTCCTGAATGATATTGCCTCGAGATATATTTGATCATATATTGTATTTTTTGCGATTGCTGAATGATATTGCCATTGAACATTATCTTATCTTTCAACGAAAATTTGATATGATTATATAAATCATATTAAAAACAAATTCTTAAAGATTTTTATGATTAAACTTTTATTTTATGAATAGAAATATGGAAGGAATGTAATCATGTACATACCCATTGTAAGGTCCCTGACATGCTATAATGGCCTAAAATCTTTGCTGTTAACAGCATGCGACACACATGATAAAGTTTAATAATTCGATATTAGCAAAAACATATCTAGGTGTCCAGATCCACATCGAATGTATTTTCAGTTTGTATGAAATCACAAATGACTTTGCTGCACAGGAACAATTGAAACCAATAACTTACGTTTGTAATTTGTCAAACAAGCACCAATTTATAAAACAATACACAGAAAACTAAAGTTTGTTTAACTCGAACTTCTCAAAAAATCAACGGTGATCTCAGATGCTTCGGAATGGTAGGCAGATCCTGTTCCACTAATGGCACCAGTGAAATGTTGTTCATGGCAAAATCAATTAAAAGTCGCATTCGGTAATAACATAATCGAGATTAAAGGGATGGAATTGTGGCTATCCGCGGTCATTTGTGACACAGATATTACATTACGGTCAACCAAATTATAATTGGGACTGTAAAACTTTCAATGGGATGACTCAATAATACTAGTATTCGAATCAATATTTTTTTTAACATCGTCTCTAAATCACATAATACACTCGACGTATGCTTTTACTAAAAGAGAAACAAAAGATACCAAAGGAACATTTAAACTCATAACATGCATAACGCCGTGGCAAAAATCGAAAACATACCCAAAGAAAATGAACGGTTTACAAAACACATAATAGAAAACTAAAGACTGAGCAACACGAACCCACCAAACACTAGGGGTGTTCTCATATGATTCGGAAGGGTAAGCAAATCCTGCTCCACTAGTGGCACCCGTCATTTTGGTAGCAATACACAGTAAGAAAAAAAATTAAAATTGACACCCAAAATTTTTAAAACCCTCTTTCCCTTGCATTTTAACAAACAAGGCTTACTGTTTTGTCATGTATGTGCATATGTTTAGTAACAGCATCTTCCATAAATTTTAATTTCAAATAGTTAAAATGGTGACATATAATCTCTTTTTTGTTTAATCATGGCAACAATCTGCATTTATTTGATACAAAACATTGCAAAACGGGAGGTGGAAATGTCCCAAAAGTCTCCAATATTTGGTCCAAAGTCGAATTTTAATCCATTTGAGTGATAACTTTTTGAAACCATTGACATTTTTCTATCAAGAGGTCGAATAGAAATTGTATACATTTGCTTCATTTTCCCATTAAAATGAATTGAAAAGTTCGAGCGTAAAATATTTGTTGGAAAACACTACAAAACTTTCTGGACCTATAGGCGGTACGGATGTGAAAAAAACATACTGTCAAACAGAAAATGGCCTATTAAGCATGCATAAAACAATCTTGATGTTCATATTAACTACTTTGAAGGCTACAATATTCTTCAGCTATCTAAAAATCAACTTAACTTCACAATTACTTTCATATTTGAAAAATTCACAGGGCCAAAATGCGAAAACCAACTCCAAAATGTTTTGCTACCTTTCCTAATGTAAGTACAATTCCGGTGATAAGTCTAATTCAGTAGGTCACATTCGAGAAAAAGAGGACGGAATATTGTGGTTATGACACTGTCCGTCGTCAGCTGTGAAACAGATTTTCCATAACGGCCAACCAACTCATGATGACGTCTGTAAATTGTCGAATGGATGATATCAACGTCAATATATGGAAATCTTGGTCCAATAGCTTCCTTTTGAGGAGCAACCCTCTATCAGGGAAATCATGATAAGAAATGCAAGCTCTTGAATATGATATCAACTGGGAGATATATACGTCATATGCAGGCGCTGCTTACAAAATTATAAGCCTGGTACCTTAGATGACTTTTATTAGGTTGACCCATGGTTGTAACTTTCTTTTGTTAATAAGGGAAAAAGTGAGCAGTTAATCTAAAGACCAAGATTTTAATGACATCAACGGAGCATTCAAAACTCATATGCAAGTTATTAAATAATACATATATACAATTATTTTTACATATACTTGTGTGTTGTAGATTTGAAATAATTGACTTCTCTCTACATCTATCGGTCATGTTTTCATCTCGTCTATATGAAGTTATATCTTTTAATATGCCTATTATGCACCACTTCCCCTATATCTGTTGATTGTTGGTAGGTGAACTTCCACTTTTATATTGCATTATATTGAAATGAACATAACGTCATATTTTTTAGGACTGACAATTCTGAATACAATCCGATAATTTGTTTTTGTTGGACAAAGATACATACTTTGTCATGTAAACTTCAATAATATTCAAATTCAGATCACATGTCCAGGCTTCGCTCTTCTCTACAAGTAACCAAAGCGTATATACAGATTACGTATTTTCAACAGATTGTGTTTACTTATAAAACATATTTTTCTGCATATGGCAACCTGTGTTCTTTCCTCAGTTATGCTCAAATTTTCCGAAATTGCAGTGTAGTGATCAAAAGTTTTTCGTTATATCATCATGACAACAGCTGTACCCAAAAAGATATTCCAAACACGTTAACATCTTTAGAAAATACCATTCGTAGCAAAATTGTCTTTGGGTAAAGCTTTTTCTCATATCTAAATATGAATGACAAGATCGCAAAATGAGGCTATTATGGCAGTTTTTGATGTTTTGCATAAAACATGTTAAATGGGTGTTTTTATCTTTAATTGTATTAGGTAATTTGAAATTCAATAATGCAATTACTAATGCCTGACAGGCAGTCTTCTGAAGGATGCTTTGTTTTTGTTGATTAGTAATACCTTTTGGTTTTCGTATTCTAGGGGCCAAAATTAATGCCTTATCTTACCTTCTCCCGTATTTTTTTAAGAAATACGATTAACTTATCTTTCATCTGTAATTCAATCTCGGAGAACATAATTTATGTTTTAGTTGCTATTGTCTTTGAACTAGTGTCATTGACTACAAGTAATCTTAGATCGGTACTTTACGTAGGTTGCTTTTAGTGCTTCGTGCCTATCTTGTGAGTCAAGACAATTCCAATTGAATTTTACAGTTTGTTCTTATTTTGTGCTGTTACATTATTGTCCAAGGTAAGGGAAAAGTAAATCTCACCACTACTAAAGAAGTAAACATCAATGCAGAATTAAAGAAGTTAAGAACGATTATAATCATGATTTGATATAAGACTGTAAAGATGGACAATAGGTTTTTTTTTAAATTGAGAATAGTGGTCTTTATACAACCAAAATTTTAATTAAGTTAAGTTGATGCTACATATCAAACATAGTCATTGTTACTATCATGGATTTTAAACATGAAAACATACGATAAAGGCTGAAAGTCAACATTTATGCAACAAATAAATGATCTGTTACTATAAATTACATCATAGAAATAATGTTTAATTCTACAGACAGAAATGTTTTTTGGTTTTTTTTTTTGGTTTTTTTTTGGGTGGGTTTCGTGAATCTCAATCTTTAATTTTCTATTCAACTTTGTTATTATTTTAAGGCTTTTCATCGTTGTGTTTTGCTAAATTGGACCAATGGTACCAGTAAGCAATTCCCATCACTTGCCGTACGTTGTCGTCCGTTGTCGAGTGCGTGGTAACCTTTTTGTACAATCTTTTCCTCTATTAACAACAGACCCATTTTACTAAACTCGAAATGACTGATACGTATAACTTCTTTTAATAAGTTTGCGTTTTTTTTTCTTGTCAATCAACCAACGTGATCGCCATTACTTTAATTAAAAAATTAGGGCAAAGTGCATTAATAGTCTTATATCTTGAAGACTGTAATTATTAAGAAGTTTGATAGGGCAGAATTGCTCATAATGCCATGATCTTGTTAATTATAAAACAATGCAAAAAGATTTTGTCAGGTTTGATGGATTATCCTTAGCGTTCGGTATGTTTGTGTTAATATTATTTTCTTTCTGTTTACAGGGTGCAGATAAATTCAACGATGACTTAGCTTTTGGACGACAGAGACTTGCCAGTTTGAATTCTTCACTTATCAGCCTGTGTACAACAATACCAGAAAAGTAAACATTTTGAGTTCAAAAATCACTAGAAAAGTGATACTTGAGATTGACAACTTCAATAAAGGGTCATTGCATTTATTGAAATAGCATACAGCTCTCGTACTTACCTATATATCCTTTCTGCTATATTTTTTTTTCACATTTGCCAAATATTTTCAATTATCGTTCTAAGGGTTGGAAAAACATATCTCAAAACCAAGCAAAAAAGGTCGATGTTCTCAAATTATATCTTCTCTTGTCCTATAATCTCTTAAACTGTAAAAGATAAATACAAAAAGAATGAAAATATTGAGGTTAATGAGATACATATTTAGTTCATTTGAACCAAAAATAGATCAAACGATGTCTTATGGGAGTTATTGGAAAATAGAAAATTTGTCTTGATTTTCTTTCACACTGGTTCAAGGTCATACAGCATTTTGCATGTTGTCAGCAGACATGTGAAAAAGATCACGTCGAAAATGTTCTTATTAAAATCAACAGTAGTTGATTTTTTAACAGAAACGTCCCTATCAATCACCTTTCTAAATCAATGAAAAATTATCTACTTTTTTTGTATTTTTTTTTTATTTTTCATGATGAAACATGTGAAATTACATACTGCAGTATTAGACACAAATCATAGAAAATTAAGTAACACTTGTAAGATCAATCAAGTCATAATGATATAATAAGATATAAATATTACAATTGATTTTTTTTTTATTAAAAGCTGCTTCTAACAATTGCCACTTCTGATCCATTTTTACTTCTTGCGCAGGGGTTAAGAAACATACAGAGTATTTTTCTATATTAATCCAATATTTTAAATATTTTTTTTTAAATGTATGACACCAAAAGTGACATTGTGTTACTTGAAAGAAGGTGATGTCAATAAAAACAACATATAATCTTTTTTGTTTTTGTTCAACTGGTCTAAAGGAGCTATTGCCATCACCAGGCATCCGTCGTCGTCCGTTGTCGTCATTAACTTTTTCTAAGATCTTCATCTCCGAAACTACCAAACCAATTTCAACAAAACATGGGGTGACATATGGTATCTAAAATAAAGTTTGTGCTTTCTATTCCGGTCAGTCAACACACATGGTCGCCATGGCTTGAAATAAAACATAGGAGTAAAATGCAGTTTTTGGGTTAATTATCAAAACTGAAGCAGTTAGAGCATGTCTGACATGGGTAAAAAAGATCTGTAGGTCAATATCAATAAGCGTAATTTTTTTTAATATTAAGGTTTTTTCATACACTTTGATAGAAATTTTGTATGGCAAAAATGTTCAGCATGGTATGATCTACAAATAAGGCAACATGACTTCAATTTTCAATGTAATCCTTATATGAATAATTGCCCTCGAGCCGAAGGACAATATTTTTCATCTTTTAAAATTTTTGCAGAAACTATTAAAGATCGAGAGAAACCTCAAACAGCAAAATGTTCAGTAAAGTAAATCCTACAAATAAGTCAAATATGACCGAAGTCATCAATCTATCTCCTCTGGGAGTTATTGCCCTTGAAAGATGATTTTAAGTATTTGTTTTTTGTTTTTTGCAAACTGAATCAATGTAAATGTTATAACAACAAAAATTGACACTATAATAAGCCGATTTTCTTCATAAGGAAGCGTACATTTTTTAAACACTTCTATGAAATCTATCATACGACTGTTTAAACTATAATTTACTAATTATCTCTTGTTTAATTAGTTTTTTCAAATATGCAAACCATATTTGTGAACTCAAAATGGGAAAAGCTATATTTTAGCACTCCAATGATTATCTTGACACCATGAGTACCTACTTGTAACCTGTATTTCATAGGCAAATTCCTTTAGAATAGGTCAATGGTAAGATATTTTGGGATATGAGAATATTGAGGTATTGAAAAAAACAGAAGTAACACTATTTTATCGCCAAACAGCTAATATATCTAACAATTTTATTATTTTTTATTAAGGAAATGCTAGCGTTTTCTATTTATCTCGCATATTTTATGAACACAAATTTGACCTTTATCTCGATTTTGAATTTAGTCAAATATGAATTATAAACACATGCAAATATGAAGGTGGATTGATATATAATTGTTTTTTAAACATCTTTATATAGATTTAACATTAGGAGGACACACTTCAATCTTAGAATGTAAGCGAACTATTCCCATGAAGTTCGAAAAGTATGCAATATATTATAATTATATCAAACTCGATTTTCAACACTTACTGGTAGTTTTAATATTCAACATCTAAACAGGTTTGGAGTGACGGAAGAATTGATCAAACCATTTTTAGAAGGTATGACTATGAGCAAAGCCATTGAAGAAAATAAGTTATTCATTATTGACTTGGAAATTTTGGAAGGATGTCCTGCAAAGACAGAAACACACGTTGTAAGTGATTGTGATATATTTATATTCCTATTAAATAGATGAAATGCCAATTCGGTGATGGCCTTTATACGTTTGCCCTGAGGCCGTTGATTTCGGTTGGCCATTTTCTTATATCATTTGTAAATTTTAAATGTAGAGAATAGTTAAGGGGAATCTGTTCACGATCGGGGATTGACATTCATTACCTTGACAAAAGTGAATTTTGTTTACCTTGGTGCGAAGGACACAACTCAGTACAAAAACAGTTTTCGAGCTTTTAAAATGTATCATATAGCCAGTTATGGAAGGTTTCTTCATAGTGTTTGTCCTGTTATTTCTCGCAAACGACGAAATTATTGTATAGTCTAGCAGTTATGTCCAATATATTGGCATAGTGGATCACTTTCTGGTAAAAGCATGAAATTTAGCACATTCTTAGTTATGATGCTAACAAGCATTTTTGGATATGAAGTCACGAAAGAAATCCAATATGACTGCCACATTAAAGATGGCCAACATAACGTACTGATTGGAAATACAACATCATATGCATGATGATGTCTGCCAATTACACGAGTTTTGTACATATTCAAGTATTGTATCAAATGAAAGTCCATATTAAAAGCTGTCTTGAGATAATCAGGTTTTCAGCTTTTGTATTCTTACAATTACAATGTATGAACCTACCCCATGAAAAATCTACAAATTTGCTAAAACAAACGTGTATTCTTTCTATCCAAATATATGAAATATAAACAATATTTTTACAAGTTTTATGTGTTCTGATAGCTATTATAAAACCTAATACATTTGGCGACATTTGACCTTTTTTGCAATTGTTCACCGAAATATTATTTTGATCATTAACTTATAATTTGATGGTAATCATTTTATAGATCACTATTAAAGATTTCTAATAACAAAAAAAAACCAGGTATTAACAAAACCTTAAAACTTTGAAAATATTATCCCCTTCTCAACATATTTCAACTAAAACCTATGAATTTCAAACACTGAGCATCTTTATTCATTTAACTGATTAATAGTCTGGTATAAATCAGTTGTATTAATATACAACAAATTCTTCATGTGTGTATTCAAAAAGACGTGGCCTTCGTGTAATGCAAAAATTTATTGTACATCTGGTGAACCCCAGATATCTATCAATTCCCTGTGCAAAATATTATGGCAATGGAAAATATAATTCCGACTCCTTGCAAATTTAACAAAAACACACAAATTTGATAAATAAAGGGTACAAATCACATATCTAGACAATTTTTGGTTCAAATAACTTGAATTAAAATGAAACACATGCATCACTAATACTCAAGTTTATCCAAATCTATTTTTGTTGCAACAAATTTAGAAAAACAGACAATTTTTGATTTTTAAGATTTTTTGTCAAGTTTTGTCATTAAGTCCGTATGAACTAAGAATGCTTATGTTAATCCCATGACTAATACATTTCTCCAGTGAAAATATGTATTAAGGGTCTATGAGATTAAGTTTTATGTCAAACAATATCTTATCAAAAAGGAAAACATTACCCCTACCCATTGCAAATTTAAGGTAAAATGTAAATATTTTACGGAGAATGGCTTAAGATCATAAAATTTAGTATCAATCATTTTTAAATTTATTTCACTTATTTTCAAAGCCTCGAAGACTTCCAAAGCCTTTTCTTAAACGACAGAAAAATATATAAACCCCGGACAATTTCAGATTTAAAAAAAATTCTAAATATAACTGTTGTCCATAGTTTATGCCAATTTTTATTAAGTTATACTTCGGTTGAAGAATCAATGTTTTCATCTGTGAATAATTACAATTTCTAGTTGAAAATTTTTGGAGATGGGGGTAAAATTCATTAATATTTATAATATCTATCCTATCTAAACTACCAATGTGTGGTGTTTATATGAAAGCTTAAACATTATTTCCTGAATTGATATCAAACGAACTGCTCCCTTAGACTGTTAGATTGGATATCAGAGGCAAAAGAAGGTGAAATCTTGGCAAATATTGAAATATAAAAATTTATTTACAATTTCCACATCTTGATTAATCTGACCATAAATAGTGTTTCAAATCTAAAAATATCATCATATATTTCCAATGCCTCAAAATATATTAGAATACATCAACTTATCGATTGTTTAATATTATTCTTTTGGTGTTTATTAACAACTAAAAGAACTTTTTTTTTGCATTTTTTTATATTAAAATTGAGAATTGAAATGGGGAATGTGTCAAAGAGACAACAACCCGACCAAAGAGCAGACAACAGCCGAAGGCCACCAATGGGTCTTCAATGCAGTGAGAAACTCCCGCACCCGGAGGCGTTCTTCAGCTGGCCCCTAAACAAATATGTATACTTGTTCAGTGATAATGGACGCCATACTAAACTCCCAATTATACACAAGAAACTAAAATTAAAAATGATACAAGACTAACAAAGGCCAGAGGCTCCTGACTTGGGACAGGCGCAAAAATGCGGCGGGGTTAAACATGTTTTTTGAGATCTCAACCCTCCCCCTATACCTCTAGCCAATGTAGAAAAAACAAACGCACAACAGTACGCACAGTAAAACTCAGTTTAAGAGAAGTCCGAGTCCGATGTCAGAATAGGAAACAAAAGAAAATAAACAAAATGACAATAATACATAAATAACAACAGACTACTAGCAGTTACTGACATGCCAGCTCCAGACCTCAATTAAACTGATTGAAAGATTATGTCTTCATCATATGAATATCAGGCACAATCCCTCCTGTTAGGGGTTTAGTATTATACCATCATCAATTATATGAGAAGAACATCACCCGTGTCATGCCAACAACTGGTTTCAGAATAAATATGTTTAATTCCGATGCAAAGACCCTATAAGTGAATCAATATTAAAGCCAAAATATGCAATCTTTAATGACCTGACAACAGTATCGTAACTATATCCCTTCTTAATAAGTCTGTTTAAAGGTTTTGTTAGCTTTTGAGGTGGATACTGACATTTTTGTGCTTTGTAAAGAATATTACCATAAAAGATTGGATGTGAAATACCCGAACGTTTAAGATGTCTGCATGTTGAGTTATATTTACGAATGATGTCCTTATACCGACGATAAAATTTAGTAAATGTTTTGACTAGTTTATGATATCGAAAACCCTGGTGTAATAATTTTTCAGTAATACATAAATTTCTCTCGCTAAAAATCTAATACGTTGTTACATACACGAGCGAATCGTACAAGTTGAGATATATAAACACCATAAGATGGTGACAAGGGAACGTCACCATCTAAAAATGGATAATTAACGATAGGAAATGAAAAATCATCTCTTTTATCATAAATGTTTGTATTAAGCTTCCCGTTAATGATATAGATATCAAGATTTAGGAAAGGACAGTGGTCATTGTTAGTATTTGTTTTATTTAAAGTAAGTTCAACAGGATAAATTTCTTTAGTATACATACTGAAGTCGTCATTATTGAGAGCCAATATATCATCCAAATATCTAAAAGTATTGTTAATTTTTTGTATTACATGTTGTTTCGATGGGTCTTTGCTGATTTTAGTCATTAACTCATAACAATACAAAAACAGGTCCGCAATAAGTGGTGCACAGTTAGTCCCCATCGGAATTCCGATAACTTGACGATATACGGAATCTTCAAAGCGAACAAAAATGTTATCAAGTAAACATTCAAGGGCAGATACAGTATCAAAGCAGGTCCAATTGACATAGTTCTTTTGTTTGTATTGTTCATCGAGTATGGGCATTTATTTAAATTGAGAAGAACTGTGGAAAAAAAAGTGATATTTTTTAGAAAGCTAATACTATGGACTTTCATTTGATACCATATTTGAATTTGAACTGAAGTTAAATCATGTTCACTGTATGGTGTTGTATTTCCAGTACCTTATTTCTGCCATCTTTAATGTGGCGACCATATTATATATTTTGCGTTGCTCCATATCTAAAAAAAGATCTCTAGTAACTAACCTGTGCAAAGTTTACAAATTATGTTTTTACCATAAAGTGATCAAATGTTCTGATATCCGCTGGACTAATAGGTGAAATAACCGAAACTAATAAAGATAGATATAAAAGTATTTTACGCAAATATTGCGTTATTCAATGAAGATATGGTACATCTGATTCAGCGCAATTTGATGACATTGTATAGGAGTTATTGTCCATGAAATGTTTGCATTTAAGGTTTTAAAAGTAACTCATAAACCATAAGTGATAGAGACCTGGAGTCTTTTGATTTGAGGGCCCGGGTCCATCAAAATAAAAAGGAGGTCAATGCCAAAGGTCAATGTTATGATCTTATTTTTGATCATCGCTACTTCTAAGACATCGTTATATATATCGACAAAAGATTTTCATAAAATTGACAGTTGCAACATGTTTTAACCAGAAATTATTTGACTGAAGGAGTACAGTAACATTTAATTGGAGTTTTATTAACTGGAATGTCTACGATAAGATGTATGAGGATATAACTCATTTATCTTACGCCGTAGACACCTAGATTCTTCGGATATGAGACCCTTCCTTTTTTATGTCAAAGGTAAATTTGACGTTCTAGATTTAGACCTTTGCCTTCATATTTGTTCATGCCTAAGCCATCGGTTTTTTACATTAGGTTTAAAGACATGACTTAGAAAGGTCAACCATAAGTGTAAACCGGAAGTTACAATATGTTGACCTAGTTTCATTTAAAAGTACTTAGCTAGAACCATACATTTTTGGAACCAGTGAGAAGTAACCTATCATATAATACCGGATGTGTCATATTTCAAACCGGAAGTAGTAACATGTCTTACTTGCTTTAAACGAAAGTTTATAGAAACCATATATTTTTGGATTCAGCGTAAAAAAATCTTTTTACTGACACTAGAAACTGGAAATTAGATATACAGACAAAAGTTAATATTTTTCAATCAAATTATTTGCATTTTGGGTAGAAAGACCTCAAATTGTTCAGTGAACAACTGGTTTTCAATTCTATTACTTCTTTCCAGAATAAGATACGTCTGCGTCAGTGTTTCAAAAGAGTAAGCTTAACAGTGATTTATTTCGTTCTTCTTTTTGGGTTAAGAAGATATTAAAGTTACCACATATGTAACATGCAAATTGTCTATAGTAAAGTATGTATTTTACTATTGATTTACAGTTTTTTTCTGTTTTGCTTATTCGTGATGTATAAATCTTTGCAGATAACTTGTCCTTTTGCTCTGTTTTATTTCAACAATGACCACCAACTTAAGCCGATAGCCATTCAGTTATTTCAACAGAAAGGACCGGATAATCCAGTAAGTGAATTACCAGTAGTATACTAATACTTCTTTATCTTTTATATATCATGAGCTTTTGTATGCATAACCAAATTATGGCATGATACTTCGAAATATACTGATGCTAGACTGCAGAGAAAAGCCTGACAAATGAGAGATTGTTAGGAATATATTCTTCAAAATATGCATATTTTTTTTTTGTGAACTGCTTTTAAAGTATAGCCATCTTTCCTATTTGTAGCTAGACATTTATGTTGAAATAGATATACAAATGCTATGTGACAAAAATGCCTTTAAGATATTAAAAGATAGAAAATCACACTAAGCTATCATTCTTAAACTTGAATTTACGCCTTATAAAACATGCCATGTCACTAGATATTAATCACACCAATCCAATTGGGCTTCAAATAAAGGATGCCATAGATACGTACAAGTCTGTTTCATATCCTTTCTAACATTGAGAGTTTGGTGTGAACTTTTAATTTCAAAACTTTCAACTACAAGGTGATTACTAAATAAGGTGTTCTTAATTGTACTCTTGATTGAACATTATTGATTGCTTGATTTTTGTTTGCATGTTTAAACTATTAGCAATAAATACACTAATAAGATTTGAAAGAGCATGTCGAAATAGTTGAAGCGAGTGAAATTTATACTACCACTAGCAATTAAAGTATGTTTTGGCACGGAACAGATGACAATAGTAGAGCAGAAACTTTCAACCATTCATTAGCACCTATATTATCGCATTAGTTTTGGTAGAGTTCGTGTTGCTTATTCCTGAGTTATGTGCAGTTGTGTATGGACTGGTTTTGTCATTTCGTATTTGTCTCTATCTTAAGAATTTTCTGTTCTTCTTCAAATTATTATTGCCACGTTGAGATAGCAGCAAGCAATCAAACAGTCAACAAATGATTTCGTTTGTCTCAGTGCTAAATTCCCCATTTTCAAAGGCTGAAAATTTAAGGGAAAAACATTGACGGGTAAAATAATCACTAGTGATGTATTGTTTTCTCTCAATTTTTAGCAAAGCTAATTCCCTTTATCATTTGTTTAAACGAGAGGTGAAAATTACAAAAGGGAGATTCCAATTCATAAGTCGAAAATACACTCAAATCGTACTTTCGTGTTAATTTGACCTGTTGACACAATTTGTAATGCATTTTTGTTATTCAATGTTTACTTATTTGGTGTTATATCTCGTCTCACTATTTTTAATATGTACCAACTGTAATAAGTATGTAGTATGACGATAAATTTTCACTTCTGTACTCGTACTGTAAACAACAAATTTATTTTTTTTGAAAAAATATTTCCGTACTCCTTACAACAAAATTATTAAAATTTACCTGTGAACGTTATTTTATTTAACGCCATTTTGTACCAGGTTAGAGTTGTCGTTTTGACATTGTTCCACGACTTTTTTTTATTAATATTGTATTTATATTGTGTCATAGATCAAACTTATTCGTTCAGTGTATGTTTACCTGTTTTTGTTTATATGTCTTTTTGATCGAGTTAAGCCTTTTCAATTGATATTTTATAGTGTGTATTTTTATGTTGTAATGTTACACTACTGTTTCATGTTAGGGTGAAGGTTTGCGCCTGTTAAAACGTTTAAACCTGCTGCATTTGTATGCACCTGTTCTAAGTCTTGAGCCTGTTGTTCAGTGGTTGTCGTTTGTTGATGTGGTTCATAAGTGTTTCTTGTTTTTATATAGATAAGACAGTTGGTTTTCCTGTTTGAATACTTTTACACTAGTTACACTTTTTAGAGTCCTTTATAGCTAGCTGTTCTGTGTGAGCCAAGGCTCCGTGTTGAAGGCCATACTTTGACCTATAATTGTTTACTTTTTACACATTGTGACTTTGATGGAGAGTTGTCTTATTGGCACTCATAATACATTTTCTTATTTATATTGACAACGCCATTGCAAAAACGAAAAAAATGACCTAAAACAAAAATATACAAAACACAACACAGAAAACTAAAAACTGACCAACACGATCCAACCAAAAACTGGGGTATTCTCAGGTTCGCCGGAAGGGTAAGCAGTTACTGATCTACAAGTGGCACCCGTGGTATTGTTCATGTAAGTACAAACCCTTTGATAAGTCTTATATACTTTTGATATTTTATTCTTGAAAAATGAATGTCTTCAATTTCAGATTATCTTCGAAACATAAAAGTTTCATGGCACAGTTGTTAAATGCTAGATGTATGTTATCAAAGATGTTCCAAAAATTAATGTCTTATATTATAAAAAAGATTGTTTTCTCACTTGAGGCTCGTATGTTTCTTAACATAATTTCTATTATTATAAGAATTAAAATAACAAAAAAACCGATCTCCAAAGGAAATTCAAAACGGAAAGTCCTTTATGAAATGGCAAAATCAAAAGCTCAAACACATCTAACGAATGGAAAACAACTGTCATAAGACAGAAATGCCTTGGTTTACGTTCGTAGATTATTTCAAATAAATACGATAATATTTTTAGATTTTTCTTTTCTTTTTATCAGGTCTTCTTACCATCAGATCCACCATACACGTGGTTACTTGCAAAGATGTGGTACAACTTGGCTGATGCTACATACCACCAAGCTCTTACTCATTTGAGTACGTAAAGAAGTAACAGAATGTACAAAAAATGAAGGAGAAAAATACACGTTATATAACTTCATGCGTCAGAAGCGCTTATTTGGATTTACCTTCAGCAGGAACGCTCAAAGCCAAATATTTAAAAGCTGAGGATTATAAGAACCGAAACAGTTGAAGAGCTGTATGACAAAAAATACCTTAAAATAGCCAAATCCGTCTAAGTTCAACTTTGCCTGAGGGGGTTGAAACCTTATTTTCAAACGGCATGAACTAAATATTTAACTTAGGTCTAATGCAATATATTTATTACTAAGATATTGCACATAGGATATGATTGCCCGAAAGACTTATTTACTGTAACCAAACTCCAGATTTTGTTCATGTAAAATTGCAGGATGTAAATTGTATACAAAGCACTAGTCGTGCTAGAGTTTTTTTTAAAATAGATGCAGTTATGCTAGACATTTAAGATTTGATGACAAAACATCAGTCGACCACTTATCCTGAAGGTGTAGAACCATCTATTCCTGCTCGGTCACGAAGAACAGATAAGAGAGTAGTAAATATTTCAAACAAACCTACGCATAACTTCAACTTACAAAATATATGAAATATTTGGGTCATTTTGGTATTTTAGTGTCTTTTTTTATTGTGGGGGATGTATAAGTACCTTACCACGTTCGGTCTGTACTTTTGTTAGATTTATTTCTGCTTTGTATCTATCTGATGAGTTAAGTCATTTTCAACTGGTTTCAATAGTTTGTTCTTATGGCGCCTTCAAACTAGTTTAACCCCGCCACATTCAGAATGTGCCTGTCCCAAGTCAGGAGGTTGTAATTCGGTGGTTGTCGTTTGTAGCTGTATATCATATTTGTTTTTCGTTCATTATTTTGTACTTAAATCAGGCCGTTAGTTTTCTCGTTTCAATTGTTTTAGATTTCTCATTTTGGTGCCTTTTATAGCTGACTATGCGGTATGGCTTTTGCTTATAATTGAAAACCGTACCATTACCTATAGTTTTTAACTTCCATGTCATTCGCTCTCTGGTTGAGAGTTGTCTCGTTTATAATTATACCACATCTACTTTTTTTTATATAAAGGACATGGAATCACAGTTTTTTATGCATGTTCTGAATGATAATAAAACATGTACAAAACTGAAATAGAAAGGCATTTTTTGTCTGTTTTTCAGATCAAAAATATACCTATTTTTGCACTTCCGAATCTACGGTAACCAGGGCCTTCATATTTTCAATTACTTGTCTGGTGATATTTTTAAGCACAAGTCAGGCAAAGGTACTGTTTTGACATGAAATGACTGTCACTTTATTCAAACGTAAAACGGCTATGAATTATGAAAATTAAAGAATTTTAATAGAACACAGTGTTCTCCATTTTTCACTAAGGTAAGGTGGGTGTTGTGAAAAAATTACTTGCAACCGGGTGATTTTTTTGTGTTTTAACATTTCCAACCGGGTTTTTTTTACTGTTGGGGGGGGGGGGGGGGGGGGGTCATAAAAAGAAGGATTAGTATTGTATACACATTTAATAAAATTGAACTGTTCTTCTGCTATCACTGATAGCCATTCATTTGACAAATTAGTTTTGCGGATCTCGGATATGGCTTTTGTAGGACTCCCTCCTCTTGCATATGCATAGCTTATCGATCCTAGTTTCTGTCCTGTTCCTCGCTTTAGTGCTGTATTTTTAGAACACAAAGCAGTAATATCCTCCTTCTGTGGCGATTAGCCATTTAAAGTCCTGTTTATATTTATCAAAGAAGGGTAACCTCTCAATGTAATGACTATCTCTTTTATGAGGGGTACATTTAACGAGATACAAATGAGCACATATTTATTTATTTTACAGAAAATTTGCCCAAAGAACTATACATCTATTTGTTATTATATGGTCAAAACATGTCCAAAAATGTTTTAATATTCCTGGACTTATTTCTTCGTTATCATTAAAAATAATGGGACCTTCTTTTAGAAAAGTTGGTCTGAATATAACGATTTTTTCCCCTTTTGAGTTAAAAAATCTAAGTTTTTCTCTTTTCTTTTCTCCAACAGAATTAACATAGCCTCTTGACAGAGAGACAGTCCCACGTTTAAGGGATATCACTCATTTGGGGGATAGACGTATTTAAACTTGTATGCAAATTTAAAATCATACAGGTTCCCGTAAACTTTTCCAACCTGTTTATCTTCGCGATCGCTTCTGTGCCTTTTCCGTTGTTTTGATACTTTTTATTCCATTTCAACAATTTCAATACAACTATCCGTTTTAGTTGACTTATTTGACCTAGAATTTTCCTTATTACCAACGTCATCTGCCTGTCTCTTCCCCCGATTAATAAAAGAAAACATTGAAATTTGATGATCCGCCATTTTTGTCAATGAAAAACCTTGATTTATTTAGAAAAAATGTAAGGTCTTGTCTTTTCTTAAATGCAACATGTCTATGATAGACATCCACAGCTAAAACAATCGTTACATGTTTATCTAACATGTTAATGTTATTATTATTGCAAATTCTCAAAACTTTAAGAATCATTTTTGTTACTGACGACAATCTTTCAACCAAGCAAGACATGCACATAAAATTATTATTGTGATATTTGATTTTAGATTTTACCCATCTCATGATGGAAGGAATATGTGTTGCAACAAACAGACAACTGTCGCCATCGCATCCTATGTTTATACTACTGCATCCGCATTTCAAATATATTATGGCTGTAAACGCGTATGTAACTTAACATTTTATTATCAAATAAAGCATGTAGTTTAGATCTTTCACAATTTCAAATCTTTAAATCAATTGATCAAAGTAGAAAATTAACTTGATTCTTTGTTTTAAATGTGTTTTTATTTGTATTTTTTATTTTGAATCTATTGAACCAAACACCAAACACAAATAACTGATAAAAAAAATTAGCAATGCAACGTTAAAAGAAGATGTCAAAAATGTTCTAATATCTTGAATAGTCTTAAACACTGTAGACGGTTTTGACATATTACTTCGAAAATAAGAAATGCATATATATTATCCAGGATAGGTCGTAATATTCTGGTCAGCAAGGGAGGTTACTTTGACAAAACATCAAATGGTGGAATTAACGCTGTATTCCACTTAATAAAAAAGAGGTGAGTACAAGCAATATTACTACTGACGAGTTTTATTGAAAAAAAAATGAAAAAATGAAAGAAATAGTCTGTTGAAACTGAATATATATCCACTGTATCTACATAACAGGAAAGGTAGTCATACACGTACCTGTCTGGAGTATCAAATTATAAATTTGGTATCTTTGATCCGTTTCTACAACCACTAGGTAGATGCCAAAGATAATGAACGTTGCGTCCATATGGGTTTCTCTGGCCAAATATATGGTCACTAAGTAACCATTTACATGGTCTGTTGCTAACATCTGTGGACTAAACACATGGTCTTTAAGTAACATCTATTGACCAAATACATGGTCCAACATTTCCCTACCAAATACATGTTTGTAAGTAGCATCTATGGAGCAAATACATAATCTACATAAAATGTATATATCTAAAAACCATATTTGTTTTGATGAATATATGATCTACCTTAAAGGATAAAAGACATGGACTACCTAACAATATAACATAAAAATGTTCCTCGTTTTAAGCTTTCATCACACAGATCATCTCGTCCTATTTGCCAAATTACCACTGAGGGCTGAAACTGTATAGGAATTGGGCTTTTAAATCTCAGGCTGCGTTGTTTTGCAATGTGTGCCTCCACCAAATCCATTACAAATCGCACTACAATGCCCTACATTAAATCCAGGTTGTAACATTAGGTCATTTGTATAGCTATGTCCTAGTATCAACACCTTAGGCAAAATGTCAATACGTAAAGATGGCGAGAACGAAGAAATGAAAACAACTTCCCATATAGATTGTATAAATTCCAACTTCCGACAGTTTCTGCAATGTTATAGTTTTAACGCAAATAAAGTTTAAAAAAGTGTAAATAACAATCGTAAACGCTGTTGTTGAATACACTACTATATAACATTTCTTTAATGTGTGCGATATATTTACATATTCGAAGTCAATGTTCGTGTACATATATATTCAACACGGCGAATGAGGTCCAACTCATCATCAGTATTTCGTCAGTTCAAAAGAAAAATGCACAAACAAATGCACAAACAAAAATAGCTTGGTGTCGTTTTTATATATATCCAAAAAAGTTCAAATAACTAATAATAAGTTTATAAAATCCAAAATTAAAAACTTGTTTACAAGTTATTGATCTGTATATCAACAAGAATGTGCCATAATAAGATACATTGTGTAGAAACTGACCGAAGGTCACCAAACCAAGAGATCGTAATGCAGGGGTTTCCCAAAGAGGTTACAAAAATGTAAATTTCGAAACAAATTAATGGTTTCTGTTGACTGCTTAAAATTAATTATTCCAAAAACTTGCCTTTATTTTTGTTCACTTATGCTACCAGTATATAATGCTAATTATCTTCTTTGGATCATCAGGTTTCCTATTTTTACAATTTCCTATTTTAGCATGGATTTTTGGAGCTTGGAAGACTATGGGACATTACCAGCTGATTTAAAAAGACGAGGGGTACGTTTAAATTAAGAAAATTAGATTGCATCCGATTATAATCCCCAGCTGAAAACACAGACTAAACTATGCCCAGAAGAAAAAAAGATGCAAATATGAAAACACTTTCTAAAATTTACAAAACTAGATAGAACTGTAAAAGCTTTGGAAGTGGGAATACTTCCTACTACAGTGAATATGTTGTGTACAAGTTATCATTTTGTACATATATAATTTGTACAAAAATATTGTACAAATTATAGTTTTCATTTTGACTTTGTACAAATTGTAATTTGTACAAAAAGTGCTTGTACAAATTACAATTCGGACAAAATTTGACTAAAATTCACTTCAAATTTGAACAATAATTTATAGTATGGATTTTGTTATAAAAACAGCATTGATACACACTATAAAAAATTTTATTCAATGACCACACAATAAACCTTATTTACAAAATACCAAAAATAGTTCTATATCAATTTGTTGAGCATGTGAATGATTTGTGGCATTGGGAATTGCACAATATCGTTTGGTTTTTTATTTACATTAAGAAGTGCTGCACCCCTTTGCATTTACATGAAAGAAACCGCTGATCACCAGTTTTTGAATGCATTTTAACTGCTTTACGTAGCGTAAGTTGAAACTCAGGAATCGTTACTGCGAATAAAGATGTGTTTTTAACAGCTTCAATTTGATTTATCGACAAATGTCCTGCCGTATAGCGGGTTTTTTTCGCGGGTGTAAAATTTCGCGATTTAGGGACAAGAAAGTATACGAGAAATTTTGGCGGTTTTTATTTTGGCGGATTCTTCAATTCTAATTAAATATTTTAGCGGATACTGAAATAGGTGCAGTTAAAAAGCTGTAAAAATTGACAAACAAGTGTCTATATTTATGGTCAAATGATTGTTTTACCTGCAGAACGTCTTATTTATTGATTACGTTTGGACACAGTTAAAGTATAGAAAACCAGTACTTAGATATCTGTCAAAGGCGTACAAACTCCTTGTAAATGTTACGGTTGATTTGTTACGAAATTGACGGAACCTTTGATGAACTAATTAGTTGATAAAATTATCAAGAGTGACTTGCAACTGTTATATAATTTGACACTAATTAATAAGGATAAAATACAGGGCAGAGTACCTATACTCTTATATCATTTGACACCAATAAACTTATTAACACCTGACAGCCATATTATATTTTTATTAAATATATGTGAATAATACCCTTTGGCATTTATGATGTTCAAATTATCATAAACTGTTATTGACCTGTCGACCTGGAAAAAACAGATCGTTTACAAAACGATTTAGTTTTTAGAAAGTACCGACGTATGCGTAAATTTTCGTGGAATTTATTTCGCAATTTTCCTTTACCCGCCAAAATAAGCGAAAATAATCCGCTATACGCTATTAAAATTCCTACAGTTGTTCCAATGCGGTACCCAAATTCTCCAGATTAATTAATTTCACCTAGGATATTTCGAGGATCAGTTGGGGCACGATCATACTGAGGAATTGGTATAATGACATTATCCCCCACAGCAAGTTCAGTGTCATCCTGATTGTCACTCGGGCAAATTTCTATTATACTATCAGAATTGTCACTGGGGCCAATTTCTATTATACTATCAGAATAGTCAATGGGGCCAATTTTTATTATTCTATCAGAATTGTCACTGAGGCCAATTTACAAAATACATACTAAAAATTATTGTACAAGTTATAAGTGAACTTTAGTCAAATTTTGTACGAATTGTAATTTGTACAAGCACTTTTGTACAAATTACAATTTGTACATATTCAAAATACAAATTACAATTTATACAAAATGATAACTTGTACACAACATATACATGTACAAGGGGTGTTAAACTGATTCCAATGTCATTATATAAAGTAGTTATTTATTTGAATTCGATAATTGTTCATACAGGACAAAAGGATGTCTTTATTTTGCAAATTGAGAAAATCAAAGTCATCTTCTCCGTCTTTAATTTAAGTTTTCAACTGACTTTCTCTGTCAGTTTCAATGTTTAGGTCAGACACACACATATCTGAAGTTCCACATATTTTGCGTTTTAACTCACTTAGTGTAAAAAATGAATATAAACGTTGTGTCGTCTTTTATGTACCGTTTATGGGTTTTTTTTCTTTTTTTTTTTTTTTTTTTTATATTTTTTTATTTCAACTCTAACAGCGAACACTCATACAATAATCCAAATAATTCAAATGTTTATTTAAGTATCAGTATAATAATATTTTCCAACTAACTCAAAATTAAAAAAATGCTTTTCATGAAGAAGCTTTCATCAATGTTTCATTTATTTTCATCAAAGATATTCTCCTTATTTTTTAGAAATATTATCAGTATTGCTAACTACATATGAAGAATCTTTTTTTTCCAGTCGTGATCGATTATGCAGTATAAATATAAAACAAATGTACTGTTTTCGAAAATAATTGACTTTATCATTAATATGTGTGCTCAGCAAAGCATATAAAAATTTTATTAGAGGTAAGAACATCAGTGTGTCCAGCATATCTGTATTCATTTACCACTACCTACACAATATTGCACCGAAACACAAAAGGAAAGCACTATGGATAAACAGGATTGAATTGTTTAGTCTTGGTGACACTGTATCTATGCAACTCTTCTTCTTAATATCGTGTCAAACCCAAATATTGATAGTGAATTGAAGCTTTCAATTTTAACCTAGTAGTTGAATAGTATGCTTAGTTTTTGTGACAATAGAAATGAAATTTTTTTTGTCGAAATGTGCATTTAATGCAGTAATTTGATAGTGTTCATGTTATTACATTTAGTAATATAAGAAATTAAAATTTAGCGAAAACATGTAAATGGTGTATGTACAATCAACATAATCCTAAAAAAAAATATTTTTAAGTCAAAGGAAAATCTGATTTTTATTTTCCGTTTCAATATAATAGCCTAAGTTTGATTGGGAATCAGTATGGTATAGCAAAATGTGAAATGCTTCAAAAAAGTTACTACAATTTGATTAAAGCTTATAACAAGATACAGAAAACAAAAGAAAAACAACGTAAGATAAAAGGCAAAAAGGTAAAATATATTCATGCCTAAATATCAACAATATACACAGGCGATAAAAATGCATTATTCGATAAAAGTAAAACATAACATTTTTAAAGTTGCATTCACGTTCTACACTGGTATATTTCAGGTGACTTTTGAATTGTTTCTTTTTTTAAATAGTTGTAGATGGAAAATAGAAGACTCTTAACAAAATACTCAGATTTTCCACCAAAGTAATTCACTAACACCAATCGAAAAGGTGAATTTGTCCAAATTATTGATCATGAGTAATAATCATTAGTTTTGACTAGTAAAAACTAGTGATTTATTTCTTAGTAATTTGGGAACATTTTAAGTAATTTATTTTGCTCATTTTAAGTAATCAATATTAGTAATTCATTTATAAGTAATCATAAGTAATATTTTAATAATTTCGGATAACACTGTTTGTCCCATGTAATAACATAACCAAAGAAAGCATATCATACAGTATCATGTTGAAGAAGAACTGTTTATTTACAAGGATGTTGAACTCCGCCACAGTCTGAATGTGCCTGTCCCAAGTCAGGAGTCTGTAACTAAGTGGTGGTAATTTGTTATGATATATCAAATTTGTTTTTCGTACATTTTCATATATCAGGCCGTACGTTTTGTCTTTTGAATTGTTTTACATTTGTCATATCGGAGCCTTTTGTAGCTTGCTATTCGGTAGTGTGTTTGCTCATTGTTGCAGGCCGTACAATAACCTATAGCTGCAAATTTTCTTGTCACTTGGTCTGGTGGAGAGTTGTCTCATTGGCATTCATATCCTATTTTTTTATGATATATTGACATTCACGTATAATTAGAAATTTGAAAAAATAAATGGATCATTATTTTATTCAAATAATGTGTGGTTATAAAAAAGATAAAGACGTTCTATGATTTGGACGATTATGTCATGTAAATAAGTTCTTTAAATCAATACCTCTGTTAATCTTTTTTATTCTAAGAAAATGCCTGTTATGATCTTCAAGTTCATCCGTTCGTCGGAACATCCTATATGGATAAAAGAAAGTATACACATGTACTCATAGATTGGACTAACGGATACTGTATCACACTCTTTAAAATTATTATATGATTTACTCATTGGTATTTTGCCTAGTCGACCTAACAATGTATGACTTCTTTTTGAGAGATCCTTCATCCTTAAAAATAAGTCGATCTTGAATTCTTTTATAACATTATTCATGTTATTGATATTTTTACAGAGGGTGTTTTTATCGACAATATTCATGATACCAATAGAAGTAAATTTGGGTTGACGTGTGATGCTTAATACCTTAATTCAATTTGTCAACGTGTTTTATAAGCATAACACGACGGGTTTCACTTGTAGAGCAAACTCTGCAAACCCGTCTAGATCATCTGAAACTAACCCCTGTTTAGGTAGGGTTCATGTTACTCAGTCTTTGGTTTTCTATGTAGTGTTTTGTGGACTTATTTGTCATTTTGTAGTTATTTATTTATTTATTTGCCATGGTCATGATGGTGTTGTCTTAGATTTTAGTTGTGTTTTGAATGTTCCCTTGGTATCTTCTTATTTTTATTTTATATGTTCCCGTGTTCCATTATATTGTCATTTAGACAGAGAAAATACGATTTTTGTAGTGTTTAATGCAGGACAGCTTGCAAAATTTTAATGGAATCTTCAAATTGTTTATGTGATTGTACTAGTTGTGTATGGACTGTTTTAAACAAACACTTCATTGTTGTACCCCGATTGTTGTAGACAAGTTTTGTAGTAAAAGTTGATTGTTATACAGCGCTTATTGTATCTTTGATATCTTTAAGTTTATTTGACATTCAGTTTCTGCCACAAAAGAAAAAGCTACATTTGAGATACAATTTGTTGAAATTGCTAACCACTTTTTTGTCATCTATATCCTTCTTACAAAAGATTCAAATTTCTGAATTTTGAGTCATTACTACAAAACATATTGCACAATCTGAGTAGGGCCAATTTGGTTTCACTACAGGGCTATTAAAAATTAGTCTTTCAATCTTATCTAAAACTCACAGTATATTTCGTGTTAACTTTTAGGTTTTGACCATAGTATGTCTCGTTTCTAAACACATCAGATAATTATAGACGCCAGAAAATAGCCAAAAACCGCAATTTTGACAGGTTTTTAGCAAATTTTGAGTTTTTTCCCAAAAATATTAGAAGGAAATCTTAAAACAAAACAAAAACTCTGTTCGAAGTGACGCTATATTTTGTCGATAAGCTATAGATATTGGTAAGCGATGTCCTTCGAGGCAAAATTTGACAAAAACATGTAAAATTTGCAACTTTGAATTAGAATGCCTTCACCAGCAACATGTTGTGCTGAACAGCATTTTGATTTAATGCAAATATGTACAATTGTTGCACAATAATCAAAATAATGATGTAAACTCTTTAATGTTCCATTTCAAGTAGGATTTGATATATTTATATTTTACCCTGTGGTTGAAACACATACAAAGGAAATAGATGTACCTCTTTACTCTTTGTGTGAAGTAGCTAACGGAACATCATTATGAAGGATAGGAAAATTGATAATTATTTCTATCATTAAGAAACTACGGTTATATCACTCTCAGGAAGAATTGACCCTTAGTATATTCGGCTAACTGTTTCTATCCCTTTTGATCATATTGCTTCTTAATATTTAAGATTAAACACCCTTGACTATAACAATTTGCGGTAGGACATTCCTGATGAAAGTAAATCCAGAGAAGCATTTCGGACGCATCAAAATTATTTACTAACTATTTTTGTGAAGTAATTTCATGTATTGCAATTGGTTTAAGCTAATTTAAAAAATGAATAAACATATAGTCCATACAAGAGTGGTCTCTGCAACATTAAAACAAGTATATTTGCATGATGACATAATGTATGTATGTAACACAAAATGTGTGTTGTCTGTTTTCTACAGTTTGATAACAGGGCCGTAATATTGCTTAATGCTAAACTGTTTTACTTTTTAGGTTCTTGAACAGTCTGTCTTAACTGATGCCTATCAGATGAGGGATGATGCGCTTCTCCTTTATGACGCCATCAAAAATTACGTTCAGAAATATGTGACTCACTACTATGGTAAGTTTTTTATATAACTCATTTTTATCATATTTGTTCCTTAAAAATACCAATTATCGGTTTATGAAAGTATAAGCCTTTTTGCATTTATTCACTGTATTCAAGCATTACAGCTCTAGCATGGTTCTTACTAATCCCAACACTTAGAACATTGAATTGCAAACATAAATCAGTATATAAAAATACGAAGATGTGGAATGATTGCCAACGAGACAACTCTCCAGCAGAGATCAAACGACACAAGCGTTCAACAATGACCAAAACCCATACCGCATAGCAAGCTATAAACGACCCAGCAATTAGAAATGTAAAACGTTTCAAACGAGAAATTTAACGGCTTAATTTATGTACAAATCAATAAACGAAACGCAATTATAATGTACAGCAACAAACGACAACTGAACAACAACTGAATTACAGGCTCTTCACTCGAGACAGATTCATACAGAATGTGGCATGGTTAAACATGGTTAAACATGGTTAAACTCTCCCAGCGTGACACGAACACCAAGATGAAAAAGCCATATGTATTATGTTATCTTTTGAAACATTGAGCGTTCGTCTTAATTTATCAATGGCAGTATTGAATGTCTAAAGTGGTTAACAAGATGTTTATTTCTGTAACAGAAAACGATAGTTCACTTCAAGAAGACAATGAAATACAGGACTGGGGTGCAGAAATTGTTATGTCAGTAGATGATGGTGGTGCTGGAGTTAAGGTTTGTAATTTGTATCATTTTATATTTTATATGTTTACAAACTCCTAACACAATGATGTATTGATTTAGAATTGAATGGGTTATTTGGTTGTAAAGTTTAAAACACATTAGATTTTGTCTGTGTCTTATTTGCTATCGGTTTCATATTTTCTCGGACAACCATCCAATCTGTTGGGCATTAACTATGTTGTAAACAATATAGCCATTCAACCAATTTTCATTTTTGAATATATATTATATATTAAATTATAGCAGAATGTAACTTTAACACATAAAGAGTTATATACAAACTAATTGTATTATATGTTAAATATATAAATGTATCACATACCTAATAAATACAATTGCATAGGGAATACAGCTGGAAATAAGCATATCATATCAGCATACCTGAATAAAGTGCCCCTCAGACTGAAAATTCTTTATTAAGGCCTATTAAGGTGGCTGGGGCGTCTTAATTAAAATTGATAGAATTTTTTGATAATTTGTGAAAATTATGCTTTTTTCAAAGATATAATAAAAAGTATGGGTCACCGAACTTTTTTTCACGCTAGAGGTTGTGCAAAGTTGTCAGATTTTGTATAGATTATGCATGGAAAATCAAATTTTGTGTGATAAAAAGAAAACTACTTGATAGAACTTTAGGATAAAATGTTAGAAGATAGCTCTTATAAGATGCTTTGAGATAAGAAAGAGAAAAATGGGGTCACCGAACTTGTTTTCTTGCTACATATCAAAATAGGTAAATTCACAACACTTTCTATTATAAAAATTACTTTATCTGAGTTATCTCCCCTTATTTGGCAAAGTTGAAAAAAAATCTAATCAAACACAAATAAGTTGGTTTTGAGAAATTACAGCCGTAATTATGATAAAACACACAATTTTCTATATTTACATCAAAAGTCTTTTACATAAATGACTACTCTCAAAATTTGCACATTTCATGAAATATCTAGACCAACGTTATCTGCTACTTCGAAATCCAAAATGGAGGAAGACACCCGAGCCACCTTAAGCTCCTTATTTGGTCATATTTTTTGTCGTCTAAATAACAACCTTTTTTCATGTTTTGGGGTGTATGTTATATTTAAATGCGTTTTGCTTAAATATACTTTTTCACTTTTTTGGTATTTTGGAAAATGTTGTTTGTGCTGTATTTAGACCCCTCTTACAAGAAATTTGTGTTGCATGCACACGTATAAATATTGCGGTTTTTATCCAACGCAATCATAGGTTTGAACGTTGTTTTCAATTTAGACTTATATATATCAATAAACAGTACTAGAACACCCGCAACATGACGGTCCGTATAACTGAATTAAATTGCTACGTCTATTTTTAACAAGGGTTTTGTGTATTCGTCTTAAGTTTGTTATCTGGTGAATTAGATGCACAGTGTTCTATGTTCGAAATGGTTTTCTGTGTGAACCTAGTTTATCTGTAATAGTTATACACCGAGGTGTGTAACTAACTTACACCACATTCTAAACCCTATATTTGTTAACATTGATTATTAAATGAAAAAAAACGATAGCATATTTATTGACAATATCAAACCATGATTTATAAAAATATTTTTTTTTTTTTGTTACATGAAACCCCACTAGTAACCTTTCTTTGGTTATCTTCGTTCAAACTTTGACAAGTGAGTATATTTTACAAATGTCAAGTTGTTTTGCATATTCCCGTTAAATCCATGTGCTAATATGGATCAGCAGGTCAAGGTTGACTGTTTCGTGTATTCTTATTACAAACAAAAAATACATCATACTCCTGGTATACAGTTGTCAATATGGACGGGTATAAGACGGACGACATTTTGTGGCAAGCGTTGGATTTGGTATAAGAGACTAAAGACAAAGACAATATTAAAACCCAAAGTACTTACCTGTATCAATTTAATAAAGGTAATCATAACTGTATTTTATATCTTACGATTTTATCAAAAACAAAAAAAAAACCCTCCCCCTCTTCTCGAGAATAATCAAACATTCATATTCGAACATACTAAGGGATAGGTGTGTCTGCATTAAAAACCCGACTACCAGACACGCTCAACATACAATATTTAATATAGAAGAACTCCCTTTTTGGGGGCAATCAGGGGCTGACCCCGGAGGTTCCCAACTCAAGAGAAAAGGGGGGTGGGGGTCCAACCATTCAAATGCATTGATCTTTTAAATAAAAGACGGGTCCAACCCGCGAAACCCCCAACCCCGGATCGGCCACTGGGAAACGGGGGGGGGGGGGGGGCGGTCCGGGGTTAGAATCCCCATTTTTTTAAAGATCAATGCTTTAGAATAGAGACATATGACTGCGATAAAAAGAAATTACCTTCAAGCAAAAGAGTATTTAAAGGATTATTTTTGTATTCCATATAGATGCTTATTGGAATTTCCTAAAATGTTTTTTTTTTTTAATATCATGAAACAATTTGTAGTGAACACTATTAGCAATTTCTTATGTTCATGCTATTTAAAAAATCATCAATTTTCTATTGTTACGAATAACAATGGGCTTTGTATGCGGGGTGTAGAAGCAGGGATTTCCAGAAACCCCGCTCGTCACACCCTGTGGTCAAAATCCATTGTTATTCGTAAACAATAGATCTGTTCAATTTACACATGTTTCAGAAATAGAAACTATGAAGTATAACAGTAGAACTGGGGTGTAATCTTTAATTCGGAACTTATTTTTAAAGTAAACACGATCAGCGCACATGCGCAATAAATCTCCAACTAAGGTCAATCATAGCATACATAGGTTGCATACATATAGATAGAAACGAAATAGAATTAACATCTTTCAAATCCATAATGAATCAGTGTGTTAGCTAATTTTGACAAAATTGAAACGAATTGACTACTGAGTATGTTCACGAAGAGCTTAGATATGCCCTTCAAATTCAATTGTTTTTTATTTTAATCAGGACAAATTACTACACATTTCATATGGACACAGTTGATGTATGATGCTAAATATCTTGATATAACTTGTCAAAGTATTTCATAAGAGTAACACGATGGGTTTCTCTTCGAAGCAGAAAATACTAACATTTCCGGATCATCTGAGATCACACCCGGATTTTTACATGTTTTAACGTTCGCATTGTATTGAAGTTGGACAGATTAGGCGTGTTTATTCACTTTCATATTTTAGGGTTACAAATGACTGACAAGAACTTTGGGAGTTTTCTACTTGAAAGTGAAGGGCAAAAGTAAGGATTAAAGACCTAAATGGCAAGAGCTTGTTTATCATCGTTAAAATACTTCGAAAGACTATCAATTTGCATCAGCTGTTCATGAAATAACCCTTTTCTTATAAAACCAAGCTTTCAAAAGGTGCATTTCAGTATTGTTGCTAATGTCATAACTTTTTATCTATCTTGAAAAATAATTCTTAGTATAATAATGTTAGTAGTTTGTAAGGTCAGTGTCATTTTGACTGTATATGGTCGAAAGCTTGATATTTTGAGCTTTTTAATTAAAACCATTATTTTGACAAATGGTCTAATATCTGAAATATGACAAATATGCAGGATTCGATACTATAATCTACCGTTACTACAACCAAATTAATATACCTTTTCTTTTAGACAGAATATAGAAAAGGGAAAAATATCAAAATTGATAACGATTTGTGAAGTTTTAAACGACTGTGACCATTTCTGAGCGTTCTTATAGTAAACGGTTTCGCCTTTCAAATTAGATATTATTCAAGTGCGTGTTCGATGGGAAAATTCGATTTAAGATATCCTGTCCTTGTTAACCGCACTATTAAGCAATATTGTAATAGTACAAATATCAGTAAAAAATTAACGCTAACTTGAACTGCAAAAAAAATAAAATATGGGTATTACAATACATATATCATTAGTTCTAAACAATATTTCTTGTGTTAACGAACGGTTCATCATTAGGACAAACATGTGCAACTAAGGTTCAGATAAAAATCGACGAACGGTACCGGTACAGAAAACAAATTATACACTGTAAATGGTAATTTTATTAATGAAATTCCTACAATTACAACGCAATAGACATATTCTACAGGACAATACGTTTGCATTTCATATACCAGTTGTAATTTTAAGTTAATTGTTTGCATATCTTAAGCATTTGTATCGCAGTTTTGAGATTTTTGTTTGTCAATATATGTGCATTTTTAAATTGGAATTTCATAATTAACATAGGTTACTTAATTAACATGCATACAACGTGTATGACACATTTTGTGTATGTAAATTGTGTATATACATAAGCTATATTTTAATATTGTATATTAACTCCTTACATTATTTGTTATTTTGTCGCTTCAGAACGTACAGCTTTGGGAATAAATTGTACATCGATTATATATCATGAGATGACGGTATATTGTTCAATGACTTTATTTCATTTGTTTGGCATCAACCATTTTATTGCTACCTGTAGGAAATCAAGAACGAATATGTATGCAAGTGCAAAATATTTAAATTTTTTTTCATTCGCTTGTGTTTAAAATTGTTTATTACCAGCCTGTATTAGTTTCCTGTCTGGTATTCTGTCTGTTCGTCAGTTAGTCCGTCTGGTCATGGTTAAAGTTTTGGTTGAAGGTAGTTCACCACTTAATATTGATCACATCAACTTGCAACTTATTGCATGTGTTGGTCATGGTGTGAACGTTTTCAAAACTATATTTAGAATAAGGGCTTTGAACCAGATATTCATTGTAGTGGTTAACTAACCATGGAAATATAATAGTGTTGGGGAGAAAGGTGTCCTGTAGATTTTTGTTTCTAAAATACATTTTGAAATAAGTGACATCATTGAATGGTGATGAGAAGAACATTTCTTCCGACCAAGTTACAAAAAAAATCGATGAAGCGCCCTTGAAAATAGATAATGATTCAGTGCTATGCAAGCGATTTGATTTCATCAAACATTGGAAAAGCTTGAAATAGCATTCTCTTAGAATACCAGTTATCATCATCTTAAATTTTGACGTAATTAAGTTTTTTTTATTAAATTCCTTCTTTTCCAAACTATGTTACATTTCGGAAAATATGTTTAAAATAACGAAATGGATTTGGTACTGCAGTCACTTACTTGGAAGGTCGTTTGTCATCTGTCAATAACTTTCGTTATTAATTATTCAGCTTCTGTTTCAATTACTAATTTCATATTGCGTCCGAAACTTTAAATTGTACCGAATAATCGATTTTCTATCTGTTTGATGAATAACTATTTTAAAAACTGGGCATGAATGTTTGTCAGTGCAATGGTTTATCACAAGTGATTGTTACAGTGCATGACGTCGCTAGAAGACTTTGTTGCATTTTGTATAGGAGCATTAATTTTTCGGAAGACTTTTAATTTTACAATACTCACTGGGATAGGACAATTTAAATTTATATAAACAACCGTATTTCTTATGATATTCTCAGAAACATAGAACGTGTATGTACGTACATGATTACATGAATGTGCTTGAAAATCACACTAGCACATGGTATTATATCACTTGCAGGGCGTCAAAAATGGAGGGAGATTTGAAACAACTGACCACCTAGTTATGACATTGACACCAATCATTTATGCATGTAGCGTTGGACATGCTGTAGCCAACTACCAACAGTATGAAGAGTATGGAGATCCATTTAATTACCCATTTATTATGCATGGAGTTCCTCCTAAGGAAAAGGTGAGATGTGTTCTGCTATCTCGTTCAAAATAAAAAAAACAAAGCAGATATAAAACTCCTTCATACCAGTTGGAATCCATTGAAACGAAACACATAAGCATATATCAAATGTCGTGGCCTTTATATACCTTTTCAGCTGATGGTTGAAGGTCTTCAATGATGAGTTAAGATACTCTGCTGGCGATAAAATACCAAAACGGCAGCAAAAACCGCCACAAATGTATTTTTCAAACAAAGAATGTATATAGTACTAGTAATACACATGCCGTAACCTGTATGCAATTTATGCTTTCTGATTTGTTTTCATTCTGTTTAATTTTCGCTTACTGTTACCATAGACTTGTTAAAAGTTTATATAATACTACTTTTCTTTTAGGTCCTCTAATGTATGCATGTTTAATATATGTAAACAAAAAAGTATAAATGCATATTTTGGTAAACGTTGATGATTTAACTAAAATACTTAATTATGGCCCAATATTGGTTTTACTTTTTCTTTTTTCTTTTTATTTTAAAGGTTAATAATGTTTTATTTATTCATATCAATTTTGTGCTATTGTGTCTAATAATCAGGAAGTAAAAGAATTAAAGAAAAATGTGAACCATTAACTATATTTTAGCTTCCTGAAAAAAACAAGACTCATCTCATTTATAATTGTTTTCCCTTGCTTGATATAGACGTTGATCAATTTGACCGTGTTTAACCGTACGAGGTACGCTCACATATTCGAATCTAGGGATATACAAGTTTAAATGAATAATAGTATAACTAAATATACAAAATGAACTCTTTTAGAGTTAAAGTAGATTAAACTTGGAATAATTCGAACAAAATTTGATTAATTTGCATTTGTTTTGATATTACATGCCTCAAGACTTTGCACCATAGTCAATTGTTTACTTCAATTTTATATCTCATACTACCTTTGACTGAAATATCGTTGAATACATTGGAAAATATGCGTTTACAATAACTTCCAAGTCCAATTATATAGCATTATCATAAAGAAAATGGCATTGGTGAATTTATTTTTGGCGAGTAGGATGACACTTAGTAGTTTTTGAATTTTTCAATTATATTTACTCGTTTGATAACTTATGTATTGACATTGTTTTTATTATTTATTAATGATTAAAACGCGTTTGTATTATATTCATAGGACTCGACCTGAATAGTATATTATACGTTTTAGTGTTTATTGGATACACATGGTCAGTTATGGGTTGGGTGTCTTTTTGTGTGTTGCTTTGAGTAATTTTGTACAGCCTTCGTGCCATTACCCCCATATCCGTTTATTTACACAAGCCTGCATTTCGTTTAACACCACCATTACCAATCTAGAAAAAGAGTGTTTAGTTGTTTTAGGGTTCAATGAAATGAAGATTTGTTTACGCCTTGCAACAAACTCGGAGTGACATGTTGTTTTAAGTAGATCATGTAGTTACTTATAAGTAAACGGATACGCTTTAAATTGACCGTCTTTTAATAAGGTTGTGAACTCATAGTTGAGAAAAATTCGGTGTGCTGTTAACACAAGGATTTTCAAACATACTTGTATAAAGTAAGAACCAAGTAGCTTCTAGAAGTATCTTTTTAAGGATTTTCTTCAATATTTCGCCAGTTAGATTGTCGAATATGGATTGAAACATTACTTTTTTATGATTTCTTAATCTAAATATCTTACACATACAACAGGCTTATATATATATCTTTCTCAAATCAGAATTTCCGTCGGTGCCATAGCCACTTTAAATTCTTTGAATGAGGGTTTTGTTTTTTGTGTCGTCTATTTGCTATGAAACGCAAATTTGGTAGACTGTTTTACGATGTTAACACTTTGTATGATTACCTATGGATTTTATGTTGGTTAAATGTGTTGATGTATTGCTGTTACATGATGTTTACCTCGCATATATTTATTCTTCAAGCACAACAAAAATACTTAGTAAAGATCTATATTTTTCATAATTGTAGCAGTAAACACTAAATTGCTTCAGCTATGTAAAGTTGAAGTATTACTTCATATTTCACCTCTCAAACAAAATTAGCTTAGACTTCTTTGTAAAGAAAGTATGTGTCTGGAAATACTATTTGTGTATATACACTGAGGTTGAAACGATAAATGACATCGACCTTTTAATCGATTGCAATGGAAAATCGAGACAACTTAAAACAATAAAAGATGCACACAAAAGAACGACAATCGTAAAAAAGGATAAACACGTAATCATGGTTATATATAAACAACAGCTCTAAATTCTTAAGTGAGGGCAAAGTTATATTAACTACACATTTGTGTTTTTGTCAAATTTAAAATTTAAGGGTGAAGTGTCGATTGAAACTATTTTGCAATCTATTGCTACAAAAGACGAACTTCTAAAATTAATGGCAATCACGAAACTACTAAGTGAGAAAGATAAACAGAAACTTGGTGATTTTGAGGAATTGACATTTACAGATCCACCAGCCATTCAAATACTAGAAGAGTAAGTTTAGAAATCAGGCATCATTAATATTTCTGATATTCATCTACATTGTTTTTTTAACTTTTAAGGAGAAAACGAAAATATAATGTTTTACTATATATAACTAAATGTATATAATGAATCGTAACCTGGTTATTTAATCAGATATATGTAAAAAAAAAAAAAAAAAATCTTTTTTATGTATGCATTTTATAATATATTCCAGAATAAAATTATAAGAAATAAACAAGTGGTTTTTTTTCTCTAGCGCTGTCATCCATCTGTATGGACACTGATAACGTTGTTAAGGAAAACGACGCCGTATAAGATAATATGGCGTTACTTTAAATTAGATAAGTTGTATAACTCTTCTATTGAGGTGTTTATCTTTGGTTAAAATATCTTAATGAAATGTTGCTTCATTTCAAGTCGGTGTACTTCGCACCCCTTGTTGCGTTTGAAAGGTGCGAATTTCTGTCAATTGGGAAAATATCTAAAATCTGTCTTTCAACGTAGTTATAATATTTTGAACATACGCTGCATTACGGTTCAGTACAAATTTTAACTGAACAATTCTTTCTGTTCCAATAAAAAAAAATCATCAAAGATAACAGGCTTGGAATTTAGCTCTTATTAAATGCCTTTTCTAATTGTTTGGCTGTCGGTGGCTGTAAATGAAATTATCCTTCTAATCATTTCTTTCATTCCGAAATAACTGGACAGAGGGAAAGAGTTCACATGTCTTTGAACTTGTTTAGATCATCATTTGATTTGATCCTAAATATCAACAAGATATCATTTCCAATGTTCTAGAGCACATTTACGGAAATCTTGGTCAAATATTTCCGCTTCTTTGTAGTACAAAAATGTTCTAGATGGTCCATTATCAGATTTGCATATGAAGCAGCAAGTTTTGTTCCTAAGTCTAGAATTTGAAATCTTTATTTTTTCATTCACTCGCAGGTAGAAAATAAAAGAGCCGACCTCAAAAAGGTTCGACATTATTGGCAATCGTGCAAATGTACACATGTTTTCTATTCTACAAGATCCAATACTGTAAAATAAAAATACCTCTCATCAAAAACAAATGAATCCGACAAGCAAACTAAATATGTGAACATTTTCGTGAACTGTAATAGAAATGTCCTTCAATCATGTATGTATATGTAAGAGAATGATAATCCCTTTCTTCATGATTAAGTACGAGCGTTAGCGAGTACTTATCATGAAGTAAGGGATTATCATTCTCTTACAAACTTAGAATATTGTAAAGTGCTCAAGGCTCAAATGATCTCTTAATTGGTTGTATATAAGAATTAGATTCATTGTTAGTGCAATGTTTATAATTAATGCATGACTTCCTTTTTAGGCATTTCGTTTATGGATTAGTTTTAGTGATGTGAGGACTTTCTTATCATTTGGGAAATATTTTTTAAAAAATGCGTTATACATATTATGTGACACAACAGAACAAAGAAAATGAAGGAATTGTATATGTTTTCTGATTGTGAGTATGAATGTAAATCATGTAATGTTTTAGTGTGGAATTATCCTTTTTTTTTAATTTACAGTTGAAATCAATTGATACATTTGAGTTACAACTAAATTTTAGTTAGCAGCCAATATTTTGGTACGGCTTTTCAGTACATCAAATACTATTTCATTATGTCAGGGAAATGTTCAAATAAAATGCCTTTAAAATTTTTTAATATGTTCAAGACTTAAACAAATTCCTGTTTTTTTTTTTCATCAGAATATTGGAAATAACTATTCTTCCAAACCGCTGATCCAGTGATCAAAGTTTTTGAAAGCTATAAAGATTTAGGTATTTTGTTTATTTTAAAGCTTTTTTTTCTACCAATTTTACTGCACAGTAAACTTCAACTTATTTTGAGTTTTTTGTTTGTTTCACAATTCAAATTTTAGTCAGTTTTAATCACTGTGTGATAAATCCTTTCAATCGGATAAATGTGCTTCGGGGTAGTTGTAACTCATTCATAGAAACTCGTTGTTTTGAACTGTAAATAGACCCTCATAATAGGATAATCCCTTACTAAGAACATGATTTACATTCATTCTTCACAATTAAGAGGCATCAAATCCTACAATTTCATTGGTCGAGAGCACTTTGCTATATTCTAAATGTATACTGATTCATATTAACATACATTAATTAAGACCATTAAAATCGGGAGTTATTTTTTATTTGTTCAAAATGTAGCAGATTAAAAATAATCTGATGAGAAGAATTAAACAATATGGTTGTAGATCTTAAAATAAGAATATTGTAGAATTTAAAGTCCAACAGTGATTGTACTACTAGTACATGTAGTAATAATTTCAAAACATATACTTCTTTTAAACCACAGTTTGGTTACATAACTAAACTTTTGTTTTAAACGGTACCATTACAAGGTTTAACGACATTACATATTTAATTGAAGAATTTTAAATGATTGGTACAAGGGTAATCTCATCAAACGCTTTTTGCATACAAGTCTTGGAGGTGAATGATACATGCTAGTTTTTATTTCATTGCGTCAAATTTAAATTTAAAAAAAGAACAATCTACGCTTCTAGATAAAAATAAGGAAAATGCTGTCCTCATTTAATATCTCTCAATATAGATGGTTTTTATTTATAAATCCCACAAACCATAAGTCAGCTTTTATTATTGTCAGTAAATGTATTTTTAAAAAGGTTGACAACTCAGTACCTAGCTGGGGCAGTTTTTGAAGGTTGAAACTATTACCTTTATCAATGCAATGGGCGTAAGTAAAACAAGCCCAATGTGTGACGTATTAACCAAGTTGCGTAAACGTAAGCTACATTACACTTTAATTGATGTATACCAAATTTGGTATATTTCGACCGTTGTTGTACTCTCATTTTTAACCTATTCTCTGCTTTTCTCAGAATGCTATAACTATCTTCGTTATTGTATGGAAGAAACTTACACGTTGACAGATTTTACACTGGTAATATACATTAACAAAGGAACGGTTCCGTCCGAGAAAAAAATGTTTTGAATAAAACATGTTACATCATTTTATCACATTAAGAGTGCTGTGATAAACTCATGTGAAAAATATGGCAAAATTTTACAAACTTGTGAACAAAGGGGAGATGATACAAACGAGGCTATCAAAAACCATAAGTCGAAGAAAAATAGACAATACCATGGCCAAAAATTAAAAAAAATTAACAGACCAAAAACTGTCCATAGAACATTACAAAGAAAACTAACAATTGAGCACTAGAAATCCAACAACATTTATTTTGGAATGTATTAAGTTTAGAGCGCTGTAACAAAATTAATTATATAAAATACATCTTTCGAGGTATAACGTTTTAGTACGCTAAATGAGTCACTTAGCTCAAATAAGGATTCCATCCGATGTGTGCAGTTTTATTCATATTTGATATATTTGGTCCCCCGATCACAAATTTGAATAGAATTATTATATTGGATTGTATTGTCGTTTGTATCATTTCAAGACATATTATTATTTTGTGATATATTAACATGGGAGTGTGTAATATTCATACGTTGAATGAACATCAAACTAAATCCTGTATTTAATCTTTGCTCCTTTTTTTTTAAATAAAAATAAACCAAAGAGGAAATTAAAACCAAAATTATTATGTCACTAATTTTCTTTGTTGTTTTTCTCGTAGGTTTCAACAAAACTTGAGAGATATTGGTAAAACAATTGACGAACGGAACAAATTGAGAGAACCAGCTTATGACTGGCTTCATCCAAGAACTATACCAAATTCTATTTCTATTTAGAGTTATCGCTTCAATCAACAACGATAACACCATCATATAAATATGTTGCATGCTGACTTTTATGAGAATATTATTAACTTAATGAATGTGCCTTGTGAAGGAATTATGCGAAAAGAAAAAAAACTTGAATTTCTTTATACTTTGCCAAAATGCAGTTTATATCGTGAACCTTAAAAAAGTAAATACAAGTATAAATCACCATACAGGATGTTAAGCTGCAGATGGTGCCGATTTCTAACATTTTGTGAGGGTTGTACATAAGGACAAACAACCGTACTGAGTGACTTTCGAAAACAAATATGTTTTTTTTTTTTTTTGCTTTAAAAAAACAAAACAAATAAAACTGGGTTTCGTATTCTTTCCCGTATTCCATAACAACATCGATCAAAATATTCCACACTTTTCATAATCAGTCAAAAATAAAATTGGTATTAGTGAAAGTAATATTTTAACCCTTTCATTAATAATATGAATTTATCCCTCCTACCTGTCAGATTATTATCTAGCATGTCAACTTACAAATCTTACAAGCCAACTTATAAATTTGACAAGAAATGTAAGTGGTTATATAAAGTTACATGATGTATGCTGCATAATAGAGGTAACCGGTGAGATCACGAACCGACGAATAATGACGAACGAACGTATTGGGAACAGTGATTTTCATATTGGGTAAAGCTCATTAAAATCTAATAATCGACTAAAATAACCCTTGACACCTCACAAAGTTTCCTTTATTAGAAAACAATGATAAAATACGAGCTTTCAAGTATAAGGATGGATATATAAGACAATGTATTTTTAACTTATATACCGGAAGTGCCTATGTACGGATTAAAACGAAACAGTACGTATAAATGTATTTATACTGCACTCGTTCTATTTGAGCAGTCAAAATGCGTTGACCGTATATTTCTATGTCATATACAGTCACTGACCTGATATCACTTTTCCTCATGAATATTTAAATAGAAATTGCCGAAATTATAATTAATTATTCATATGACCTATTCAACCTGTTCTTGTTTCCAATGTATACAACGACTCAAACTTATTTCTTTTGCAATTTTTAGAAAAAAAACATATTTCACTTGTTAATATTTTTGGTTTGCAAACTATAAATCATTATGTTTTATGCTTATTGTTGATATTTTAGTTCATTCTCAAACAAATTCGTTCACCATCGATTGCGGGTTTCAACAGGTAATGTACATTTCATCGTGTTGTATATTTCTCCGACTGCATGATATGAGGCCTTTTTATAAAAGGGGGAAGTTTCCCAATATTTAAATCAAATAATAACATTAACACATTAAACAACAATTGAAAATGTTTTTTTTAGATTGCAGTATAAAGACAATAATAGTGCATTGACTTGACATATCAACGATATAAGGATTCGGCCCGAAACGGGGAAAAAGCTCGGCAGAGCCTCGCATTTCCCCGTTTCTAAGCCTCATCCTTATATCGTTGATATGTCAAGTCAATGCACTATTATTGTCTATATACCTGTGGTGATCACCTTCTACACTTTTAATAGTCACGTGGAATGATAGCATGATTTAATCATGAGGACAATCTTTTAAATACCACGGTGCATGTGTTTGATAGAAAAACATATAGAAGATATTGAATACATATTTGTCCAAAAATAAACATTTAAACTATTAGGGACCGACCATTTAACTTAAAGGTTTTTTTATGCGGCGCGACAAATTATTTTTTTCAAATTTAACATTATTTTTTGTGGTTATTATCCAAGATAAGATTTTTTTCTTCCTTACCTGGCCAGATTAATTGTTTTCTCAAAATTCAGAATCAAATACATTATTTCCGAAAGAAACATGCCCCCGCCCCCTCTTCATGTTAAATGGTCGGTCCGGGACAAATGATTTTTTTTAATTATTTGTTGCAAATTTCTTGCAAGGGACTGTAAGGGACTGTCCCTTACAAGAAATTTGCAACAAATAATAAAAAAAAATCATTTGACACCAGCTCCGATCCTAGAATCAAAGAGTCGTCCCCTAACCCCCATTTAGTATGCGGTATTGCTGGTATTATTTCATATATTTGGTCCGTGAAAAAAGAATAGTACGCCGAAAAAAAAAATTGGAACTTAATACGCTGGAATTATAAAATTATATTATTATATCTTATTTGGTTATTCGTCGTTTATTCTGCGAAAGAACACATAGTATATATGAAGTTTTCTGTTAAGTATTCGGTATTCGTTTTTTTCTTTTTTCCCTAAGTACAAAGAGTACAAGGAATCTCCCCCCTTCTTTTGTTATTTAGCTCATTCTAAACAATGATTCGGATTAATACAAATTTTCAGTTAATTCTTTCTTAAGCTTTGCATGTATGCACCCAAGGAGGGGTCACTTCCTATATAAAAGTATGTACAGACGTTCCGCTAGAATTGGTCAGTCATTTTTCAACTTGTCAAATACATGACTGGGTATGAAATTTAAACCTTATTATATGACTAGGCCGGTAATTTCAGGCCTAATATATGACTAGGCGAAAATTATCAGGCAAATCTATGATTGGGGCAGAAATTTTGAACTAAGGGACCAGCCATTTAAATTGAAAATGGGGCTGGGGGAAGGGCATGTTCAAGGAAGGGCATGTTCAATTTTCTCGTCAGAAATTATTTTTGTCTCTTCCATTTCTAGCCATTTTTTTTTTTCATTCAGTTTCTAAAAATTTGGAATCAAATTATTTATTACCGAAAATACCCCCCTCTTTTCCATGCAAGTTAAATGGTCGGTCCCTAAACTCATGTTTTGGTCACAATTTCAACGCGAAATGTGTGTACCGTTTGGGAGAGTTTGGTACTGCATCCAATTAAAGTTGTTACTTGTTTTTAAAAGCTTCAAGTTTGCAGGTAGTTGTATCTTGTCAGATACCACTTTTCTATCAAAGGAGTTGTTATTTGCATACATGAACTGTTGTTCTTTTTCCTTTCCCAGCATGCTCATGCATTATTCAAACCAAGAAGTAAATATAGTAATACAGATGACAGCTCCATGGTGACAAATAAATAAAAATACTAAAGCAAACGTGATCTTCATTTTAAATTTACATAAAACATAGACTGACTAAATATTCAATCTTGATTGGACGGTCTATCAGACCTTCAAAGTTTACAATAAAATGTATATATACATGTATAAGCATTATTAACACAATTAAATTAACTTGAAATTAATGATCCCGCTTCTTGTCATACGGCAAAGTAGGTGATACGTTCGTGATTCGTACGTGATTCGTGATCTCACCGGTTACCTCTATTACAACGGGGTAATCTAAAGGTTCGCTTCTTTTAATACATTATATGTTTAGACCCTAAAACATGTAATAACAAATCATGGCCCGTATGCATAAAGCTACTTAAGTTAAGATTTGTTCCGAACGGACGGATTTTTCCTCATGTCCTACGATAAATTAGTATTACGATTGGATATCTTAACTTAAGTAGCTTTATGCATACGGGCCCATATTCACATGACAAGACAGTATATGTAACATATCGGCAAAGGGGAATAACTAAAATTTATTACTAATTTCTTTCAAATATCAATATATTCAAATAAGCCCTTTAAACACAAAAATCTAACTTTTTTGTTAATTTTCCAATACAATATTCACATATATCTCATAATAACAACTAAATATATACATCTCAAATCTCTTAATGAGTTGTCCATTGTATAAATAGATTTGTATACAAAGTATGAATTCTGATCAACATAAAAATATCACACAAACTACATTTCACAAAGACAGGCAATTACTTATGTAGAACTAGACAGCACAGACATTACAAGTAAACAACATAGAAATAATGCTTACCATATATGGTACATAGGTCAGTGTGCTGGTTTGAAAATAGCACAGTGCTGTCACTACTCAATACATATCCTGAATAAATAATAGTATAACATTCATATGTCCAATGACGGGACTATTTCACTGATTGAATAAAATAAATTTAAAATATGTAGTTCCGGAGTTCTGTATTATTCAAATACGAAATTTATCTATTTATCACTTTTAATGCAACTTTATAATATATAATTAAAGTACTAGAATATTTTATATTAAAAGGTTTGATATGACTCTGTGTTATTATTTTATAATTTAATCTTTTACTCTTCCATACTCCAAATATTCATTCATCCAATACATACATTCAATCCCTTTCATAAAGTATTAAAATGACAAACTATTAATTTGTTATTAATAATAAGGTAAAGCAACTGACCTGAATATAAGAATATGGAAAATCCAAGAATATGAAGAATTATGAATATAACAAATAAATTTATCAAATAGGTAATTATTCAATACTGCATTTCAATATGTCTGCAGTCTAAATCTAATAGAAGCAAAGAAAACCTATAGTAAGGCCTATGACCCAAAGATTGACCAATCAAAAGGTTAGAATTTTCCCTCCAAAATGATGTGAAAGAAAAGAGTTTCACCAAAGGGAAAAGAGAATGATACTAGAACATTAGTGCTAGAAATAGAAACAATGAGTAACTGAAATATCAAAAACTCTAATAAGATTAATAATCAACAATACGATATTTAATATATCAATCCAATAAAGCTCTTCCACACTAATATAATGGTATTTACAATGCTGTGACACTTGTTTCACTCAAATACGCTTTAAAGTCATCACTTTCATCGCAACCTCTGAAAAAAGTTTACCACATCACACTCTAATCTATATTTTGCTGATTAATAAGTATAACATTTCTTTCAAAAAAACACATCGTGATTACATCATCGTTTACTTATTTTATTTTGACCGGAACTGCAGTGTACATGCAATATGTGCAACTTAAGATTCCTTTACTTTTATTATAATTATTATTACAATCATTTAATTTAATTAAACGATTCGATACCTTATGCATCATTATGTATATGCGATATTGTTTCTAACCTATACGCAATACTTATTCAAGGCGTACTGTTTCATGCATTGCACAAAAAGCACTAAATAACCTGTTAAAAAATTCAATCTTTATTTTACCAAAGAAAGGTTAGATAAGGCTACTTTAAAGCCCAATGATTTTGAAAATAAAAAAAAAACAAAGGTTTGCCAGATAACATATTTGAGATGTGCATAAGACATTAGACTGTTACCTCAAATGGTTGCATTTGGGCTTCAAACTTCATGATTTTGTGTGGAAATGCAAAAACTGCCTAAATAGCACCATTTCGAGATCTTTTTATTAATATTTCGATATGAGTCAGGGTTTTACAAAAAAAAATGGTGTATCAACACAACTAGTATAAAAACAAAAGAGTACTCGCAGGTATTGAAAGCTACTTCAAAGCCAATTACAACTGTTGAATAAATTCTGTTATCCTAGAATTAAGTATCAATCGATTCACATCCAACAGATAAAGAGTGAGGACGCCATAATCAGCCTACGAAAAGCCTTGCGCAATGCTAAAAGTTTAGTAAATAGTATCGACAGTCTGTTTTCATCAATGTAAAGCAATACATATTTAGTTATGTTTTAATTCATCAATCAATGAGTGTACCTATTATAACCATATCGTTTGCTATGTCCCCGTGTTTTAGATTTCAATGAAAGTAATCTATGCATAACTAGTAAATCATTAAGTCAAGGATTTCGCTACGTTAATACCCATAAATTACTTAAAACGTTTACCAATGTCTTTCAAAGATACAAATATTTGGTTTGGAACTTTGGCTGTACCTGTATAATTCATATATAAAGCGGGATATAACGTCTTAATTTTAACGGTGATGTTGTTTATGGGTCCCGTTTTTTAAATGCAATCTATTTTAACTCATTGATCCTTTGACTAAATTTATTCCCAAAGGTTATCATGAATTTTATACTGCGGTAAAATCTTCAAATAGATCTAATTACAATACAAGAAAAATTGTTGTCTGCCTACTCGTACGTGTTCATGGTGATTACTGTCGTTCTTAAACTAAAGGTTTTTGAATGCCGTGTTAGTTTTTTCGTCCTTCTATCATACAAACTACACCTTCAGTGATGAACTACCTTCCATTTGATACCTTATTTTATTGGTCTGGTTTTTTCATTGGATATTAAAATTGAGAATGGAAATGGGGAATGTGTCAAAGAGACAACAACCCGACCATAGAGCAGACAACAGTACATATTTATACTAAGTCAGGATTATACTCGCTTTATTATCATAAAATACATGTAAAAGTATAGTTAAATTTCATCGTAAATGAACAGCTGAAAGATGGCTAGACCTTATTGCAAAATATATCAAATGACCGTGTCACCTGCATATAAAAATCACAAATCGCATATAAATTTGTAGTCAATTTCAAGCTTTGTATTTAATCCTATCAAGACGTAAACATCGTCTAATTGACTGAAATAATTTTGTATAAAAAAAACAAGGAGATCTGGTATAATTGCCAATTAGACAACTATCCACTAAAATTCGAATGATATGGATGTACTCAATTATAGGAAACCGTACGACCTTCAACGATGAGAAAAACCCATACCGTATAGTCGGCTATAATAAAAAAAACCCCGATATGAAAAATATGAAACAATTCAGTTGAGAAAACTAACGGCCTAATGCATAACAAAACAATTTACGAAAAACAAGTATGACAGACATGAACCAACGACAACCAGTGAACTACATGTTCCTGACTTGGGACAGATCTCAAAGAATCTGGCGGGGATAAACATATTTGTGACCGCCCAATCCTCCTCTAACGTGGGACAGTGGTGTTACAGTACAACAATAGAGCAAACTATATTAAAGAGCTGCGCCATTAGCGCATGATACGCTCTTTGCTTTTTCAACGAATAAAGTTCCATAACTCCTCAAAGTCATATCAGAAATTTATAAAAAAAAAAAACTAAAGGGAGATTATTTTAATAGATATAAACCAGTCACCAAAGTTTCATGAAAACTGCTCAAAGCACTTTTGAGTTATTGTCTGAAAACTGAAAAATCCCCACTTTTTATGAATAAAATTCCATAACTTTGAAACGTAAAATCTAAAATTTATAAAAACCGAAAAGGAGCTTACGTCAACAGATAAGAACAATTCACCAAAGTTCCATGAAAACGGCTAAAAAGCATTTTTAAGTTATTGTCGAAAACTTTATTTAAAGGATTGATAGGTTTATTCGCATAGCCGGTATCTAAATTTCCGGGTACGGTAAACAACATGACCGTAAAGATTAGGATGTGCTATTCCGTTTGAAAAAATTATCTACATGAACAGCAAACTTGCAAACCAAATATTTGTATTTTGGAAAATGCACCTCTAGATCATTTAAAATCTAGAAAAAGCAAAGATTACTAAGCTTCCCTGCCTAATAGACTAGTGTCATTAGTTGTCATAAAATAGACAAAAAAACAATAAGATGGAAATAACACTTTATTAATTGGTGCGTCCGAAACGCTTTTTTCTTGATTTATACATGTATTCCTCAGGAATGCTCAAAGCCCAAAAAAGTATAAATACATGTATGTTCTTCAGTGCTTGTGTAGCCATATGATCAAAAGGGAACAAAAATCAACGTCAAAACAATTTTGTTTTTTAATAATTTCTAATCTTATCAACGGAGAATTTGAGAAAAGTATGTTTTAAATCATGTTGGTGTCTAACTGAAGTAAAAGTAAAGCTCAATAAAAACATGCATATATCACCGTTACAGTACTGTTTGAGAAAATTTAGTACTGGGGACGTCTGCTTCTGCTTGGTGGAAATAGATTATATGTCGTTACCTTCCGTGAACTACATGTATATCATTTGGTGCTAACAATTCTCAAATGAGAAAATTTGATACTTTACTTTCCTTGATCGTTTTTCCTCAGCTCACTTCGAAGCCGCCATCCGTGTCAAACAACCCACATGTGGCGTTTTCACGTTGATATATGTAATAAAAATGTGTTGTCGACTGGTTAATATCCATTCCCAAACTAGCAATAAATTCTGCTTGTACCAGTTTTTCTGTACAAAACGTATCAATTATGTCACAGAAATGCTCATTTCAACTTATTATTCGGTTTCGAACTGAACGTGTTACATTCATATTCAAATTTGATTGGTTAATATGTTAGAACTGACTGAAAAACTAAATTTGATAGTCGTTTGAAAGTGAAAGGCGTGTTCGGTAGCACGAGTAGCTCATTGACATCAAAGATCAATCATAAACGTTTCATAATAGTATGAGACTCAGGATATGTAAGATAGCAAGCAATGTCGTGCACTAAGACTAGAGAATCTTGTTGATTCATCTATTTTTAGTAAGGGCTTTAGTTCGTCCGCGTATATTAGATTGTTTCATTTTACATGTACGAACACGGGAATAATTAGTAAAGAGATTGAATTTCATGCAATTCACAAGTAATGTAGTTAGCCATTCGTTAAGCGGACATGTACCACATATTGAAGGGTCTCGGTCTATTTGATGGACTGGTGTGAATTGGCGATAACTAGATACTTTTTGTTGGGCACCGTAACTCAAAATACCTAGCTATTACACTTCTTGATTGACTTTGTTTGATAATCGAAAAACCGAGCAGGCATATCAAAAGTTCAATAACATTTTGGGACAAACTAGCGTGAAATAACTGAAAGTGCGTTCTGCATGACAAAGTACTATTTTGATTTTTACGTTTTAACATAGACAATTATTTCTCGGTTTGCAGCCTTTAAAATAAATCGATACACCATATACGTTACTTGTATTTAGTTCAGAGACGTTCTGCTTTTTTAGATAAAGATTTTACTTCAGGAATACGATCCTCTGAAATCCGTGGCTTAAAAAGACGTGTGGAAAGGATTTGCATTTTATGTCTTGTACAGTTCAAACAAAACAAATTTGACAAAATAATTTTTATTTAATAGACCTATTGCAAATCTTGATAAAATGTCAGTTTTATAATATCTTTTTTAGATTTAGCGCTTTTGTAAACTAATTTTAAATTTAAATATTTCAAATCAAGCATTATTTTATATTTATGATAAATTGGAATATTTTACCTATATTTTTGAACATCGTAAATGAAAGAAAACATTTCAAGATCAAATAAATTTTAAAATAAATTATCTTCGTGAACATGAATGAAGTATTTGCCACTGGACGTTAAGCAAACCGCAACTAATCAATCATTTTAACATGATAATAGTTGTTAATACATTTAGCACGAGTTTTACAAAATTGTCTTATTTAGGATATGCTTTTTTTTATCATAAATTATCTTAATTTTTTGGTATTTCCAATAAATTTTGATGTAATGTGATCTTATCATGTATTTGTATAGATAGCCCTTACCTGAATAAACATAATTTTGTTATATATTTGATATCGTGGGCAAAGTGATGGCACTGCTACAAACTACATTTTTCTATTTTCTTAGCATGTTTTTTAAATGTATTCCAATGACAAATATCTAGCTTAATAATGTAATGTTCATGTAGCTATAGGTTATGATATGCAAGAGGAGACTTGTGAGACGTTCTTATTTGATACTAAATTCAAACGTAATTAAATATAAATATATCCCAAACTTAAGATTCATTTCGTAATTCTCTTTACGCTGCTTTACAAATGTATGAGGGTCGTTGTGATAATTACAGAATGAAGTATGAAGAATGGGCCATATTCAACATAATCTCAGTTTTCTTGACATTTTAAGTTTTCGACCATTTATCCGTGTCGTATCACATTGTAGAGCTTATTTGTCAAATCTATTTTAAGAGATATTTCCCACTAGACATTAAGGAAAAAACAACAAGCAGTTCGCCAATAAATCATTCAGTCCCTCTAATCTTCCCATACCAGTGTCTGAGCTTTTATAGAGGTACATGTACATGTAACAGGGGCAATTTGTTCCATTGAGTTTATATTTTGTTCCCAATACATCCCATTGGATAGCATAACATCGACGTTTTAGTAAAGTAATATATTTACCACGTGTTCGTTTCTTGTTCCCCAATCTTTTCATCATTATAATGGATAAGTTCAATTTCCATATTTCTTGGATCGCAAAAATTGGATGACTTCCGTGTGAATTGTTCAGTTTGCGGATTTCTTTCCTTGTCGCGTGATCCATCATTAATACTTAAATTTAAACTGATGCTGTCTTGTGCTGTCCTTAATGCAATTCGTATTGGCCCTGGGAAAATAAATAAAATAAAGTTGTCTTTCTTTTCAGTTTATGTAAATATAGCAACATTCTGCTTATATCTCCGATATATAATTATTCATATTTTCAGGATAGTTCATTGACATGAAATCGTAAAGTATGAGTACTTAATGTTTTGTCGTCATTTCAAAGCACTGTATTGGCAATATGGTCGCGTGGACAACGACGATAAAATTTAAAGCTGTGTGTCTTTATTTAAATTGAATGCTTGTACAATTTGTGCAATGACCTGTATCATTTAAATTTTACATTACCATTATATATATTTTTTGTCTACTAAAAGTTATTTCTAAATATGAAATAATTATGATGGACTATAGTTGTCTTTTTTTAGTAAGATATGATAAAGTATTCGACGGCTGGTGAATTCAAAGTCAAGAGGCAAATATAACGTGCAATTTTAGTTCAACACATTGATGTTTTACACGACTGGTATCAAACTCATGACTTCTCGAATTCAATATGAACACACTACCAAGAGACCATCGAAGCACTAAAGTGTGAAAACAACAACCTGTCATAATGTTATATAATCATACAAATTAAGATAACTATGATAATAACTTATTTTATAAAATTGTGGAGCATACATACATGGATTCTCTTTACCATACGTTAATACGTATTCAAGTTAAAATAACAAAATACTAACTGGTATTACTATTTGTGGACATGTTTCGTGTGTAGCCGATATCAGTAACAAAGCCTCTTTGTTAAGTGTTGATAATACCAGAAGTGTTCACAAAATAAACGTGTAAAAGCTGAAATAGAAGTAATGCAAATTTGACAATATACATTCACACATTTCTAAAATTAGATATTAACATGTATTGATATATAATAATTGTCTATTGTTTAAGACCGTATTCTGACGACATATGTTTTCTTTCGTTGGGTCGCTGTCTTATTAATTAAGTATCACAAATCGCCTTGTATCCCTAAATATACATCGTACAAACGGACAAGTTTAAAAATTATCATATTTAAAAATCTTAATGTATAGAGACCGTACTGTGGGTTTTTGTTTAGCATATAAAGATCTTAAACTTTTGTAAAAGATTAACGATTAAAATTAGTATCGTTTTGTATATTTTGATATTATTCCTTCTTGTAATACATGTTTCTGTTTAAGTGAAATTTTAATTAATTCGCTAATTCGGCTACAAATTGATGTTAACCCACAATGCAGTGTCCTTATACCAGATTAACGAAGGCATACTGCATGGTTCTATTGTCCAGCAGGCATTCAAATTTTCAAACGCTAAAGGGGGAATTGCAAAAAGTGTGCTATTAAAAGCTATCTTTAACGAAATACCTTTAACGATGACTATTGAAATCATATTACTTTCTTGGTTTACTCCTGGTTTGCCCACATTTAATTATACCAAGTCTAGGTTAGTCTATGGAAAGGTATATACTATGAAATTTAGAGCGAGGGGCTTGCCCCGAGCTCTTAATTTCATAGTATATACCTTTCCATAGACTATCCAATAGCACATATTTACAACTCGAGTAATCTTTTAATTGGTCTATTGATAGTTTATTTTGGCTGACTACTTGTATCACAGGTGTTTGTAAAACGGAGCTCATTAACGAATTTTGTAAGTATTAGATACAATACAAAGGTAACAAAGAAACAGGCCGGTAACAACCGTTGCCGGATAGTTTTTCTGCACGAGTAGTCAGGTCAAGGTCCGAGGCGATAGCCGAGGACCTTGACCTGACTACAAGTGCAGACAAACTATACGGCAGGTTGTTTCCGGCCTGTTTTTAGTTACCTTTGTTTTGTATCTGACTTGTACGACGTTTCAAGAAGGAAGAAGTACATTTTGCATTTAGAAGAGGTAGCAAAACTAAAGATATTAGAAACTTAAATGGCCATATACCAGTTAATGTAAGTTACAGTTTAAACTCAATTTTTTTTCTCACTTCCCTTCAGCCGAGAGTTTTTTTCTCAAAAAATTCAAGAATCTAATAACTTTATAAAAAGAACCATTTCAAGTTAAAGGTGAATGTTATACACATTTGAGAATTTTTGAAATGCAACTTCGCAAGTAAGTAATGTATAAAAAAAGATTTCAGAGGTAAGCAAGCTACCATTTGATTTTTATTGGGGGAAAAGGGGGGGGTTAAATAAATTTAAAATAAACAGGGTTCATCATTTTTTTGTTGAAAGAATGCAAGATGTGCCATTTCAGCCCCCAATTCCCCCTAAAAAAATCATAAAAATTGTACGTTTGCCGCCAAATATATGATTTCAATATATATGCATTCAATAACAATATAAGTGTATTAAAAAAAATGAATTTCCTATCTCATTAGTACGAAAGCCTATTAGGGTAAAAAAAAAATATTTATCTCGTAATTACAAGATAAAACAATGATTATCTCGTAATTACGCGATAATTATCGCGTTATTACGAGATAATTATCGCGTAATTACGCGATAGTTTTCTCGTAATTACGAGATAAAAATATTTTTTTTGTGACCCTAATAGGCTTTCGTACATTAGTGAATGAAATGTTATGAAAAAATGGATTTTGTCTTGTTATTAGATACATACAGGCATATATTTTGGATTAAAAATCATGCTTATAGGTTTTTATATGTCTCTGATAGTGTTGATCAGGATTAAACACGTGTCATTATATAATCCAATCAGAGCTTACCGTCCAAAATTGATGACATAAGTTGAATGATTTTCTTCCAGATTTGCTGCCTATTTGAACATGTATTACACGGACTCTTTTTATTTATAGGATCAATCGTGCATTGGTGAGTTGATAGGGATTTTATCTTTTGATTATATTTGATTTTTTTATATATATTTCCTGTCTTTTTTATTGAAGTATAAACGTTGGCACCAGCATTTCTTTCAGCATTGTCCAGAATACTATTCATGTCCATATATTGAAGAAAAAAAACATTTACGGACCGACCATTTAGCTTCAAAAAGGGGGTGTGTTCTTTTCTGAGTAAGAAAATTATTTAGTTGTTCAACTATATAATATAATTATATATTTTTTCTCATAAAATTGGGGATCAAAATGGTTTTTTTAGGAAAAAACCATAACCCACCTTTTAAAGTTAAATGGTCAATCCCTTAGTGTACTAATATGAATAGTTACTGGAATTGTTTGAAACAAATATAGTTATTGATGCTAACGAAAATATTTTAATTAAAAAGACAGGAAATATGTCGGTGAAACAAAAAGTTCAAATCTAATTGAAATTTAAAGTGCCCATGAACTCACTGATCATGCACGAGTGATTCTATTCATAAAAAAGTGTCCGTGTAACAACTAAAAATTGTCCGTGTATCATCTAAAAAGTGTCCGTATAACACCCGTTAATGTACTGTTTTTCTATAGCTCTGCTGGGGGCAAAGTCGTACAAATCTACTCACTAGTATCATTGTAAAATATGTGATTTCAAAAGGCCCTTCACTCCAGAATGAAAAGATGGTAGCTGCTGGTGTAAGTATGTATACTGATATAAAGCGGTGTTTTACTATACATGTTCTTCTTACATGGTAAGATGACAATATAAATTGACCAAAAGCAGGCAATAATTAAATTGCAGTGGAAGCTTTACATGTTTTGAACATTTTTTAATTTCACAGTAAAACTAAAGCTATAATAAATTTGAAACATATAGATAGTTTGTCCCCAAAGATATAGTCTAGCAGATAGGCATTAAAAAGCAACTACAAATAGATCAGAGATTATAGGTTCTGTGTTTTTTTTTTTTTATTAGTTCAAAGTAAAAACTAAAAGATTTATCAGAATATGTTTATATATATATATATAGGTGGCACATTATCTTCAGACATAATCACAGTTTTTCAATTCATGACATCGTCCTGAACATGCATGAAATATTTGCCACTGGACATTAAGCAACCAATAATCAATAAATCAATCAATTCATGACGAAATAGATCACTTTCCTTAAGAAAGTTTAAAAGATTATCACCAAGTTGCTTTAATTTTCCTTTACAAGGTTTCATAGTACACACTTTTCTGTGTACAAAGTAATTGCATGGATGATACATTATCATAATTTTAAGATATCGTTGTACTCTAATCAAGGTATAAAGAACCATATGTGTTACCCTTTATTTAAATGATAAAATTTGCAATTGTCAAAAACATTTTTTAGATCCAAAGATTTTAATAGCAGGATATTTAAAAATTAATGTGAAACTAAATATATGCAATTTGATTGGACGAGAAGTTGTAAGTATGTGCTAATTATCTATTAGTAGAGAAAACAAAAAAGACAAAAGGTTTAATGAGCATACAATTGTATATTCTGTTCCAACTTAGGTATATAGATCATTCTATATATTCAGGTATTTTTTATTTTGTAATTCTATTTTCATTTGTATAGAAAAATAAAGAATAAATAAAAAACAAATTCTCTCAATAACTTAATATCATTTCAATCGATTCATTTAACATGCATGTACAAAACAATGACATGCAGTTATAAAGGTGTCTTAATAATTCAATAGTTTCTGACTGATTTTAATGATTTAAATACACCAATATAAGTTCTCTTTTATTGAAAACATAATTTATATAATATATGAATCAAGTTTATAAATGCATTGCATACTAAAGGAAATGAATAAAGCACTAGGGTAAAATAGGTAATATGGGGCACTCTTTGTATAATGATGGGAAATACAATCAAAAGTCACAAATTATTATATTCACCAAGTCACAAATTACAATATTTCACTAAGTTGTTCAGTTCAAATTGAGAAGATGGGTTGCTACGTCAGAGCAGTCTTTTACACTGATCCCCGAGTCTTTTTTTGGTATCTGTCTTTTAGCAGTTTGAGTCTGGTGTCTATTCTTCTGTATCTTCGTCTTTTTGGTGGGTGTGCTCCTCCGCCTGCATACTGGATAATAGAACATTCTGTTAGGGCCTGGGTCTTCTTTAGTAACTCAATGATTTCGAGATGTTGGGATGGGCATGTTGGAGTCGCTTCTCAATTTTGTTGTGCCATCCTTCCAGGTGATTGGTAGTGCAGGGTCCTTCTATGTAGTAGTGGTTCTCTAAAAAAAAAAACGGCTACTGAACAGTTGCTTTTATATTCTATTTGTTAGAATTAATTGGATTTTTTTATATTAAATTTCAGAACAGTGTATTCATTAAAATTATAAAAAAAAATAAGTTGAATATATAAAAAGAAATTTAAATGACATTTATTCTTATCTTTAGCTTTTACTTTTTTCCAGAATATACCAACAATTAAAACTATTTGTGATTAATTGTACAAATAATAAACAGTTTTGTCTTTTTGTCAAATTCAATACATTTTCCTGCTATAAACTAAATCAAATATAAATTATTTTTGCATATTTTTCTTGATTTAATAGCAGAATACAGTATCTTTTATAAAATTATTCAGGTAAAATAAAAGGTAAAAAATATGACTATAATTCAGAAAGAAACTATAATTGTTAAAACAACAATTCCCCCTATGTTTACATATGCATGTAATTAAAAGTGGGCAAACCAGGATGACACCTATTTTCTTCTGTTTCATGAATGCATATTTTGAGCATCACAAAAAATTTTCACTTTTCTTTTCGTTTCTATTGGTTACTAGGAACAGACACTACACCAAGATGGGATTGCATGTAACTTTAAACAACTGAAGAAATGGAAAATCGCTCAAATGTAAACATTTCGTCTCTCCAATTAGCCTCAATATAATTTACAAAAATTCAACGTGATACAACACATATCATGAAGAATGATTTCATGCGCGGAACATATGAAAACTCGACAGCAAATAACGCTCCATAATGATACACCCAGACATCGGAACAATATACAAAATTTCCATTGGAATGCTGACATTTCTACATTTGAATCATCAAATAAACTCACCATACATACCAGGATTGAAACTGTGTACGCCAGACTAAAAAAGACTCATCAGTGACGCTCGAATCAAAAAAATTAAAAAGGACAGATAAAGTACAAAGTTGAAGAGCATTGAAACGTGGGTAAAAAGGTGTGGTTAATCTTCCTCCTAATTATTCTTAGTATAAAACTGAAAAAAAAAACGACAGGATGAAAAAGAATATTCTACTCCATACTGTATTTTAATTATAAGTCCATTTATCAGTAAAATAAAAAAAAAGTTCAAAATTATGCTTTGGAAAATGTCTTTTGGTCAAAATAAATCTTTCTTTTTTCATAAAACGCCATGAAAATTTAACAAAATGAGGGACACATGAAAAACTTAAAGTCCGTTTTCTAATAAAATACGGGAAATGAAAATTTATATTTTTGAAATTTTAAATTTAACTCTGAATATTGTATATCTATCATAAAAAAGCTTTTGCCCATTTTTTTTTTTTTAATCAATGAAGGTTAGAAAAGGTTATTGATGTCTGAAAAAAATTTGACCACAAACTGAACCTAAATGTTGACGACGCCGACGACGGAATGCAGGATCGCTATGTTTCTCTTCGACGACAAAATGTTGCAAGCCCGACCAAAAAAAATATCACAATAAATCATTCAAACAAAATTTACAAACAAAAACATCATCAAAGTGTGCAGCAAAAAAAAAGCCCAGACACAAATTTAAGTGAACAAATTTAATAATTTACCTATATAATTTTGTAAATAGGCAAACGCTCCACTTTTTAAACATTATGATAGTAAAATACTTAATTCAATTTTACTTATGATTTTAAAGGCAATCAAAATTTCCATTAAATTTATTTTCCCGCATTTTGTTGTCCATATTCGTGTCAAATCCTATATAGAATTTATGAAGTTGAATGTTGAATTTGTTAACAGATCAATAACCTCCTTGGACTAGATTATGACCACGTTTGTTTACAAGAACAATATTGACACATATATATATATATATATATATATATATCTCACTATATTTAGATTTCAAATTTTTCCACAAATTAGGTCACATGAGTCTATTTACAAATCATTGTAATTGTAGTGCATAATTACAACATTAAAACTCTCATCCCGTGATTTCATTTTTAAATTAAAAATCTCATCCCGTGATTTCCTTTTTAAATTAAAACTCTCATCCCGTGATTTCATTTTTAAAGTAAAACTCTCATCCCGTGATTTCATTTTTAAATTACATATATCTTAAGTTAATTTTTATATTTTTGGCAGTTCTATCTCTCTTTCTCCCTTTTTAGTGTAAATTGCAGGGTCAAAAATGTTGACAAAAATATCGCTTTAAATTGATATCATTCAAATAGACTTAATATAACGTATAGATAACGATGAAAATTTGCTTACTCTTAAAAAACAAAAACAAAAGAAAACAAACAAAATGGGGAGTATGCATTGTCCGAATCAACTTTAGGCGCTTAAATAAAAAAACAAACAAAAGTTAATTTAATTATATCTTTTAATCTAATTCTTCGACAAAATTAAAGTAGAGCTATAAGGAAGTATCTGATGGCAATCTGATGGTGGTTGCGTGTTGCTTGTTCAACGGTCAATGGCAAATATTCCACGTATATTCAGGTCGAGAACACAATGTCATTTTTGCAAAATTGGATAACCGGGATGAACGACGGGAAATTTATTTTGCCACTGGAAATTTTTTTTTAGAAGGGCAGACATTTTACATTGTAACAGGCAACCTATGAATCACTAAGTGAGTTGAATTTTTTTTCAATCAGCAGAGGCCCTCACATTCCACTTAAACGAAACATCGCGACACAGAGACGTTACCGTTGTTTTAGAGATTGAAATTTAAGTTGCGTCGATATCGTTTCTCGTTCACTAAATTTTGTATTTTAAGATATTTTATAGATCAAGATGATATTTTGTAGAAATCGTTAAAATAAACTTATACAGGTTATCGTGCTTGTTTTGGAGTAAAATGGGTATCAAAATAAGGAAAACACAACTTGGACTTTCATAATGCATTTAAAAGTCTGATGTATAAAGGAGTTTTGTATACAAAGAATAAACACAAGCAATCGAACAAAAGAACGAAACTAACGAACAAAAAAACAGCCTAATGATGACTATACAAATCTGATTAAAATACAGATCATATGTCTAAGCTTTGCTTAACAGGATCTGACAATATTCCTTCCTACTTTCTGGTTCAAAGATCTTTCGGGATGCTCTGGTTTTGTCGGACCAATACACACCTTAAACAAGAGTGCACATGCTGAAATGTCTCGCCTACTATACTGACCATTGATTTTCTGTTGATAGTCCTACATAATTATAAAGTTTTACTACAAGTATCACATTCACATTTATGATCCAAGAAAATGAGGTCAAGGTCAGATAAACCAAGCCGGAAATACATGTACACCTTTAATACAATCATTCCATACACAGAATATAAATAACATATTGCTTATAGTATAAGAGAAACAGACCAAACCATGGAAATTCTATACTGACCAATGAACCATGAAAATGAAGTCAAGGTCAGATGAACCCTGCCAGACAGACATGTACACCTTTAAACCATTCCATGCATCAAATATAGTTGACCTATTGCCTAAAGTATCTAAGAAACAAAGTTAACCAGGAAAACTGAACATTGACCAATCAACCATGAACATGAGGTGAAGGTCAGATGATACCTGCCAGACAGACATATACACCTTACAATCATTCCATACACCAAATATAGTTGACCTATTGCTTAAAAATTAAGAAAAACAGACAAAAAACAAAAACTTAACATTGAGCAATGAACCATGAAAATGAGGTCAAGGTCAAATAAAACCTGTCAGACTGACGTGTACATCGTGAAATATTTCAATACACCAAATATTATTGACCTACTGCATACAGTATTAGAAAAACAGACAAAAACACAAAAACTTAACATTGAGCAATGAACCGTGAAAATGAGGTCAAGGTCAAATGAAACCTGCCAAACTGACATGTACATCGTAAAATATTTCCATACACCAATATAGTTGACCTACTGCATACAGTATAAGAAAAACAGACCAAAACACAAAAACTTAACATTGAGCAATGAACTATGAAAATGAGGTCAAGGTCAAATGAAACCTGCCAAACTGACATTTACATCGTAAAATATTTCCATACACCAAATACAGTTGACCTATTGCATACAGTATTAGAAAAACAGACCAAAACACAAAAACTAAACTATGACCACTGAACCATGAAAATGAGGTCAAGGTCAGATGACACCTGCCAGTTGGACATGTACACCTTACAATCATTCCATACACCAAATATAGTAGACCTATTGCTTATAGTATCTGAGATATGGACTTGACCACGAAAACTTAACCTTGATCCATGAAATGAGGTTGAGGTCAAGTGAAAACTGTCTGACAGGCATGAGGACCTTGCAAGGTACGCACATACTTAATATAATTATCCTATTACTCATAATAAGAGAGAAATTAACATTTCAAAAAATCTTAACTTTTTTTTCAAGTAGTCACTGAACCATGAAAATGAGGTCAAGGACAATGGACATATGACAGACGAAAACTTCATATTATAAGGCATCTATATTCAAAGTATGAAGCATCCAGGTCTTCTACCTTCTGAAATATTAAGCTTTTAAGAAGTTAGTTAACGCCGCCGCCGCCAGATCACTATCCCTATGTCGAGCTTTCTGCGACTAAAGTCGCAGGCTCGACAAAAATTAGAAGGCTGCAATTTCATTCACTGTTGTGACAAGTACCAGAACAATAGAAAGTAAAACTAAAACGGACTGTTGTCAGATCTTTGTAAGCAAAGATGGACGCAGGATCTGATTTTAATCAGATTGTGATAAAGAAAAAAACATCGAATTTGACTTCAAAAATATTCAGGATTTATTTTTTTTTTGCCTTTTTGAAACCAATTGTTAGAGATAAGTTCATCTCTTAAGGATCCAAGACAGTATTTGGTGGGTTTTTTTTTTCAGACGCACTCATTGAAAAAAAAATGTCCATCCAATTCCGATCGATAAAAAATTACATAATTAAAAATTAAAAACTGGTTCGCTTTTCACTTTTCAATCAACGAATAGAAATACACAACTCTATATAACAATAAGGAGATGTGGTATGCCAATTGCCAATGAGACAACTACCCACCATAGTTCAAAAGAAGTGGATGTAAGCAACTATCTAATCAATTTATGAAACATTTATTAAACTTACATGAAAAAACAAAGAACAAATAAAATGCTTCGCCGAGCGCAGCCTGATACGACCGCAGAGGTCGAACCCTGAACAGTTGGGGCAAGTTTGGACATAATATTCAAGCTTGATACTGTCTGAATTTGGATTGTGATCAAATTTTTGACATAAAATAGGTTTCTGACACAAAATAAATGTGGTCAAAGATCTTTAAAATTTGAAATGGGACATTTAATTTACCTAGTATGGTCTGATATCCAAAATCTAACAACATGGTTAGATTCGGCATATAAAAAAACACCAAAAATTTAATTTTAGTTGAAATCAATCAAAGTTTAATTTTGGACCCTTCAAACCTTAATATGGACTAATTTGAAAACAGGGCCAAAAATAAAAAATCTAAATGCACAATAAGATTCAGCATTTCATAGAGCCGCAATAATTTTTGATGAGATCAAACAAAGTTTAATTTTGGACCCTTTGGACCTCAATGTAGACCAATTTAAAAATGGGGCCCAATATCCAAAATTGTAATACAAGGTTAGAACCCCAAAAAATTAAAGACTAAATTTAATCCCATTGAAATTGGTTAAAAGATTTGTATTTAATTTCAATTGAAGATTTCTTGTAATTGCGCAATACTGTGCTATTGCGCAATACTGTGCTATTGCGCAATACTGTGCTATTGCGCAATACTGTGCTATTGCGCAATACTGTGCTATTGCGCAATACTGTGCTTTTGCGCAATACAGTGCTGTTGTACAATACTTAGTTAATCTGTTATAAATAATAATTTACACACCCTGTTTGGTGTGTATCTCCTGCCATATCAGTAGTTGTTGCTTTTATATATAAATCAGAAATAATCAATGTAAAAATGGAAAAATTTTGGGAAAAAAAACCCCAAAAATTATGAAAAAAAATCCCCCCAAAAAATGTGTTCCCCCTCAAAAAAATATTTTGAAAAATCTTGAAGAAAATAGTATGAACCCCCAAAAAAAATTGAAAAAAAAATCCCCCCCAAAAAAATTTTTTCAAAATAAATTTCAAAATTTTGAAGAAAAAAATATGAACCCCAAAAAAAATTTGAACCCCCCCCCCCCTCCCCTTCCAAATGTTTTTTGAAATGTTGAAGATTGTTTTCTTTTCAGGAAAAATGTACAATTTCAGAGAGTTCCATAAACTTTAACACAAGTTATTGTCTGGAAACTAGAAAAATGCTTGTTTTTGGCCCCTTTTTTGCCCCTAATTTCTAAACGTTTAGGGCAATTACCCCTAAAACTCAATCCCAGCATTCCCTTTGTGGTATGAAACCTTGTAGTACAATTTCAGAGAGATCCATACACTTAAACACAAGTTATTGTCTGGAAACTAGAAAAATGCTTGTCTTTGGCCCCTTTTTTGCCCCTCATTCCTAAACTGTGGGTACCATAACCCCCAAAATCAATCCCAACTTTTCTTTTGTGGTATTGAACCTTCTGGTAAAATTTCATAGGGATCCCTTCACTTAAACTAAAGTTATTGTCCGGAAACCAAATGTGTCTTCGGACGACGACGACATGATTTTTTGCGGTCGTATAAAAACATGTCAAAATTTGACAAAGGGAATGTGCATAATTTACACAGGGGATACATTGTAACCGATTTTTTTTTGTAGTTTTGAAGATCATTAGTTTGCTAATTTAATCACAAGTTTTTCATGTGTTTGATTGGGTGATTTGGAGGGTTGGTACAAGGTGTAAATTAAGAATATTGAAAATGTATCTTTTGAAAAATTTAAGGAAGAATGGTACTATGACAAAGTTATGTCAAATGATAAAAATAAATAACGTACATATAGACTGTTCAAAAATGTATATTGTATAGAAAATTATCGGATTTTTAATATAACTGGTAGATACAGGAGTGCTTTAGATGGTTGGAATCTCAAAACAATTAAACCCCTTCACGTGTTTATGAGTCTGCAAGAACCTCGTAAGGTGTTCCGTCTCTTGCCATATCTAAGAGTTTTGGGTTTTTTCTTTAGTTTAACTCATTTTTGGGGTTTTTTTTAAATCGCGTGTGTGTGGAGGTGGGGGTCGGTAAGGGGGCATTGGGTAATTAAGTCCGATCATAATTGTCTTTGTTCTATTTATTAACCATTTGTTTTGCCTAGGGACGAGTTAGACCTTTGCTTATTATATTGACAACTGATTGTTGTTGAAGAAAATATTGAACTTTTTTGGTTTCCATGGACATCTGTCTCATTGACGTATCCCAACATCCCAACATCTCACTTTTTTTCTTTAAATATACAAAATCGACGTAAAATTACCGCATTTTGTTTCACCTGTGATGCATAAAAATTCCAAGTTATCGCAAAATTGTTTTATTATGGTCAAGTATCACAAAAAACGAGGAACTGCAGATATAATTGCGATATACCATATACAGTCACTTTATAGCTTATATATATAAGTGCTTTTCGGAATACTTGTATAAATCAATCATATCATATATCATCCCTTTTCAGCGCAAAAGGTCAATTGGTCAAAGTTTCAGAAACTAAACATCTCAATATACTGAAGTTTCAAAAGTTCATATAAAGTCAAAGATCACACTGATCGATATTCTTCACAAGCTTTAGTAAATTGTTTCTTTGGAGTATGCTAGACAAATTAAAAATCACTTCATTTATTTGTGAATATATTGCTTCATGGGTGTTTGTTAAACTATTGCAACATCCATTGGGCTTCTATGATAATCCTTCTACAGGGCAAACTTCTTAACTTATGATTGCTTTAACAGTTCCTTTAATGAAAGCTCTGCAGATCGGACAACGTCTTAGCGCAGGGGCACAGTTTGCACACGCTGCCATGTGCCCACATGGCAAGAAAACGATCGACACTGGTTCATCTAGACATATTTTGCAAGTTTGTTGGTCTTTTAAGTTCCTATTTTCTTCTTCAAGACTTTTTATTGATACTACAAAGAACAAAAAGATACCAAGTTCATTACATAAAGAATACCAATAAAGTAGTGTAATAAATCTCACTTCAGTCTTGATTCTAATTTTAGATTTAAAAAATGGTTGAATAATAGCAAACTATTTTATTGATATATTTAGTATACTAATAAATGTTACATAAGCTTTACACACTGGGAAAAGATGCACCGATATAAACAAGTAAAATATAGATCTATAGGGTTATATATTTGTCTATGCGGCAAAAGGATAGTAGGAGAAAAGACAAAGTTTACAAACTTTTAAATTTAAATTTAGAGGCATGGCCCTAAATAAAACGGGAGAAAACGGAGTGCAACTTTCATGTACTTTGGAAGAAAACATTTCCTGGATATACTTTAACTTTACCAAAAACGATGCTTTTGTATGTTAAACAATGATAGCGTTATATCATTTCTTCCAACCAAATTTTCTATTTTCATGACATTTCTACGAGTAACCTCAAATTGCGCAGATTGGCCTAATAGCAAAGCAATATTTTTTTGGGTTAATTAAGACATGTGTTTTTTTCTCTGATTTTATGTTCATGCACTGCAGGTTGCACTTTGTAAATACAGCTGTTTCACAAACCACGCCTCTTTTGGGGAGATATATAATAGTCATAGATATTTTGTTTTGTTTACATACTGGTTCCCAGATATGATCTCTATGTTTCATCTCGTAGAGACGTAACTTGGAGATGTCACCAGTATAAATACACATGAATAGCGGCCAAATTGAAATCTGTGGAAGACCCAAAGTGAAGGGAGTGAAAAAACAGAATTTTAGTACAAGTTTAAAGTCTTAGAAGTTCGGGGCATATAAATGTTAAAAATATGCCGCACAGCCCTATATTTTGACCTTTGAAAAAATAGTAGTGCATATGAGCTTTCCATTTTAGGATATAAATTTTTACGAAACTTCCTATTAAAGTGGTACAGTTTTAGCCGTAAAAGGAGTTCCTATGCACGGGAAATTGTAATGTCTGTATTTACAGAATTGCAACCTACAGGATATGTATTATTTCGGTCCATGGAAGACAAACTCGAAATTGGTGTGTTATATAGTTTTTCTTCAAGAGTAAAATGAAATACACTTACATTCAATGTTTGGGTCAAAATGTTCCTGTTCTTTTTTACGTGTATTGTGAATGTCATTTTTGACTTTTTGTGCTGATGGAGAGCTACTTTTAACCGGTAGGCTACAAGCCGATTTATTGTGTTCTCTTTCTTCTTTTTGGTCAATTGTTTCAAACAACAAACTAGCTGTTATATCTGAAAGAAACATCATAAAATATTTATATACATATGCATATGGGAAAATAACATTGCAATCTGATATATTTTTGTATATTGCAGTATCACAAGACAAGAACATTACACGACCGCTTGTTAGTTCATTTAAATATGCTACAAAGATACATGTTAGATTTATCTTTTAAATAGATTTTTTACTGCATATTTGAATGTTCTATATGACTCAATCTTCCTCTGAACAATTTATTGTTCCATTCATCTGCATTAAGGGAGCTACCATTTGATTTTTCTCGGGGGTGGGGGGGTGGGGGTAGGATAAAAAAGGCAGGACAGGAGTTTTGAGTAAAAAAAGGCAGGATAAGCAACTTGGCAAAAAAAGAAGGCAGGATGACAAATTATGTAAAAAAAGTCAGGATAAATTAATAAAAAAAAAGGCAGGACGGAACAGAGTGAAAAATAAAAAGGCAAGACAGAGTTTACAACTAAAAAAAATGCAGAACAAAATTTTTCATCCTAGAAACCCCCCCATAAAAATCATATGGTAGCTCCCTAACTTAACATTTCTACTTATATTACCTTGAATTCCAATTGATTGTAAGCTCGTATAAGCTGATTTGACTACATTTGGTTCATATCCAAATTGTAGAATTGTTTGCACTGCTGGGTTATTGGTGAAACCAATTAAACCTTTTGACTCCATCTTCTGTTCCTCATGTGTGCTCTGTAATATCAAATATAATTCAAAATTTAAATTTTCGAGCAATATTATTTATTGGATTTCTTGGATGTTAAGTCTACACTAGTCCATCATTCACGAAGTTCAAAAGTCAGGCAATTTAATTCCATCATAAATGGGGAATGTGTCCCATCAGATGATGTCCCCGCTTATATATACAGTTATAAAGGGACATAACTCAAGAAGGTAAAAGTGACGCTACCTAAATTTGTACTTGATCTGAGTTTTGTGGTAATAAACATTGTGTATAACTTTCATAACATTTGGTTGAGGCAAACTTAAGTTAGAGAACGGAAACAAATATTTCAGCAATTTTTCCATTTGAAAAGGGCATAACTCTAGAACACGAAAAGTGACGCCACCAAAATTCAATTTGATCTGTGTTTTGTGGTAATAAACATTGTGTATAAGATTCATAACATTTGGTTGAGGCAAACTTAAGTTAGAGAACGGAAATGAAAAATTCAGCAATTTTTCCATTTGTAAAGGGCACAACCTTAGAAATGTGAAAGTGACGCCACCCAAATTCACACTTGATCTGTGTTTTGTGGTAGTAAGCATTGTGTATAAGGTTCATAACACTTGGTTAAGGCAAATTGAACTTAGAGTACGGAAACGAAAAATTCAGCAATGTTTCCATTTGTAAAGGAGCATAACTCTAGAACAGTAAAAGTTCCGACACCAAAATTCAAACTTGAACTGTGTTTTAAATATTAAGCATTGTGTATAAGTTTCATAACATTTTTTGAGAACGGAAGCCAATTTCGGGACGTACGGACGGACGTACAGACGGACACGGGTTAAACTTAAAGCCCCCTCCGCAACGGCGGGGGGCATAAAAATGTGATCAATATCAATATTTGTTTTGATAGACAATTTAGCATAACAGTACTTAGTCTTACATTTGGAATATTTTCAGGATCCTTTCCTTGTTGTACATCTTCTATAAACTTTTCCCCCATGCACTGTATGACGAATGAGCATTTTGGATACCAACGCGCATGCTCTGTCCATGGCAAATCCCCAACTTCCCATCTACGAAGACCACCTCCACAAAAGAAACATCTACAGTGATCTTCTATACCTAGTAATAGAAATTGTGCAATTAGAAAATAATTTAATATAACATACATCTGCTAATTATCAATGTCATCCATGACAATTTTTAACGAATGACATACGATTTTATTATTTCTATGTCCCGATCTCTTATAAGATATCAAGTAGACTGACCTCTTTCATATAAAACATATGAACTGTAATGATCGGTCGCTTGCACAAAATCTCCCTCATTGCAATTATTTACGACAAAATGTATGTACCGCTATAGATCTCTATAGAAGCGGTGTTAAACATAGAACACTGGACACTTTTAATTTGCAAAACACTCATTTGCAAATCCGCCGCCGCCTCTCCTTAGAGCTACAGTGTCGTGTATATAACCAAAATGTGCGGAATTACATGGGATTCAATAAATTCATTGCTTTTCTGCTGTTATTATTATATCTATTTTGTAATTTGATTTAGAAAAACATGGGATTTTCAATATCCCATGGGATAGGGCAAATCCCATGGGATTGACCATTATCCCATGGGATTTTGGTTAAATCCCATAGGATTTTTTGGGGTCCCATGGGATAATTGTAGTCCCATGGGATATTTGTTGTCCCATGGGACTATAATTATCCCATGGGACTATAATTATCCCATGGGATTTTTAATATCCCATGGGACAAAATAAAATCCTATGATTCAAATTATAAATATACAGTAAATAAATGTGTATGTTACAATGAATTATGTTTGGTAGTAAATTGTTTTAAGATGAATCTTTTTAGTTGAATATCTTTTTTTTCCTTGGTAATGTTAATGCAATTATATTGTTCTATAACTGTTCAAAACTAAACTTTTAAACAACAAAGCAGATAATGTAAGTATCAATATATGTTTATTTATGAATTCTAGAATACTTTTTTGAAACACAATTTTTTCCCATTTGAAATCAATGAAAACTCTATTAATAGGCTTAACATACTAGTAGCTTTTTACATAAATCTATTTTTTTTCAGGATATCCCTCCACCCAAAAAATTAATAGTTTCTTATCATCCAGCATTGTGTGATCGTAATGTATAGTCCACTTTTTTGCCATTCAGCACAGAACATTGTCATTATTGTGGTTTTAATATCTTTAAATATTTCATAGAACTTCCAATTCATTGGCTGAGTGATGAAAATAATAACTGATCTGACTTTTGTCTTTGAATTTATTTTGGTCTTGTTTCTGTGTTTTCTCCTTTTATTCTCAGTGATGAATTTCAATCCTTCTGAAAAAGAACCAATAAAATCCGAAGTTATGGATAATAAAAAATTGTTTGCATACATGTAGCAAGAACATATGATTTTCAATAAAAATAACTATGCGGTATGGATTTTACTGATTGTTGAAGGTTGTCCAGTGTCATCAGTTGCTAACCTCCTACATCCTTTGGTCTCTGATGGAGAGTTGTCAAATTAGCAATATACCACATCTTCCTATTTTAATATTATATAACAATCAATTTATGTATTCTTCTTTATAACATTTGGGTATTTTCCCCAGTTATATATATATAGATCAATGTTAAAACTTTAGGCAATTACAATAAAATTCCATTTTTCACAAGAATTTGCAATATATTATACAGAAAGCCAACAATAGAAACAGCACTTCTTTAAGCTTCTGAAGTTCTGAAAGAGTTCCACTTGTGTTTTATTTCAATTAGAAAATACATTGAACTCTTTGGACATGTTGGAAATTATAACATTGATACAAAAAATTATATTATTTTTTTTTTCTTATTTTTGTGTTGTTCGGTTGCTGTCTCATTTTTATATATGGTTATACATATATCCTAAATCTTCTTTTTTATATACCTAATCATTAATACACAATGTACATGATGTAGTAAAAATGGGATATTTTTTATTTTGATAATCTCAAAACATTATTATTCTATCAAATAACTTATTTCCAAGTTCACAAAACACCAATGTGTCAGATATTAATGTTAAGACATGTATAAACATGATCAACAAGCAGTTGAAACAAGGAATTATTTGGATCTGGAATAATTTTGAATTCTGGAAAATTGATGAGTAATTTATGATGAAAACTAACCCAACTAAATAGGGTTAGCCATGCACGCATGGCTAAGGGGGGTTAGTTAGTTCATACTGAAATGATAGTGAAATTAAAATTAACCTTAGCCATGGCTAACCCTATTTAGTTGGGTTAGTTTTCATCATACATTTCTAATCAATTTTCCAGAAGTCATAATTATTCCAGATTTAAATAATTCCTTGTTTTGACAGGATGTCATGCAAAAATCTCACTTATATTAAACTTTCACAAAAACTCCATACTCAGCAAGTACTATTAAAGTTCTTAGTACAGGAAAAATTCCTAGTACAGGAGACAATGCCTGGCAAACACTAGCATGTGTCAATGTCTAGTCAATCATGTAATCAGGCTCAAAATCTAAGTTTGGCACTGAATTTAAAAGTTCACCACATAATGAACATGTGTATGAAATTCAACTTCATGGTAAGCTATGTACCTTAACCTAAAACTTTAACCTAAGAATGTACTATAATTTCACCTTGACATTTCTATGTTCAGTGATCCATAAAATCAGGGTAAAAACAGTAAATGTGGTGTTTAATGTATACACAAGAGTGCACACGCTGAAATGTTGCGCCTTCTTTACTAATCATTGATATCATGTTGATAGTCCTAACTATAAAGCTTTACTACAACTATCACATAAACTCAACATGATCCAAGAAAATGAATTCAAGGTCATATAAACCTGACAAGAAATATATGTACACCTTACAATCATTCAAATTACTAAATACAGTTGACCTACCGGTATTGCTTATAGTTTCTAAGAAGCAGACTTTATTAAGAAAACTAAACATTGACAAATGAACCATGGAAATGAGGTGAAGATCAGATGAACCATGCCAGGCAGACATGTACAGCTTACAATCCTTCTATACAACACATATAGTTGACCTATTGCTTATAGATTAAGAAAAACAGACCAAAACACAAAAACTTAACACTGAGCAATGAACCGTGAAAATAAGGTCAAGGTCAAATTAAACCTGCGGGACTGACATGTACATCATAAAATGTTTCCATACACCAAATATAGTTGACCTATTGCATTTAGTATTAGAAAAAAAGACCAAAACTCAAAAATTTAACTTTGACTACTGAACCATAAAAATGAAGTCATGGTCAGATGATACCTACCAGCTAGACAAGTACACCTTACAATCATTCCATACACCAAATATAGTAGACCTATTGCATACAGTATAAGAAAAACAGACCAAAACACAAAAACTTAACTATAACCATTGAACCATGAAAATGAGGTCAACGTCAGATGACACCTGCCAGTTGGTCATGTACACCTTACAGTCCTTCCATACATCGAATATACTAGACCTATTGCTTATAGTATCTGAGATATGGACTTGACCACCAAAACTTAACCTTAAATATAAAAAAGAAGATGTGGTATGATTGCCAATGAGACAACAACTCTCCACAAGAGACCAAATGACACAGAAATTAACAACTATAGGTCACCGTACGGCCTTCAACAATGAGCAAAGCCCATACCGCACAGTCAGCTATAAAAGGCCCCGAAATGAAATGTAAAACAATTCAAACGAAAAACTAACGGCCTAATCTATGTACAAAAAATGAACGAAAAACAAATATGTAACACATAAACAAACGACAACCACTGAAGAACTTAAAAAATTTTAATTTACCTATTCAAACCATATCATTATTATTTGCTTTTATATATAAATCAGAAATAACCAATTTAAAATGGAAAATTTTAAAGAAAAAAAATGGAAAAAAAATCCCCCCCCCCCCAAATTTTTTGAACCCCTTATGATTCATCACCCCAAAACTTAATAACAGCTTTCCCTTTGTGGTATGGTACCTTGCAGTACAATTTCAGAAAAATGCTTGTTTTTTTATCCCTTTTTGGCCCCAAATTCCTAAACATTTACGGCAATTACCCCCAAACTCAAACCCAGCTTTCCCTTTGTGATATGGAACCTTGTAGTACAATTTCATAAAAATCCATACACTTACACACAAGTTATTGTCCTGAAACTAGAAAATGCTTGTTTTTTGCCCCTTTTTGGCCCCTAATTCCTAAAATTTTGAGGCAATTACCCCCAAAATCAATCCCAGCCTTCCCTTAGTGGTATGGTACCTTGCAGTACAATTTCAGAGAGATCCATACACTTGAACACAAGTTATTGTCTGGAAACTAGAAAAATGCTTATTTTTGGCCCCTTTTTCCTAAACGTTTTGGGCAATTACCCCCAAACTCAATTCCAGCTTTCTCTTTGTGATATGGAACCTTGTAGTACAATTTCAGAAACATCCATACACTTACACAAGTTATTGTCATGAAACTAGAAAAATGCTTGTTTTTTGCCCCTTTTTTGGCCCCTAATTCCTAAAATTTTGAGGCAATTACCCCCCCAAAATCAATCCCAGCATTCCCTTTGTGATATGGAACCTTGTGGTACAATGTCAGAGAGATCCATACACTAACACACAAGTTATGTCTGGAAGTTACAAAAATGCTTATTTTTGGCCCCTAATTCCTTAACTGTTGGTACCATAACCCCCAAAATCAATCCCAACCTTTCTTTTGTGGTATTGAACCTTATGGTAAAATTTCATAGAGATCCATTCACTTAAACTAAAGTTAGAGTGCAAAAACCAATGTGTTTTCGGACGACGACGACGACGCCGACGTCATACCAATATACGACCGCAAAAATTTGCGGTTGTATAAAAATCAGTTGAAAGAGGCTTAACTCATCAGATGGATAAAAATACAAATACTACAAATACAAGTGGACGTGGCCGGGGAATTATACATCCAAACAACAAAAAGACACTAAGTACAGATCTGAGAGTACTCACAGTTACTGATAGCTAGTACAAAGCCACTAACAACTAATAAAAAAAATCATGCATCTAAGACTAAGTTCTTGTTCACTGATCTATGAAATGAGGTCTAGGTCAAGTGAAAACTCTCTGACGAGCATGAGGACCTTGCAAGGTACGCACATACCAAATATAGTTATCCTATTACTCATAATATGAGAGAAATTAACATTACAAAAAATCTGAACTTTTTTTTCAAGTAGTCACTGAACCATGAAAATGAGGTCAAGGACAATGGACATGTTTCAGACAGAATTCGTATCATGAGGCATCTATATACAAAGTATGAAGCATCCAGGTCTTCCACCTTCTAAAATATTAAGCTTTTAGGAAGTTAGCTAAAGCCCACGGGGGGGTCTCAACATGGGATTTTGGGTACAGTTGTGCAGCTGGAATTTAAAAAACTCCCCCCATTCATATATTGAATAATTGTGAAATCCCTACCTATACATATATTTCACAGCGAAATAATATCCCATTAAGTGAAGATCGTTGCACAACAAACTGAAAAATTATGACCCATTGATATATTTCCTCGGTAAAATTGCACCCCATTGATATATTTGATGCATCAAAAAAGGGACCCATTCCAGCGGCACATATGTATATACCTTAATATAGGAAGAGACTCCCCCGTGCTAACGCCACCACCGTAGCCGCCACCGGATCACTATTCCTATGTCGAGCTTTCTGCGACAAAAGTTGCAGGCTCGACAAAAATACATGAACATTTTAAAGTACTAAATTTTGAGTATATACATGTAAAACCACAAGTTACTAACTGAAGTTCATGGTGAACTGTAACCATAAACTTTAAGTGAATACAATTTAGAGAAAGACAGATGGATGCACAAACACTATCATAACAGAGCATAAAACTTACCAAACAAGATGTTTTACATTTATCCTTCAGAAGCAGGAAAACTGAAGTGTTTCTTTTCTTTCTCTGCCCTCCATGATATAAACTTCAAATTCATTCATGCAAAATATGAAAATCTGCAAAAGTAGGACCTTGTACCGCAGCTTATCCACATTTTGACTTTTGAACTGCATTGTTCTTTTCATCTTGCTGGCAACCTAAACATAAAAAAAAATGATAAACACATAATTCTGGATTAACTTTGTGTATTTATTTTTGTTGGTACAAACAATTTTTTCCAACTTTAAACTAAATCTGCCTCTGCTTTAAAAAACAACTGAAAACCATGTATTTATCTTAATTGAAAACAATTTCTTGAGTTTTTCTCATTTGTATCACCCTGTTATTATATATAAATTTTATTTTTGTCCCTTTTTAAAAATAGGAATGGTTTAAATTCCTCAATAATCATGATAATTCTAGTCAGTCAATTAAAAATGTATGAATAAATTATTTAACCTGTATACTATTAATATCAATATATTTCATTTTTGATAAAAACTAGGCTCTGTGTTGAAGACCATACCTTGACCTATAATGGTTTACTTTTATAAATTGTGTGACTTGGATGGAGAGTTGTCTCATTGGCACTCATACCACATCTCCCTATATCTACAAACAGATTCTATGGGCGAGCAGACATTATACCCTGGAGGTGGTTTTAAAAAAAAGCATACGACTTAGATGTACCATAAGCATGGAAAAACAATTCAGCAGTCAGTTTCACAAAAAAACTTACAAATAATATTGATAGTAATTAAGTCATTTACAATACAGTATACTTACGATAAATTGTAAGTTTTTGTTTTTGTAAAACCGACTCAAGTATACTTATAATCAATCTTAGTCGTAAGTATTAAGTATTATTCATCTTTTGGATAATTTGTTGGGTTTATTTTATGAATATACAGTGGCAGATCCAGAACTTTTCATAAGGGAGGGCCGGCTCCAGTCATGCTTCAGTGATCCCTATATAATCAACCAAATTTTTCCCAAGAAAACCTGATAAATTTTTAGATGTTTTGTAAAATATTTTTATTTTCATAAATAAAAAAACCTGATAAATTTTTAGATGTTTTGTAAAATATTTTTATTTTCATAAATAAAAATTCGGGAATTTTTAAATGAAATATTGTTTTAAATTGATTTGATGATTAATTATTAAATGTTAATTATGTATGATTACTGTTAATTGGTATTTATACACAGCCTAATATGATGTTATTGTTGGGTGTTTAAAAATCATGATTATATATATATATATATCTTTCTTTATTCTCATCACCAAATACATAGGTACAGAGAAGACATGCATGTAATACAATACATTAGATACATAAACATAAATATACAATATATACAACAACAACAAAGACAAAAAGAAATTATTCAGGAGGACACACTCGCTTGTTTAAAATTCGTATAAACTTACATAAATTTATGAGATCTGTCCTATTTGTAGACGACATAATTTCAGTAAATAATATAATATTTGGCCTTATACTAAAATTTCGATTTATAAATTTATTTCTCTCTTCTCTAAAATGTGAGCAATTAATAATGTAATGGAATTCATCTCCAATATCTAGCTTACATAAATTACACTTTCTTTTTTCCCTTTCTATATTGTACCATCTTCCAAGTTCGACTGGAAGTTTATGGTTACATATTCTAAATTTACATAATGTTAAAAAATCTTTTTCGTCTAAAATATTAAAATATTCTTCAAAACACAATAAATTTTTAAAAATACGATAATTCAAGGCTTTGGAACAGTTTTGAATAGTCTCGTTCCATGTTTGTTTGAATTGATCACACAATCTTACTTTGATATTATATTTCAACCATACATCATTTAAAAAGAGCTGTGTGTTCCAGATATAAGAAAATCCACATTCATCAAATATATTTTTAACACATATTAACCATCTAAAATCTATGTTTTTAGTACAATACAAGTGGTACAGTAGCTTATAAATAATACAAGAATACTTTGACTGCTTTCCCATAATTAATTTAGACCAGTAGGATATCATCCTTAATTTTACATCAATAGCAAGTGGAAAACGTCCTAGCTCACCGTATATCATACAGTTGGGAGTGGAAGATTTCAGATTTAGGAGCAACTTACAAAATTTTAGATGAACCTTTTCGATAATATCACAGTTACTGAATCCCCATATTTCTGATCCATATAACAGAATAGGTTTGACTACTCTATCAAAAAGATCTAACTGACAAGAAACTGATAGGCTATGAAATTTCCCCCTTTTTAGTATCTCATACATCGCTTTTGTCCCTTTTTCAACTTGTGATTTAATTGCCTTTTTATGATTTCCCGATTGTTGTCATGGTTGTTTTAACTTGCTTTAAATGTAAATACTGCATGTATTTAGCTTGGTATGAGTAAAACTTTGAAGATTTTAAATAAAAAACATGAAAGATAATTGTTTTTAACAGCTTGGCTCCTTTGATCTCATGTGTGTCAGAATCTCACTTTATTCATAAACAATGAAAAAAAATATTTATAGCAATACACTATCCAAAACATGCTTACGAATTATTCAACATATAAAAAAAAAACGTTGTCAGAATCCCATTTCCTTTTGAAACAATTAAAAAGAAATATTTATAGCAATACACTAACCAAAACATGATTAAGATTTTATAAACACCTAAAAAAACGTTGTCAGAATCTCACAGAAAGTGGTGGGTTTTCACCCTCGTTGTATTGCGGAATAACGATTTAGACAAATTGAGAAAAACATCATGTCTGTGGTTGATAATAGTGTGTGTGCATTAATTTAATTTTCTATACCTTCTTATTTAATATTTTTCCAATTTTGAGTACTGACGGCAAGTGTTGTAACCAATGTCTTGAGACCAATGTGCTATTTACAAGTGCGATCGAGAAATGCAGGGGAAAGAAACTTATCAATTATGTTTATTCTTAAGACAAAACTGAGCCGCCGTAAAAATGAACCGTGTCGAGGAGGTTACTGACACGTAATAGGGCAGAGACATATTTACACATATGTGTATATATGTCTCTGTAATAGGGTCATCCCTCGAGAACATTAACTAGTACATTGATAGTTTACTATGCAGTCAGTATCCCGAAAAAAAAACGTATGGATGCAAAACGCTTAAAAAGTGGTTTCGGCTGACTACTTATACGTGCACTTTGTCTAAAAAATATCCCGGCAGCGTTAAAGTTGAAGTCAGGATCTTGGTGGGGGTGGGTCTTCTTTTTCTGTGTTCTTTCTTTTTTTTTGTTGCTATATTTCTACAAACTTACACTTTTTGCTCATTACTCTCTTTCCTCATATTTTAGCATTTCATTATTCTTTCATCTTTATTGTTTGCCCGTTATTCTCTTTCTGTTAACCCCCATCCATACCCTGTTATGTGGACTTACGCTTTCTGTAGTTTATTTTATCCTATTTCTGTCTAAATACATTATTTATCACAAAACAAAAACTTACTCAATATTTTTTTATGAAGTCCTCACCAGTTGCGGATCCAAAAAATGTCATTAGGAGGCACTAACTGTCATGTATAAAGAGGGGGCCCGCTTCGGTGATTCTCTAAATAATCAACCAATTTTTTTTCCAAAAAAGGGGCGGGCCCCCATGCCCTCACCTTAATCCACCTCTAAACCATTCCCACTTCGTATCCTTGAATTCAGATTCAAGATCTCTCTGACTAAAGTAAGTAAGTAAGTCACATTTGCTTATATCAGGTTTTTGAATTGAACTGGCGGATAGTTGTTTCATTACCAATCGTACCACATCTCCTTATTTATATATATACGAAAGCTTTATTCATATTTTTTGGTGTATTGATGAATGTGTAAAGATGCAGCAATTGTAATATACATTTTAGAGTACAGCACAAGAGATGCAGATTATATAAAACCAATCTCACTATACAAATCCTTGATACAACTTATAAGTCGAAGAAATACTGACAAACGCCATGGCAAAAACTTAAAAACGACCTAATGATGTACAACAGTCTATAAAACTTGACTATAGCATTTAAAACACATAAGAAGCACCCAGACAGTCAAACAGAAATTAAAAGAATAAATAATTTGTAAAGATTTTCAACTAGGCCTACAGCTATATTTTCTTATCGTGTAACAGTAGGCTAAACATAGGTTCTGGTATTATGTGATAAGTCATTTTTTCATGCAGACCCAGTTTTATTGATACCTTGAACTTAAAGTGGTTTTATGCATATCAGCCCAGATTATGTGTGTAATTTTATTGAACAATTCAACAATACACGTTCTAAAAAGGTTAAATTCAATTTAAAAATTTACAAATTCAGATCTACTGGCATTCAACACCCAATTACTTACTTGCTGTATATTGCTAACTTTGATTGTATATTGTCAATCCCTCCACATCGTGAATACGCCATGCGAGGTGTTGGATAACTTTGATACAGGGTGGCGGCTTCGAAGCGTAGAAAAAAATCCAGGTAAATGAAAGTGTAAAATTTTGTTGTTGAAAATTTTAAGTACTAAATTCCTAAATTTGTACTTCACTCCGTTCTACGGGTAACATGGTTGTTTGATATGAAAATAGGATAAAAAGCATCCGGAAAAAATTAATTATCACGTTATAAGTATTTGTAAATGGATATGAAAAAACTTAACAAGGAATAAGTATTGGTAAACGGACAGAAAGTCGCAGGACAAAGGTTTAAATTAATTATTTTACAATTGTTTAAATATTTGAGAGAAAGTTCTTGACGAATTGACTTTATTTATAGATAAATGTATTTAGTTGAGGAAATGATTAATTCGCCTTCAAATAGTTTTTTTTTTATCAATAACTTATAAAAAGGAGACATTTTTGACAGCATGACTTCAGTTAATTACCAAACCACTTTGGCAGATTGTTTTCTTAACAATCATTGTTCATATTAATATTCAAAAATAAATTTTGTTTACAAGTCCGTTTACTTTTAAAAATGTTTCAGAAAAATACTGAAACGTTTTTAAAATTAAGTTTATTCAAAAAAAAATATATCCCAAAACTGAATCGTGACTTTTTACTTGTTACTTTTTGTTGTACGTTCTAAGTGTCAATCCTAGCAAACACAAATTTGGAAATAAAATCGATTACAATGTAATTTTATAGAAGGAAAAAGGGGGGTTAATGAACAAATTATTACTATACACTCACATACTTCTAAAAAGATTTGCATATGTAAGCTGTCTATAGATAATGTTAAATTATTTCAGGAGTTTCAATTAATTAAGGAGAAAAAAAATTATAAACAGTTTAGTTTTCAACGCCTACTACTACAAAAAATAGTGATTCTTTTTGTAGATTGGGTACTTCAGTTTCGACTCAAAATTTCCTATTGTAATTGTTAGATGGCATGCCAAATATTTAGAAGATTGTATTTGTACTTTATGTAATTGTGGTGATATTGGCGACGCGATTCATTATATTATAGCAAGGATTTGTAAAAATCCTTGATTATAGAATGTTCGGCAATAGACGAAAGTAGACAAACCCTATTTAAACGGGGTTTTGATCTCCAAGGACGCCACATTTTACATCGAATAAGATCTGTATTTGTTAACGTTTTCAAATGAAATAACTTGAATTAAAAATTTCCCGACTATGTGAAGATTTCTTATATTTCTAAATGGCTTCAATTATTACATGCAAAACGAAAAATTTATTTAACTTTTTTTGTAAAAACAATATTCATATATTTTTATAATTTTTCCAAGGAAACGTTTTTTTTTTTGTTTTTTTTTGCAAAGTTTACTTGTATGTGTTTATAACCATCACCAATCAGTCCTAATTATTAAAGATCAAACGTCGTAATCAAAATGATGATTGGTATTGAATATGATCATCGGTCAAGCATGACGTATCCCAAATAACTTCTTTAATGTTGGTTTGATTTTATCAAAACCAAAATTATAAGATCAAATATTAAATTATCTATCGAATGTTTACCCTCAACGCTCACTAAAACATATATACATGTCCTGAGTGACTTTTTATGTCCTGTCTGCACTCAGGAGGTCCTGAGCGGTTTTTAGACGTACCGTTAATTTATAGGCATATATTTGAAGCTGTTCTTAATTATGTACATTATCTATAGGTATACATGTATCAGACAAAAAGCCTTTCCAATGAACTTAGTTCTAGTTACCTTAGTTCCTAGTCACAGGCACTTGTCTCAGAAAAAAAATTTCCTATATACTTTTAATGTTATATTAAGCAGGGACTTTCTATACTAAGTTAGTACAGAAAGTCCCTGTATTAAGGTATATAGGAAACAAAATTCTGAGACAAGTGCCTGTGGTCCTAGTGTGAAATAAATCCACTGGGAATTGGCCTTTTTAAACACATCTATATATACGTTTTCTCAAGGGTTTGTACATGTAAAGTGAAATTATGTTTACTCAATGCGTAGTTACATAAGTTTATTTGCTACTTTTTTCTTCTTTATTTTATATAAATGATTTTTTTTTTTAATTTTAACATTTTTTTCTTCGAAAGAATTGTAGTGTTGCAATAGGGAATGGACACAGATACTTAACTACATTTAACGAAAAAAAAATTGTGTAATGTCATCAATCTGTAATACACATAGACAGGATGTTCTCTAGAAAACTATGATATTTCAAATACGTTATACACACCCCAGGGTACACGCACTGTCGTAATGGAAAATTACTGCATGCTTTAATTACCTGTAATCAGCCATGCAACAAATCAGTTGACTGACCATGTCATTACAGTTTTAAAAGTTTTTCCTCAGATCAAAACGGAATATTCATTTTAACTTTAAAATTTAAAACTTTAAAAAGTATACATTGATATAATTATAACGTAAAAGAATTTAACAATTTAATAATCGTATTTTTCCAAAGATTAAGATACAATTATATTTATTATTCTGGGACTGACATATATATCACAGGCATTTGTCTCAGAATTTTTTTCCTATATACTTTTATTAAAGTATATAGGATTTTGTTTCCTGAGACAAGTGCCTGTGAGATATATACATGCATAAGTCCCAGAGGCTTATTCTCATTTCGCCTTAGCTGTCAAAATCTTTATATAAAATTAATCCCATTTTGCCTTAGTACAAATTTTCAGGTAAAAAAGAATTAACTAAGGCGAAATGGGAACATGTGTAAACAATGTAAATAAGTTATTTTTTGTTTGTATTGCAATAAGTGGATATTTGTTATTTTATTGTCAAAATCTGCCATGAAATACTTTTTAAAAGAAGATGTTTTTTTTGGTGTCTTTCCGATTGCTTTTAATTCTTTTTATAGTAGCTCATCTTTTTATGAAATGTCATTTTTTTGTACTAGCTGCATAAAGAGATCATGGTTCGTCCGGCTTTCTCCTAAAGTTACATCATCATAACAAGGACAGTCTATACTAACTATATAATATAGAAAGTCTCTGATCATACAATACATACTTTTAAATTTATAATTTCCTATGGTCAGGCGGGGGCATCATTTGTGTCTTACAGACAGCGAAACAATTCCAAGTTATATGCCAACATCACTGTTTGTCAAATCTAAAATATGTGGAACTATACTCATGCATATATGGAAGAGCAGAAAGGGGGGGGGGGGGGCATTGTCCATATCTAGTTTTTACTTATGTGATATATTTTGTGAATAAAGTCTTTGTTCTTGTTTCTTATTAGAGATGACCAATAGGTTACAGAATATTTCATATTTTACTGAATAAAATAAAGAAAAATATCATACAATCATAACAAATATTTAATTTCTGATTCAGCACTGAATTACAAGCACAATTTTAAATTAGCATACTAATCAGAGCTATACATACTAATATTATCATATATAATTAGCACAATTTTAAAGATTTTTGTTTTTGATTTTTTTTATTAAAGTTTCTGTTATATATGTAAACAAGTCTGTGGGGAAACTTGTCTTTTTTTTTTGTTCTATTAAACTTTTTGTGTTGCATAATCTAAAGGATAATTGAATTATTTAGATTTTTCTAATTGCATAAAATTCATAAAATTGCAACTTTTATCAAATGAAACAAAAACTATTTCAAGAGAAGCAACATTCCTACTGACAAATCTTTTTATTGCAGATTTTTTTCTGATTTCACAACTTTTGAAATCATAGAAATATTCAATTTTATTAATTGAATATAAAAATAACAACTCAAGAGAAACAATTCAACCATTACATGTTGTTTAAATTGTTATAAAAACACAAAGGTTTAATTTGTTTATTTAAATTTTTTAACTAAATTCACATTTTGCCTTAGTTCAATTCCCATCTCGCCTTAGTATTTTTTTTACCTTTTTTACCTGGAATTCACAGCTAAGGCTAAATGGGAACACACCGTCCCAGACATATATAATTGTAAATCAAAATGATTTACATAATTACTGGGAAATAATATAATGTTTCAATGTTGATGTCACAAATACACATGAATTATTTGATGATGCATGCTGGAATTTCTTATCTAACTGCATGACGGTGACCACAGACATATATATATATCCATTTACTGATTCCAGAGACATATATATGTCTCTGCTGATTCTATAATTTCTTGAGAAAAAAAATCAGGAGGGAAGTCATTGGGAAGTGAAACAAACATTTTAAGCTTTTATTCAAAATTGTTGGGAAAACAATAAAATACGACACTGAGTTTTGAAAAAAAAAGTTTATGATTGGTCTTAATTTTTTTTTTTAATAAAGATAGAAACAATTTTTGGTCCCAAGAAAAAAAAACAATGCCCCCTTTTTAGCCAAACCGACACACGCCGATGAATGAAGAATTCCAAGTAGGGTCACAAGGTCACATTTTAAAACTTTTTCAGTCGCCCATTCTCAAAAAGCAATTTTGACTGACATTGTTTTTAGTCGAATTATGTTTTTTCAGGTCAGGTTGCAAAGTGGCAGGTCGGATTTGACAATGTCAAGTTGACAACGGTCCTAAAAAATATCTGAAAAAACGTTGAATCAAACGATATGAACCTACGCAGTTTTATATTATAAGACTGACACACACCAGTGTGCTAACTGTGCTGGGTGAGGTGCTGTAACTTGATATACATGTATCATTAAGTTACAATACTGTTAGGATTTGCCTGCCTTTTTACAGGGACTTTCTATACTAACTGTTAGTATAGACTGCCCCTGGCTTGAAAGTATGGTTCTCTGCTCATCAACGGGTGCGTGATTAGCAAATCAAATATCTTGTAGCAGTAAAATACCTCCGGGGGTGGGGGGCACTTCAATACTTAATTGATAGGGGTGTCGCTGGGGTTCTGTTACCCCACCCTATTCATATAATTTAGATCTTAAAAATGTATACCTTTTCATATATTGCGTGGGTAAAATTGTAACCTTTTCCCGTATTGGTTGGTTTTCGTGGGGTGTGTTGGAAAAGTGGAATATTTAAGGCTAAGATTCTGTATGTAATGTTTACTTACGGCGAGACTTTCGGCTGTGAAAAAATGACAGGGCTTTTCATATACAAGTAATTGGAACTTTATCGACCTTATCATATATTTCTGATAGTTTTCCCCACCTATTCCCATATTTTCAAGATGGAAAAAGTGACCTATTCCAGCGGCACTTCCTATATACAAGCCCCCCCCCCCCGAGTAAAATACACAAATGTATGTCATGTATAATACCTTAATTCAGGAGCACAGTCTGTCTTTACCGTAAATAACTTCGAGATTAATATGTAAGTTTACTTTGCTAATCGATGTTCCTGTAATTCATATTTAAATTTATTTGTGAGACCCCCGTCACTATTTATATTCACTCAAAGAAAGGGGTTCTCCGTTACTGGGAAAATCCAAGGACGTATTGTGTTAGTTATACGTCCTTGGAAAATCTTATCTGATTCAGGATCAATTCATCGGTTACACTCCCCTATCACCAGTGATTCTTTGTGAACTGACATTCTGAAAAAGGTATACTGTTGACTATCAATTTGCATGATTAGTTACAAATGTCGACTCGGACTACTGCAAAAGACAATAATTCAATTCACTGATTTAGATTGAATAGTGGTTCGGTTAATCCCCTCTTCCCCAAACAAGTAAGAATTGGGTTACATCTTTTTTGGTAGTCCAAATAATTATGATGTCTAGCAAGGCTTTTTTATTTTTTGTATGCCCCCGCCGTAGCGGTGGGGGCATTAAGTTTTACCCTTGTCCGTCTGTACGTACATACGTCCGTACGTCCCAAAATTGGTTTCCGTTCTCTAACTTGAGTTTGCCTCAACCAAATGTTTAAGTAAAAACTTATACACAATGCTTATTACCACAAAAAACAGATCAAGTTTGAATTTTGCTGGCGTCACTTTAACCGTTCTAGAGTTATTCCCCTTTATAAATGGAAATATTGCAAAATTTTTAGTTTCCGTTCTCTAACTTAAGTTTGCCTCAACCAAATGTAATAAAACTTATACACAATGCTTATTACCACAAAACACAGATCAAGTTTGAATTTTTGTGGAGTCACTTTAACTGTTCTAGAGTTATGCCCCTTTATAAATGGAAAAATTGCAAAATTTTTATTTTCTGCTAAATATCAAGTTATTTTTAAAATTGGAATTATCCTCCTTTGTCCATTATTATAGTTGAATCAACTACAATCAATGCTTTATACAATGCAATGTTTAATTTTGACTTCCACTGATAAAACACAGATCAAGTTGAATTTGGATAGTGTCACTTTAACCATTATTGATTTATGCCCCTTTATAAATTGAAAGATTGCAAATTTTTAGTTTCCATTCTGTAACTTAAGTTTGCCCCAACCAAACATTATGAAAGCTATACCCAATATTCATTACCACAAAACTAAGATCAAGTACAAATTTTTTGTTTCCGTTTTCTAACTTTAGGTTGCCTCAACCAAATGTTATGAAACTTATACACAATGCTTATTACTACATAATACAGATTAAGTACGAAATTTGGTGGCGACACTTTTACCATTCTTGAGTAATGTCCCTTTATAAACATAAAAATTGCTGAATTTTTCGTTTTTCTTTCTCTAACTTTAGTTTGTCTCAACCAAATGTTATAAAACTTATACACAACCATTCTAGAGTTATGCGTGTTTACAAATAGAAAAATTGCTGAATTTTTAGTTTCTGTTCTCTACTTAAGTTAGCCTCAATTTGGGTAGCGTCACTTTTACCGTTCTTCAGTTATGTCCCTTTATAATTTTTCTATCTATCTATCTTCATATTTCCGCACTCAGTCACAACTTTGACTATTACGTGCCCAGAAAAAAGTTAAAATAGCCTTGCAAGACGTCATAATTATTTGGACTAATCTTTTGGCAAATATGGTCGTACCACAGGAGTTTGTTACAATTTGCCGGGTTTTCTATCCTTACGAACCCTGAAAAACTTACCAGGCCAGGTGATAAAAAATCGGTCTCCCCTTTTTATCCCACCAGAAAATCAAAAGGTTGTCTCCTTACACCTACATGACAAAAACATATACAAATATGGTATCATTGCCAATGTGATGGCTCTTCAACAGAAACTAAAAACGTAGAAGTTAACAACTATATAGGTCACCGTACAGATTTCAACAATGGGCTAAAAAGCCAAACTGGGTAATAAGCTACAAAAGGCTAAAATAGATAGACAATATCTGACAAGGGTAGAAATGTTCAGAATGTTGAAAAAAAAATCTACTGTCCATTTGCATCAAAACTGGCAGCTGACTCATAGGAGTTGTTGCCTTAAATAAAGATTTTAACCGTTTTTTTTTCTTCATATTTCTTGAATTTGCCTTTTTATCTCGAAAACTGTAATAATTAAAGAGAAACTTAAATCTTATTAAAAAGTTATTGCTTTTCAATGATGATTTTGATCCAGTTTTTGCAAAAACTTGGAAACTTTAAATCTTGGGTAAACTCCTTATATTATACTGCCTGGTCTCGTGGTAGTGTGTTCACCTCACGTGCAGAAGGTTGTTTATTTTGAACCCAACCGGGTAAAACCAAAGACTTTAAAGTTGGTATTTGCTGCTTCTCCCCTAAGCACGCAGTATTATTAAGGAGTAAGAGCAAATACTGGTTTGTTCAGAGTCAGAATAATGTGTCAAGGTAAGGTGACATGTCTCTCTGAGAACTAGTGTAAGAGATAAATTGTCTGGTCAGACAAATATAACTAGTATAAAAAGTCAATGGATACAGAATTTACTAGTATATTTAGTCCGATGTCAGTAATTTATGTCCCCAGACTAATTTTCCTAGTCCATGACATCACTATTCCTAGGTAAAAATGTCCAGTTTTTCTAATACTGTATGCAACATGTCAAGTATATTTGGTGTATGAAAATTTTTAAGGATGTACATGTTAGTCTGGCATGTTTTATTCGACCTTGACCTCATTTTTATGGTTCATTGCTCAATGTTATTTTTTTGTTTTTTGGTCAGTTTTTCTATTTTCTTATTTTCAAATTAGCAATAGGTCAACTATATTTGGTGTATGGAATGATTGTAAGGTGCATATGTCTGACTGAGAAGTTTCATCTTATCTTGACTTTACTTTCATAGTACATTGAACAATGTTTAGTTTTTGTGGTTTTTTCGGATACTGTAAGCAATAACATGAATAATGCCCCTATATTTGGTGAATGGAATGATTGTGAGATGCACATGTCTGTCTGGCATGTTTTATATGACCTTGACCTCATTTTCATGGTTCATTGGTCAATGAAAAGTTTGCATTGTTTTGTCAGTTTATCATATGCTTTTAGCAACAGGTAAATTATATTTGGCGGATGTAACGATTGTAAGGTGTGCATGTCTGTCTGGCAGATTCATATAACCATGATCACATTTTATGGTTTTTTGGTCAATGCTAAGTTTTCTTGGTTTTTTATACGACCGCAATAAATTTTTGCGGTCATATATTGGTATGACGTTGGCGTTGTCGTCGTCCGCAGACACATTGGTTTTCACACTCTAACTTTAGTTTAAGTGAATGGATCTCTATGAAATTTTACCATAAGGATTGATTTTGGGGGTTATGGTACCAACAGTTAAGGAATTAGGGGCCAAAAAGGGGCCAAAAATAAGCATTTTTGTAACTTCCAGACATAACTTGTGTGTTAGTGTATGGATCTCTCTGACATTGTACCACAAGGTTCCATATCACCCAGGGAATGCTGGGATTGATTTTTGGGGTAATTGCCTCAAAATATTAGGAATTAGGGGCCAAAAAAGGGCAAAAAACAATCATTTTTCTAGTTTCATGACAATAACTTGTGTGTAAGTGTATGGATCTTTCTGAAATTGTGCTACAAGGTTCCATATCACAAAGGGAAAGCTGGAATTGAGTTTGGGGGTAATTTCCCAAAACGTTTAGGAATAAGGAGCCAAAAAGGAACCAAAAATAAGCATTTTTCTAGTTTCCAGACAATAACTTGTGTTCAAGTGTAAGGATCTCTCTGAAATTGTACTGCAAGGTACCATACCACAAAGGGAAGGCTGGGATTGATTTTGGGGGCAATTGCTTTAACATTTTAGGAATTAGGGGCCAAAAAAGGGGCAAAAAACAAGAATTTTTCTAGTTTCAGGACAATAACTTGTGTGTAAGTGTATGGATCTTTATGAAATTGTACTACAAGGTTCCATATCACAAAGGGAAAGCTGGGTTTGAGTTTGGGGGTAATTGCCTTAAACGTTTAGGAATTTGGGGCCAAAAAGGGGCCAAAAAAACAAGCATTTTTCTAGATTCCAGACAATAACTTGTGTATAAGTGTATGGATCTCTCTGAAATTGTACTGCAAGGTACCATACCACAAAGGGAAGGCTGGGATTGAGTTTGGGGTGATGAATCATAAGGGGGTTCAAAAAATTTGGGGGGAGGATTTTTTTTCCCCTTTTTTTCCTTTTTTTTCTTTAAAATTTTCCATTTTAAATTGGTTATTTCTGATTTATATATAAAAGCAAATAATGATGATATGGTTTGAATAGGTAAATTAAATTTTTTTAAGTTCTTAGACCACATTCATTCTGTGTCAGAAACCTATGCTGTGTCATATATTTAATCACAATCCAAATTCAGTGCTGTATCAAGCTTGAATGTTGTGTCCATACTTGCCCCAACTGTTCAGGGTTCGACCTCTGCGGTCGTATCAAGCTGCGCCCAACGGAGCATTTTATTCATTTTATCAGATATTATTAGCATATGTCTACTTGTTGGTGTATGGAATGACTGCAAGGTGTCATATAAAAATGAGAAGATGTCTGTCTGCCAAGTTAAATATTACTGTGACCTCATTTTCATAGAATATTGATAATATCAAGCAAAAATGATGAGCAAGACAAGATACAAATGATCCAAAATTGTCAGTTGCCTACTCATTATGTTATAGTAGTTATTGTCATTAAATGATAATGTTTACTCTTTTATGTGTAGGGCAAGAACATTAAAGATAAAGGGAAACTATAAACAAAAGAAATTATCAACAAAAATAGATTTACAGACGTCAACAAAGCCTAAATGGTAAGTCCACTTCTATAAAAGTTATTGCCCTTGAATAATGATTACTATGAAAATAAGATGTAGTATGATAAATGAGAAAACTATCCACCAGAGTTCAATTAAGTGGATGTAAGCAATGCAATTACTTATTAGAGGCCAATGATGACCTGTAAATAATGACAGGCAAAATATGGCAGGGTTGATATAAGAATAAGAAGCGGTACAATTGCCAATGAGACTTTTCTCCAATAGAGATCAAATGGCATTAAATTTAACAAAATTAGTTCACTGTACAGCCTTCAAAAATGAGCAAACCCTATACTGCATAGTAATCCATAAAAGGCCATGAAATAACAAATGTAAAACAATTCAATAAGGGCATGGCGTCATTTAAAAAGGGCATGGAGTCTATCCATGCTAAACATGCTTGGGGGAAACATAACAAAGGTGAAAGCTAAGTGCCTGATTTTTGCACAAAACAATAAACAAAAAACAAATATGATATATAGCAACAATTGACAACCACTGAATAATAGACCCCTGACTTGGGACAGACACTTACAAAATGTGGCATGGTTTAACATGTTTGCTGGCGCTAAATCCTCCTCTAATTAAGGACAGTGGTGTAAGTGTCAGTTCAATATAAAAACTATAAAATCAGTTGAAAAGGGTTTTTTTCTGCTCTTGGGTCAGGTTATTTTGATACATTCCCGTTTTCATTCTCAATTTTATTAACTCATTAGAATGCAACAAAGCAAAAAAACAGCTACCAAAAACACAGACCGGATGTGGCTGGAAATTTATTCTTTCCCTTTAACAAAAAAGACTCAACATACAGATCTATTAGTACTCACAGTTACTGACAGCTACTTCAAAGCAAATATCAACTAATAAAATAAACATTTAGTGAGCACCCAACCCACCCCTAACCTGGGACAGTGGTTTTAATAACAGCACAACATTTGAACAAACTGTAGACATTTGTTGCAATTGGCTTAACTCAAAAGACTGCAACAAGGCACAAAAAACAACTAATATGAAAACCATAGACACAGAGCACTGAAATAAGAGTTCTTACAATTTTAAATATTCAAATGAAATTTTTATCAAAATGTACATAAACATGATAAATTAGCCATTTTATTGCTGTATTTCTCTTCATTTATAATTTTTGAGTTTTGTGTATTTGTAGGTCAGACATCTTGGTTTTCATGATCATCATTCAACAGGTCAATACTGAACAGCAAACTTAAAGTTGATATTTTTCTACATAGTGTGACTTTTTTATTAATTTGAAATGGAATGTGTTTTTTTTTCCTACATAAGAAAGAGGAAATTTCAACATAATGACTATAAACAAAAAGGAGTCATATCATCATGATCATAGATGCTCAAGAACTTAATCATGTAAATGCAACAACGTAATTATCAATTGAAAGAAGGGAGGAATGAAAAAATATATTAGTATTTTGTTGTCCAAATGAACTTGCTTTGTCCACTCATTTAAATCGCTCCATCCAATAAAGATGTACGGAGGAAGATTTTTGAAGAACAGATTGCAAAAATGTTTTGTCTAAGAATTGTAGGAATATTCTAGTGGATGAAATAATTTATTTACTTGACTCTTATATAGTGGACTGAATAATTGTTCATAGCAAGCTGAAACAAGAAAACTAAAACTTAACAGGAAAAGTGTTTATTTTACATGTTTTATAAATTTACAAATATAAATGTAATATTATGAACACCACAAAGGAATAAGATTCAAATCGTTTGCATATTCATGTATTGCAATGGAACTATAACAAAGAAAACTTTACCTCATAAAAAGAGTAAACTATTAACTGTGCTTTGTCAATTTATTCAGTCAGAATATGAAATATTTTTTTCAGTTCTATTTTTCATAATAAAACAAAGAAGACAAAGATTTCAAATCAATATTTTTTTCTTTTATTAAGACGTCATCATTTTATTTCAGTTAAAGGATTTTATTTTTTTACTTTAAATATTATTATATTTCCAAAATAATAATAATCTTTATTGTCATATAAACAAATTAAAAACATGTTTGTGACAAAATGAAAAAAACCAAAATACACTCATATATATATATTATAAACTTTTTACTACCAAACAGAATTCATTGTAACATTCGCATTACTGTTACATTTCTAATTTGAATTCCATAGGATTTTATTTTGTCCCATGGGATATTAAAAATCCCATGGGATATTAAAAATCCCATGGGATAATTATAGTCCCATGGGACAACAAATATCCCATGGGACTACAATTATCCCATGGGACCCAAAAAAATCCTATGGGATTTAACCAAAATCCCATGGGATAATGGTCAATCCCATGGGATTTGCCCTATCCCATGGGATATTGAAAATCCCATGTTTTTCTAAATCAAATTACAAAATATATATAATAAAAACAGCAGAAAAGCAATGAAATTATTGAATCCCATGTAATTCTGCACATTTTGGTTATTTACACGACACTGTAGGTCTAAGGAGAGGCGGCGGCGGATTTGCAAATGAGTGTTTTGCAAATTAAAAGTGTCCAGTGTTATAGAAACAATACACAATGATTTATAACCATGTATACCCATCCCAAAAATACTTCCATATATTTTTTTCCTTTAAAAAAAGAATTGTAACATATGCTCTGAAAAACTACCATTCTACTTATTTAAAAATAAAATGTGGATTGTGGACACATGTGGACACAGATGATGCCCCCGCTTGCATATCATATAGTTATAAAGGGACATAACTGAAGAACGGTAAAAGTGACGCTTCCCAAATTTGAACTTGATCTGAGTTTTGTGGTAATAAGCATTGTGTGTAAGTCTCATAACATTTGGTTGAGGCTAACTTAACTTAAGTTAGAGAACGGAAACGAAAAATACAGCAATTTTTCCATTTGTAAAGGAACATAACATTAGAACGGTAAAAGTGACGCCACCAAAATTCAAACTTGATCTGTTTTTTTGTGGTAATAAGCATAGTGTATAAGTTTCATAACATTTGGTTGAGGCAAACTAAAGTTAGAGAACGGAAACCAATTTTGGGACGTACGGACGGACGGACGGACGGACGGACGGACGGACAGACGGACAAGGGTAAAACTTAATGCCCCCTCCTCCGCTACGGCGGGGGCATAAAAAATGACACTACACTTTATAGATAGAACAATAAAAAGCACTTTATGTAGACTTTATTACAAATCTATATTTACCGGTATAAAAGAAACCTGCAGTCACCAATTCATCTGGTGTTTGAGAAAAGTAAGAAGGACAATTTGCAAATGATGACAATCGAATTGTCCTTACAGCAAATTTAGGGTATTTAGGCTTTTCAAGACAAATACCCATGTTCATTGTCTCCATATTTGAAGCTAATGAACTGACAGAGTTAGAAGATTGCGGTTCTTGAAGTGGCGACTGCAGGAATCTGCTGTTTTCTGGCATTCTAATGAGACCAGTAGTGTTGTTCCGGGAAAAAGTTGCGAACTCCGAGTTTGTTCTCCTTGGCACTGTACTATTTGCTAGGTTTTCCTTTCCCAACCTGCTATCGTTGCCTGCGGAAACACTATTTTCTGGAGAAAATATATTCTGGTTCATGGTAACATTGTTTTCTGAATATGTTTCGCTTGTTTTCATTTCATTTGCTAAAGCTGTTTCAATTTTGTTTTCGTTATCCTTTATAACGACTAGGGTTGACGCTTCCGGTGAACTTCCACATGCGCCAACAGATGCGGAAATATCTGCTGTTTGCATGTCATTGTTTCTTGATATCATATTTAAGTTGTCCACAACGAAAGAACAATTAGGTGAATTGTCTTTATGTATTTGTACTGGGCTATCGTTTGTCTTCCAGTTTTTATAATTTAATCCACAAGAAAAGCAGACGACCTCATTTTCGTTTCCTTCGTAGTAAAATCCAGCTTCGGCAAGTCGTATCACTGAAATACTAGTATATGGATAATTAGCAAAGCTTGATAATCTGCACCATTCAAACTGCATAGATTCCTTTAAAGATGATGGTAATCCTGTATTCCGTTCCTTAATAAAACTGTTATAGTCCTGTGGGTTTAACACATAAGTTTGCAAAATAGTCCTCGGAATTTGATATAGTCTTTTGACAAACTTGTTAATCCATAAACATGCCTTAGGATGTTCGATAAATTCTTTCAGTTTTGCTTTATGTTTTGAAAAGTAATATTCAATGTTAATTTTGGACTTCCGAGTTCGCTTATTTCGTTCTTGATAATCCACAATTTTGATAACCGTCATTATGCAAGCACATACACAGTAAAACACTGCGAAGTTTGTTTTTCTTTTCATTGGTTTTGCAAGGACTGATTTGGAATTATCATGATCTAGAGTTTGAAAAAGTGATTCATTTCTTTCACACGAACTATTTTCGTTTTCCGTTTCAACGACCCTCTCTTCTGTTACTTTCAATTCATCAATCACAAGTTCATTCACATAAATGTTCACTTCATTACTGTCTTCATGATTATATTCTGGTATTGCCATATCTTTCTAGTAAGCTAAAGTAAACAAAATCACAAATGTTGTCGATCTCTTACTAAATCAATTTTGTTAAACTCAAATGGACCCAAAGATTTATTTTTACGTCTGTCCTGGCCATTATCTACGGCGTATGAAGTGTTGTCATCTGTCCAATATCTTATACGAAGTTTAAACTTTTTATACGTAGTTATTGTGTAATTTGTTTCTAAAACTGAAGCTGATGTAATGTTAGATAAGGGTCGACCATTTGACTTTCTGAAAGGAGTAGGATTTTTGGAAATAAATTTGCTGGCCTGATAAGAATTGACTATAAATAAGCCTACCCTAGACTGGATGAAAATGAATATTCTGCCCCCTTAAATGCAGGAAATAATTGTGAACTTGATCGAAAATAAATATTTGCGCAGCAATTTAAGCCGTTTAGCTTACCTCCGAGTTAGAACCCCTTTATTCAAAGGCATTCATATAATAATTTGCCTAGGCTCTGAAACTTAAATAAATATTTTAAAACAAATAGTTCAATCAGGGATTTATTATTCATTGTTATTTGACCATTACACATTATACATTTTAAATGATCATTTCAGCTAGAGTAGACTTTTTCTAATATCTGACCTCGAAGCAAAGAATTCAATTTTATACCCCTCAAAATTTCATAGGTACTTGGGGACAGGACATTTTTTTTAGCCCTCTCCCTTTTTTCCCAAATTCGTTATATTTTTCTTTTTTATTTCAATTTTTTTAGTATATTTATGTTTATATGACACAGAAAAACACGAAAACAATGAAATTAAAAGAAAAAAAAATAACGGATTTTGCACAAAAAAGGGGGGCTAAAAAAATTGTCCTGTCCCCAAGTACCTATGCCAAATTTTAATGTATAATGAATACTTTACTTTGAGTTGTCTATTGTCCGAATCATTTTAGAAACAAATCCTACCGTTTTACAGCATCAATAATGATAATTATCTACTTTCGAAAGTCATACACACCTTTTTTTAATTTACAAATTCTCAATGAATCTAAAACGCATATCAGTCGACTGGCACATATTTGTGAAAGAAACTTTCTCCGTGTTCTATAAAACAAACTAACCATGGATAAGTAGCATTTTTCATAATTATGTTTTTTTAAACATCGGAGTCTTTTTGTTATATATTTCTTTATTTTTATATAACATGTAGTTCTTACATGAAGTCTTCTTCGTTTACATATGAATTGTTCTATCTTTACATATTATGACTATAATTTAATCTAAAAATAGCATATACAATGCGGAACTCTTTTAGAATGTTCAATACGTGATGGAAAATATATATATGGACATTCGTCTTGTTTATAATTATAGTTTATTTTTAGACCTGGGGTCACTAGCCAGTTATGACTCATTGTGATAATCTTTATTAAAAGTTCTGTACATCTGTCTATGGGGTTTTCCACAGTGACTTCGCTTATATTTTGATATAATCAAAAGGATGCTACTATTAATATAATTACTTTTTTCTCTTGACATACGCATATACATATAATGTACAATAATTAAAGTCGTTTTACAAAAAACAATGATATTATTTCTTGAATGGCCAAGTTTTACTATATAATACATGTGTACATGGACTTTCTTTTAAAAGAAAATTCTTTATCGTATCAAAATGTCAGAAATGTAGTACTGTTATTGATTTATTGTCCTCATGCAGGTACTACTCTAATTGGCCGATAGAACAATAATATATATATATATCCCTTTTCGACGGTTTGGTAGCGAGTGGTAGTAGAAATGATACTTCAGAATTGTCAAGTGCAGTTTTTGTGTCAATTTTCTGGGCTTTCAGTATCATTGCGACAGTAACGTTTGTCAGGGCTTTGAACACATATTTACTATCTCTTCAAAGTTTATAGCAAGTGGTTTGCTACAGAAATTTCCTGGTTTTTTGGTTTGTTTTTAGCAATAAAGGGCATGTAGCTTTAATTAAAGAATTATTGGTCATATTATATAGCCACCACCCCTTATTGATATGATTCCGGTAAACTTGGTTTTAATTGGGTAAATGGTTTCCAAAGACCTGTTTTAGAAAACACAAGTATTAAATAATGTGTAAATCTTTTCTATTTCTGTTACAACAGCGGCCTTATTAAACATGTTAAAGTCATATGCAACTCCATCTTTTTTTTAAATACCTGAAGGGAAAAGTTTTACTATAAAACAAATGTACGTGAACATTCTTGTAAAGGAATATCCTTTATATTATCAAAATCTTCATAAATGTACTGCTATAGAAATATTGTCTTCTCGTACTCTAATTCACTGATATTTTCCCGTATGCAGTGACCTTAACTACGAGACCTCTCGTTAGAACTTCGGCCACCGCACCGCGCAAGTGCGAGGGGAAATCCGTGATGAAAGAATGTAAACAAACGTACACTGGAATGTAAATAAAATAAATGATTCTTAAAGAACAAATTAAATACACCAAAGCATTTAACAACTGTTAAGGAAATGTTTACTTAAAAAATGGGAACGCATGGAAAATAATAAAAAAAAATATTATGTCTCTATCAGTTCACTTATTTTTCACGTGCTTCACATGCTCTGTGTTGATTGTTTATCAATGTCACGATCGGGTAAACTTCGACAACAAACTCGAAAGTTAATTAGCTGATTGAAATATTATTTGTCGTATAATTTCATATGAATTTAAAGTCGGGTATCAACATCAATCTTAAATTGAATCATAATAATTATATTCAACTTAAATGAGGTAGTATTTGGCCACAGTCGTTTTCAGGATTTTTTTAAAGACAGTTCGTCCAAATTTTCTATTTTTAGTAACAGTGACGGTCAAATGTGAAGGTTTGTTGAATCCTCAGGCATATATATAATACACATAGGGGACATAAATTTATCAATTTATTTAATATTTGAAATTTTTTGGTCCGTTACTGAATTTTTTTTATATTGTAATTACCTACTCTCAACCTTGATTTTTATTTAATGATACTTGCTTTTAAAACTTTCCTTTATTTGGAAAGTGCAAGCCAAGTTTGATCATTAGCCAAGAGGTTTCAAAAAAGTTTACGACAGATTGCGAACATTTAATGATGGTAGTTATAGCTCTAACTGGTTGTGTTAATTAAACAGATGACATAGAATCGTATGGTAAATTAAGTTAGTATAAGCTACATATCAAGCTTTATTCACTACGAATAAGTTTAATGTATCTGTTCAATTTAGAAACAATATGCCGTTCAATCAAGTTTGCCGGTAACTGTATCATGTTTTGCTATCTCCCACTGAAAGGAATTATATTTGCTGTTGAATATTAACCCAACTACCTGTGTATATATATATATATAGGCCATGTAGGTCTCTTTCAACAGAAAATTAAAAATTAGTCAATAATATGTAAAATATGTGTTGTCGTTTAGATAGAACCATATGAAAATTAGTATTTTTGGCGAAAAAAAATTCCCTGGATATTTCCTATGAAATATGTTGGCAGCAATTATTGTTGAGCAGTGTGGCACCGTTAAAGTCCATAATTCCTCTAAAGTCCACAACACCGCTAAAGTCCACAACAAATTTCCGCTAAAGTCCACAACGCCGCTAAAGTCCACAAAATGACCTCCGCTAAAGTCCACAAGAAAACGCCGTTAAAGTCCACAATAACAAGTTCCGCTAAAGTCCACAAAAAAGCACCGTTAAAGTCCACACATTTTTTTTTTATTATTAAAAACATCAATTCGTTTTTTTTTATCCCGTTAGTACAATACAAAACATGGGCCTTTCTTCTCGGTAGTTATTTGTTTATCAGTTTGATAAATGAGAAAAGTACAGTATCTGTAGATGATTTTGTTCCATTAATTTTGATCTTTGTATTATGATCAGATGATGATGGCCAATTTGGACATCATTTCTAAAAAGTTCGTAAATTCGTTAGTTATTAACTTATTACATTATTACTGCATTCTTCAAGTACTGTTTTTTTTTTCTTATTCTTTGCATATAATCACTTTACGTATTAACTAATGTACAAAGCAAACGTGCCTCCTAATCTATAACATTTGAACGGCATTCATTCGGACAACAATCTTGATTATGATTATAAACAAAAAAAAATACTAAGTATATGAATCCTGTCTCCTGTCACAAAACTTTTAACCAACGTTTAACGTTACTAATTTCGGTGTTGGTTATAGAAAACAACGAAATATAATGTGTTATGATTTTCAGAACGGAAAAATGAAGCCAGTATGATAAATTCTAAATAAAAAAGAAAATATTCTATGCTTTAAATTATATTTTTATCGATTAGTATAGGATATCGATGCGTTGAATTGGTGTCTACCAAAAAAACCTGATTTGAGTACATTTCAGTGAGACAGCAACTCAACAATAAATGTAATAGATATTTACAACACTCTTCCGGAAACCAAAGTGAAAATTTGAATATTACTTGCATCATACTTGTATAACATTAATATCAGTTAATAGAATATTGATTAGTTTTTGACCTAAAATGAATTTACACAAACTTTCGCACAAAAGTGTATGTGTTGTACTGTTTCATCACTGTTCCAGGTTAGGGAAGGGTTTGGCGCCAGCAAAGTGTTTAACTTCGCCACATTCTGTATGTGCCTGTCCAAAGTTAGGTACCAGTAACTCGTTGGCTGTCGTTTGTTGCTGTATATCATATAATTTTCCCGTTTATTGTTATGGAAATACATGTATATCAGGCCGTTAATTTTCTCGTTTGAATTGTTTAACCTTTTTTTCTTTTATTTCGGGCCTTTTAAAGCTTACCGTGAGGTATCGATTGTGCTCTTTATTGAGGGCCATACGGTGATCTACAATAGTTGTTAAATTCTCTGGTAGAGAATAATCTCATCGGCAATCTTATCACATATTTTTCTATCAGTTAAATAATTTCCGAGGCCTGGTTTGCCGATCGATCTAAGAAGTATTATATCTACAGTAATCACTAGGATGTCAACACCGAGGTTGTAAATTCGATGAACCCCGCTCGAAGCAAGGGCGTTCGACTCCAATCCTTATTAACTACTTCTGTATTGTTCTGCACTCCTTTATCTAAAACAACATATTGTTGTCTTATTCCTTACACTCACATCATTTGAACTTTGATGAAGAGTTGTCCCATTGGCAATCATACCAAATCTCCTTATATTTTATAATGACTGTTTACTTATTCCGTACTGTGTTCTGTGTACTATTTTCGTTAACACATGACATGGGTAAAATATCTTTGTTCTTACTGTGCTATAATCTGGATAATGCACAGCTAAGGCGGACCCTGGATTTTGAAAGGGATGGAACTTGATTCCATAAAATTAAAAAAAATATCTATTTTATAATATTTTGTGTACAATGTAAATCTTAAATTGGTGTTTCACAGTCAAACCAGTTTACTTAATAATTATTTTTTGTCATTTCTGCCAAAAAAAAATGTATTTTAGAATATCAATTTAAATAAACTCTATTTTTGTGTTCCATGGAATGAATGTATTACGACTATTTAGATATGTATACCTATTTAGTGACTATTTTGCGATCGAATTTAATGAGGATCATTTTTAAGTTTGTACCAAAACAGCGGAGGAGGGGGAATAAGCTGCAGATCAATTGTAAAGATGCACCATGTCTTCAAAAATGAATTCAGTAGACACAAAATAAAGGGGGAGGGGAAGTCAAAGATTGAAAAATGAAACATTTTTTTCTGTTTACTTAATATATTAAATTAAGGTACATTTCTCCTCGGTTCATCTTCTTCTAAGCATATTATTGAGGGAAAGAAAGGCACTTAATCTTTACCCAATAACCCGTTCAGTTATGATTTTTCATACACCGATTTAAAAGGTATGTAGCAAACTGAACTAAAACTGAGGAGATGTAGATTATACGTCAATAAGACAGTAATCAAACGACAAAAACAAACTAATGACTAATAAAGGGCAACATGTAGTATAGTTAAGAAAAAAAGAAAGGTGTCTACACAATATGTCAATTTTTAAATCGTCAATAATTTATATAAAAATTGTAAATAAATTTAACAGAAACGATGAAAAAAATCTTACATCAAACTGCAATTCTCCAAAAAGTGTAACAATTTAGGAAAAAGCCTAAATATAAAAAAAATGTTAATTATTTAATACTTACCAACCTTTAACTGCATTACAGCGTATTTCCCCCCTTTCTTTGCCCTACAAGAAACTTTCCTAGGAGCCGTGGATTGCGGAATATCGTCCGCATATTTCCAAAATGTTCACGTTAATTGATGACGTAATGTGTTAAAACAGTTATTCGCCAATCAAATCTACGTCGTTCTGGTTAATTAGGGTCACCCGAGCCGTGCAGAATAAATCATATATACCGACTTGCTTGGTGAATAGCTATAACATAAAAACAAGAATGTGTCCATACTACACGGATGCCCCATCCGCACTATCATTTTCTATGTTCAGTGCACCGTGAAAATGGGGTAAACACTCTAATTTGGCATTACAATTAGAAAGATCATATCTTAGGGAACATGTGTACTAAGTTTCAAGTTGATTGGACTTAAACGTCATCAAAAACTACCTCGACCAAAAACTTTAACCTGAAGCGGGACAGACGGACGGACGAACGGACAGACGGACGGACGAACAAACGAACGGACGCACAGACCAGAAAACATAATGCCCATAAATGGGGCACACAAAAATATACATACAATAGTTGTTTAACTTAGTAAAGTGTTTTTAATCACATGCAAAATTAGTCAAAGATTAATATGTATAAACTCACAAAACGCTAAATCTGTTCTGCAGTAACCAATAAAATTGTTTTGATGAGAACAGAAACATTCCTTGATAGTATATAATTCGTGAAAGTTTCAGCTCACAATTTCATACTTGTCTTCCATTTAGCCTTTTAAAAATACTAAAAAGTATCTTAAAAAAGAGAATAAAGAAAGGAAATTAACTCTGAAAGCGATACCGTGAACTTTGATGTGACGTATATTTTATCAATCATTATGACTATAGGATAGTTCCACAATTGTTGGTGTTCGGGCTCAATGCAAGATGAACGTTCCTATTGCCTTTATCTTATATCCACACCCTCCAATGCTCATATACATATATTTTTATTAGTTCTGGATTTCTCAACACACAAATAAATCGGCAAGTGAATGTAAAAATCAAATAAAAAAAATTTCCAAAACTACATTTGACGGCATTAACAGTTGGATTTTCACAAACCATTTGTTGAAAGACGCAGAATTGTCTGAATATATAATTTTATTTGTTTATTTGGTCATAATTTTCTTCGGTTATTTTTGTTTTTCTCCTGATGCAAATCTAAATTTTGGATAAAATATAAACTTTGTGTTATATCATCAGAAATTGATAATTAACGCTTCAAAATAAATATATTACCAAATAAACAAATAAACCTATGAGAGTTCTGCTTCTATTGGTACCAATTTTGATTAAAATCTTTCATGAAATAGTCCCTAAATATTTTTTATGAAAAAAACGTAAATGTTCATGATATATATAACAACAAATTGTAGATGACCATTAAATTTTACTGGCTTGACGGTTTTTGAAGTAACGTTCCTAAATGTTCTAAAACTTATCTTCCAAAATATACATGTATGTACTTCCAATAACTTCAATTTCAATGAGTATTTGAACTCAATTTCATACTTAATACAGTAGATTAACTCATAAAGTTACAATGTAGCGTCACTTTTGTATTTAGTTAAAGTTTTAATTTCATTTTTTGACTCTTGGTAAATTTGACAAATGCACATGTATGGTCGAGCTCGTACTAGACCGTACGAGTATACTCATACGGTACGAGCATACGTTCGAGTATACTTATACGGTCCAAATACTCATATTGTCTGGAACATATATACATGTAGCATTGTTGAAATAAAATATGTTATACTTGTACTCATCATGGGTAATACACAATACAGAACCGCATCCGCGTATAATTTATTCAATTCATCATTTATTCTGAAACAAATACACTTTCCTTTTTGAGAAACAAAACAAACATGCAAACCAATGGGTGATGGAAATCTGCTGAGCACCACAAAATGCATGAATGTGTGGAATTCTTTATCATTATTTTGATTTCAAACAAGAACATTATGGTTCAAAGTCTATTTTTGAGATTAACGGACCGTTTTGGCTGCTATGGAGCCTAACAGACACTGAATGGAAATCATTCTTATGTTTTATAGATATTTGCAAAGGAAATTTAAATGTCAAATATAGGCTCCAAATTATGTCAGTGTCTCCATCATATACATAAAGAGAACGCTATGTTGGAGTTTCTTGTAGATGAACAAATGTTTACTAAAGAATAAAAAGAGCACTATAGCTAGATAACTTTTCAGAAATGTTGTCTGTTTGATTGATAGGAAATCGCAATACAAAGATCAAATTTATGGGGATCAAAAGCAGATACTATAATCTTTTCATTTATCAAAAATATAATTCAAGCTGATAAGAAATACTTTCCAAGAACAAAAGTCCATGCTTTTTATTAGATCCATATATACTATCGGGAGTAAAAAACAGCGAATTGATCTTTTGATAATAAAAAAAAAAAATGTTTGGACTTTAACGGTGCTTTTTTGTGGACTTTAGCGGAACTTGTTATTGTGGACTTTAACGTCGTTTTCTTGTGGACTTTAGCGGAGGTCATTTTGTGGACTTTAGCGGAAAGTTTGTGGACTTTAACGGCGTTGTGGACTTTAGCGGAAAATTGTTGTGGACTTTAGCGGTGTTGTGGACTTTAGAGGAATTGTGGACTTTAACGGTGCCACAGAGCAGTATAAAACATAAATTATAAGTAAAAAAAAAGAAATTTTGTTGTCTCTCAGTGTTATCATTATTTTCGTATTTAAATGTTATAAAATATACGGGGATTGGTTGGCAAAACATTTTAATGCACTGTAAAGAAAAAATCTAAAGGAGTTTCAAAATACTATAAAGTAAAAAAAAAATGGAACAGATATCATCTTTAAGACACTAGCCAGTACTTTTGGCAAACAACATAGATGTGGTATAAATAAGCCAATAAGACAACGATTCTACAGAGACCAAAAATTACGTAGATGTTAGCAACTATCATAGGTCACCTTAAATAATTACAAAATTCCATACCGAATAGTAAGCTATAAAAGACTCCGACATGAAAAAAAATGTAAAACATTTCAAATTAGAAAGCGAACGGCCTGATTTAAGTACAAACAGTATAAAGAAAGACAAATTTGATAGACAGAAACCTACGTCAACCACTTATTTACAGGCTCCTGACTTAGGACAGGCACATACAGAATGTGGTAGGGGCAGAATACAGAATGTCTGCGAGCGCTTAACCATCCCCTCACCTGGGACAGTGGTTTAACAGCACAACATGAAGAATGAAAACCACTAACTCAATATAGCAAGTTGCTTTCTATGTTAAATTCTGAAATTGCAAGCATTCATAGCTATTTTTAAGTTTGAATAAAGTGACAGTCATTTCATGCCAACACTATACCTTATCTGACTTTACTGAAAGCTTCAACATTCCTTTAGTTGCTTATTAGAGCGCACTGGTTCCCGGTAGTTTCGTAGTACAAAATCAGGTACATGTATTTCGGATCTTAACAACAGGACAAATATGCCCTCCTATTTCGATTTTATATATATATTTTTTATTATTCAAAAGGAAAGTGTCAACAAGGTATCTACGGTAATTACACGTCCTTTTAGCTTTCATCTGATACCAAAATTACCCAAATATCATACTTATGACAAAGTTACAGCTCTAAGTAAGAACTATTTTGTTTAAGATATGTACTACGTTCTTGTTCTTTCGGGCTAAGCCCAAATTAGTTGTTCTATACCTATAACACAAACAAACTTGCTTGATTGACTTCTGCTTTACTTAATTGCATTCTACATGATCTATTTCTAACAAAGAAAAGCACATAAAGTTTTTTTTTTTTTCAACTAGAGGTAAATACTATTTATTCCTTGTTTTAATATCTGTCAAAAGTTTTAAATGGTTTCTTTCTTCTGGTTTTAAGTTGTCAGTTTATTAATCAAGTTTGTATGACTAAACATAGGAGGGAGTTGTACATTGAACTTTGATTTTGATACTAGTATACAAAATGAAAAAGAAATGGTTATCCTTAAAAAAAAAACATTTTTTTTATATATTTAAACAAGGTTTCCACTGAATATGGTGAATACGCTTACGATGCTTTTATCTCGTTCTATGATGATGATAGCGTATTTGTATCAAAATATTGCATGGAAAACCTTAAAACTGAAGGGAATTATAAACTGATCGTGCACCAACGTGACTTCCTACCAGTTTTATTATTCAAAGGAAAGTGTCAACAAGGGATCTACGATAATCACAAGTGCTTTATCTTTCGTTTGATACCAAAATTACCCAACTGTCATAATTATGACAAAGTTACAGCTATGCGTAGGAACCATTTTGTTTAAAATATGTTTTACTTTCTTATTCTTTCGGGTCTGGCCCAAAATAGTGGTTCTATACCTATAACAGAAAAAAACTTGCTTGATTGACTTCCGTTTTACTTAATTGTACTCTACATGATCTATATCTAACAAAGCAAAGCATATAAAGCTTTTTTTTCAACTGGAGGTAAATGCCATTTATTCATTCATGATCCTCCTTCTGGTTTAAAGTTGACAGTTTTTATGACTAAACATGGTAGGGAGTTGTACATTTAACTTTGATTTTAATATTCAAAATGAAAAAGAAACGGTAAAATTTTTTTTTTTTAATTTTTAAACAAGGCTTCTGCTGACCATGGTGAATACACTTATGATGCTTTTATCTCGTACTGTGATGGTGATAGAGCATTTGTATTAAAAGATTGCATTGCAAACTTAAAAAATGCAGGGAATTATAAACTGTGCGTGCACCAACGTGTCTTCCTACCAGGCCAAGAGATAACAGTCAATATATTACAAACGCTATTAATGACAGGAGAAAGACAGTCTGACGTCTTTAGTGCCGTTTTCTGCTCTTTGGTCGGGTTGTTGTCTCTTTGACACATTCCCCATTTTCATTCTCAATTTTATGCATAATAACAAGAAAGTTTTTGGATATTTGTGCTCCGGAAGGGTCAGCAGATCCTGCTCCACATGTGGCACCCTTTGTGTTGCTCATGTGGTTTATTCACGGTTCTCCAACATTTAAAAAATCTAACTCACGTTTATCCAACAAGTATCAGACAATAAATGGGATAGGTGTTTATGTATTAGTCAGAATTTTTGTTTTTAGGAAGGTATAGTGAGACCTGTGTACAATATATAATCATTTTTTCATGTTATACTTTTTAATGATAAATGTAAAATAATTAATAAATTCAGAAAAATTCAAAAACAAATTTTAGTATAAAAATTCTTATAATACTTTTCAACTTCCGATTATAATCTAAAATAAAAATATATTTGACAGCTTTCAAACGATTTTTGTCTAACAAATCATTGAGTAATTGTTAAAAAAATAAAGTATCGTTAACCGCACCCAGTGGCGTAGCTTACGTTTTGGCAACCGAGGCAGGTAACCGAGGCAGTTTGTGAAAACACATATACTCCTCCTTTATACCCGTTTTAATCATTTTAAGGTATCCACATAATGCAGCAGGTTCTGACTATATACTGACTAGCTACTTAACGTACCATATATCGACTTGTATAGACTTGTTGTAGTTATTGATTTAAATCCTTTGTGACCTATAGAAACATTGCCCTTCTCTGATTTATTTTTTTTACTAACTTATTTAATCCTACTTTAAATAAAATCAGTGAATCCAAAACAAAATCAGTAAAACAGATGATTATTCAACTCACGAGACGAGCCTTCTCCGATCGAATCACTCGACCATTCAGGTAAATTATTGAATTTATTTGATAACAATTTCTAGATATCTTTGTCAGGTTTATATGAGGCCCCGTATACAGTTTAACTCTACACAATACAAGCAATGGTCGATGATGTTATGTACCAACTCGTCTTTAGTCTACTATCCAATAAAAGTGCTTGTCAACAACATCAACTCCAACTAGCACCACAAATATTCTTTACTGACTTTGAGACAGCTACCCGTTATCCGGCCGAACGAGCATTTGCCAACATTACATTAAGATGCTAGCTTTTTCCAATGCACTCAATAAATCTTTCCCAGATACTATATATTAAAGCAATAGGCTAACTACATTTTGTGTATGGTATGATTGTAAAATGTACAGGATTCATCTTACCCTGACCTCATTTACATGGATCAGTGATGGTGTTGAATTTGTGATATCTTTTAGTAAAATCTTCATGTTACAGAATTTCAACATACATTCAATCATGATAAGTAAAGCAGGCAAGATATTTCAGCGTTTGCACTCTTCTTTATTAATTAAACTTTTTGTGCTTAATCTTATTATCTTTTTTTTTTGTATAATACTATTAATGTGTCCGCAAATTAAAAGCATTCACCTGTGCAAAATTTAAAGATTTTCCTAGTGTTTTTGACCAATATTGTTAATAATTTTATAGGATTGTAAAATATTTTCGTTGTTAAGCAATGTTTTGTATATCAATGTTCTTTGATGAAATAAATATATTTCTTTCCAATTTTGACTTTTTTTTCGACCATCCATCCGTCAGATCAATCTAAAGTTGAACCGAGCTGGATTGACTGTAACTCATTTCATTAATACTTTTTTGCTAAAAAAATCACATTTCTCCAACAAGAAATTATCTAGTGTATACAAATATATTAAAAGCTGGAGATTCGAGAAACGTGAACACACCGTTCATGTGAGTACCAACCTGGTATTCAGTGTAATTCGGTATGTCACATTCTGGGAAAAGGAGGACGGGAATGAAATTACAACGATGGGAACATCTGCCGCCATCTGTAAAAGGAGGACGGGAATGAAATTACAACGATGGGAACATCTGCCGCCATCTGTGAAACAAATCTTCCATAACGGTCAACCAACTCATGATGGCATCCGTAAAGTTTTCGAACGGATGATTTCATCTTCACAACTTGGAACCATTTATATAATGGACAAGTCAACACTATGAACATAATGTTGTGAGATCACACATTTCGTCACTTGCATTGTCCAACTGTGTTATTTACTATTAAAATATTCAATTTAAAAAAGTCATGTAATAAACAATTCATTTTATAGTGTGTTTCTCTTTAAAATATAATCTGTAGTTTGATTTAATATTTTAATGAAAATTAAACAGATAGATATTTGAAATGCTTTTTGTGCAAAACCATTGACAAATAGAGAAAGCCGCACTAAATAAAACAAAATAGACGACAAACAAAAGCAGGGTATGTTAAGATCTTCACTTTACTACCAAACAGATGAAATAGACGACAAACAAAAGTAGGGTATGTTAAGATCTTCACTTTACTACCAAACAGATGAAATAGACGACAAACAAAAGCAGGGTATGTTAAGATCTTCACTTTACTACCAAACAGATGATTTTAATTCTATCATTGTGAACGTTCCATTTCTGTTAAACAACATTTTAGAACAGCATATTCGTGCAGTATATATCTCCCAGTTGATACATTTTCAGGGCTGACCTCATTACTTACAAAAAATATATTGTACAAAGGATTCCAAATGGTAACTTTGAAAAGTTTTGCGGACGTTATCATGCTTTGGTTAATAAACATGGCATATCTGTGTCACAGATGACCACCGATACGTTCCACTTGTTGTTACAGACCTTCTAAAATTCAAACTGACCATTATTCCGTGCGTTCATCGTGTATCGTGCGTGTTGCGTGCGTGTATCGTGCGTGTATCGTGCGTGTACCAATCGTGCGCTCATCATTCATCGTTCCGTGTATTTTCCGTGTAACGTGCGTGTATCGTGTATTCTTAATCGTGTATGGTGCGTGTATCGTGCGTGTATCGTGCGTGTATCGTGCGTTCATCAATCATTCGTTCTTAACCGTGTATCGTGCGTTCGTCAATCGTGTATAACTGTGTACATCAGATAACGTGCATTTGTCAAACATTTATCTCTAATCGGATAACGTTCATTCATTGCGGTTTTTATATGATAGTCGGTTATAGAGCTCATCAAAGCTTATATTTTATCTCACGGTTAAAGTGTATATATATGTTCCGACTTTAAATAAAATTTACATTCATACTTACTTTCTTGTGAACACTTAATTAACTTCATCGTATACATAACGTTCATACAGATTCATGAATTTTTGTAAACATTTCGTGGTTATTCAGTGAATCTTGGCTGGGACTGACACATTTTAATATAATGATACATGTTCTACGTACAAACAATAACATGATGACATTTCTACGACAGAACAGTTAAAATTGGAATTTCTATTCAACTGAGCGAATGGGCTTAAAAATATACTATTGGCCAACTGTTAATTGTTAAAAAATATTCCGCCAATTAAAAACAACAGTGCTTTTGCAAAATTTAGATGTGGGTAGCACTAAAAATAGAAACTGGAAAGTATGAAAGAAAAGAAGTCCACGAGATGACATGTGTTGTAGCTCTACTATTGAAGATGAACTTCATGTCATTTTAAAATGCCCTTTATATGTAGATTTAAGACAAATTATGATACATTAAGCTAAACATTTTAATGAACATTTTAACCTTTATTATCAGATAGCGAAAAATTTATATTTTTATTTAATAACGGCAATGTTGCTGCTATAGTTGCCAAAAACATCAACAATATTTCATTGAAAAGAAACGCCATTTTATTTCCTAGTTCTCAAAGAAAAAATGTTTTATTTTCATATAGTACAGGTGGACACTGTAAATTTTAAATGTAAATGAGTAAATATATTGTGTCTTAAAAGTCTCTCATTATTCTTTTTAAGATTGGTACATACAATGCAAATGTTTTAATGTTTTATGTTTATTTCTGTGATTCTCATTTTATGTTTGTATGTGGTGAGACTATAATAAAATATTGAATCAGTATTAACATGATTAATGTTCAACTTGAGTTATTTCTCCAATGTTGAACAATGCAAGATTGTAATTCTTCGCTTATTTGGCAAATTCATATTCTACTAAATATTCAAACATTTAAGTTTTGATAAATACCATTACAAATATAATTTTTGTCTTCGTTTCTGATGGTCACGTGCAGGTAAGGTTATTCCATTGAGAAAATACAATATACAAGATTGTCGGGTAAATGTGGATTGCGGATTAAGATTTTAGATGTCAAACTTGAATTAACAAATTAAACTGAGGCGAATTTAACACGAATATGTATTTTCTCTTCAACAGTGTTTTTATTCTCTGTTCTTTATTTTCATTTAAAATAAGCTACATATGTTTTGTGGAAAATTGAATACAAATAAACATATGTATTTGAAGGCATTTTTTTAATTAAACAAGTATAAGATCACGCAAATATATCCCGTATTCCTTAAGAAGGATTTTAAATTGAGGAACTTTTTAAACTTGAAATTGTGTTTACGAGTTTAAGATATTCTTTTTTATTTAAATTTTTTGATAAAATAGTTAAATATATTGTATTATCATAACAAGTCTTTATTTAAATTATTTAAATGGAATAAACATGGAACACTTTCACAGATTCACTTTTCATTGTGTTCATGGTTGCATATCAAGGACACCGTTTTTAATGTATGTCTAAAAGATTAATATCCGAAAAAATAATTCACAATAGTACTTTGTATTAAAGAATGACGGATTATTTTACCATGGGGGTATTTTTTGTTCCGTTACTGAGGACATCTTTTTGTCCTTTATGAATCCATATGACAAATTTGACTCCAATAAGGATAAATTTTATCTTATAGAAAAATCGGTAGTTTTTATCCGATAGATTTTGTGTTCATCTTTATCGGATATAAAAGATTGAAAAATACAAACAATTAATTGAAGTTTCGTATGCATCTATCACGATCCAGCAACTTTTGACTAGTATACCTAAAGGGTTGCCTTGGTTTTATAGCTCAAAACGGTATCATTTGTTTTGCTTTACATTGGGTTAAATAATGAAATGTATGTTTCAGAAATTTACACAAGTTTGATTTCGGCTTTGACTCCCGGGGACACTGTCGTTTACAGTAAAAAACGAAAATCTACACATATACGTTCTTATAAAAAAGAAGTTGTGGTATGATTGTACTATTAATTCATCCATCTTATCCTTTTAGTTTTGTGATAATTTGCATATCAAATACATGAAACAACAGGGGCGGATCCAGCCATTTTAGAAAGGGGGGGTTCCCAACCCCAGGGCAAAAAAGGGGGGGGGGGGTTCCAACTATATGTCCCCATTCAAATGCATTTTTCATGCATCTATAACGCTTTTCTGGATTTACTTTCACTAGGAACGCTCAATGCTAAATTTGAAAGCCAAAGAATGTATAAATTAGATAGGAGTGTAGAGCTATATGACCAATAAATGGCCTATACACATTCACAACATTCTGTGTATTTATGTGTCTGTCCAAAGTCAAAAGCACGTAGTTCAGTGGTTTTCGTAACATCAATTCTGTTATATACATGTATTTGGGCTTTTTTTGTAACAAGATACATGTAGATTTGAAATAAAGAAGGCCGTTAGTTTGCTCAATTGAATTGTTTCATATTTTTTTCATGTCGGGGCGTGGCCTTTAATAACCGACTTTACAGTTCCCGTATTTTTTCATTATTGAAGGTCGTATAGATATAACTGCTAGCATTCCTCTTGATTTGAACTTTCTTGAATAGTTGACTCACTAGCAATTATACCACATTTTCTTATTTTTACATAAGCCTTCAATCCATCAAAAGCCAATATAGTCTGCTGTAGCTGAAACCTACGTTTCTTAAAAAAAAATCTAAATTTATATACTGACAATTTAAGAAATGTTTGTCATAGATATCTGTTCGTGATATAAGTATCAAAATATTTTAGCTATGAAGATGTGTAAACCCTTAAATAAACCCTATTTCTTTGGGCAATACCTACGGGAATTAAAATAATAAAAACCATTATTAAAAAATCGGATTATATATGTGTGTATGACTCGGAGGTGCAATAGAGATCATAAAGTTTGATGGCCACGCGTGAAGTGCGCTGGTCTGCGCCGAAGTGCGATGAGCTGTTCGATGGTTTGCGATGGTTTATATAACGCGGGATACCTAGATTAAAGTCTACAGATGTGCAATTATTATGAGCAGTATATTTGTTTCAATGTCAGTATATAAAGCATTTACATGTGTTATTGTCTATGAATGTAATAGTTAAAGTTGCCGCGTACTAATTTAGAGATCGTCCTATTTGATGTTTTGCATGTGGAAATTATTCTTGCTTCAACATGTATCTTTACTTAATTTGTTCCTCTAATGAGATCATCATTTACCGTTATATAATCATAAGAATAGTTTCACGGTGGACCCGTATGTATTGAGGGAATGACACTTCATCGTACGTAAAAACAAATCTTTCGTATATTTCCCGTTTCACAGTCCTACATGTATATTGAATTTTACCCACAACTCAGAAAGTTGACCAGCGCGGGTATGCTTAAACCTCTTATTCTAGATGTCAGGTAACTTACTCGTGTTTATGTTGGATTGCTGTCTGATTGACGAATATCCGTCATTTTATATATATATATATAACAAACAAATTTAAATTATATGTATATATATATATAACAAACAAATTTAAATTATATATATATATATATATATATATAACAAACAAATTTAAATTATATATATATATATATATAAAGAAAAGTTAAGTAGAATCCGTATGCTGGTAACATATAAGAAAATTAATAAAAGATAATAACGGTTTCAATTCATCACTTTTACTAGCGCTTTCACTGCTTTAACAGATCTTCAGGTAATATTATATATTTAAATTTGTTTTTTAGGGGTGCATCCAGTTGCACCTTTTCATTAAAAATATATTTCCGTGAAGCAATCTCAAAAGATTACTCACTTCAATAAAAAATAAATAAGGGAAATGAAACCTCTTCTCGCATGTTGCACTTTGTGTAATTGTTCTCTTCGACAAAATACTGCCTTGAACTCAATTTTGGTATAAATATAAAGAAGCCACATTTGGTTCTTAAATGGCTATTTTTTAAACACCTTAAGCTAGGTAAAGCCTATCTCTTGATATAGGCTCTTAAATTCGGCAACTTTTAGAGACCGACCGTGCTTGGGTTGTATAGCAAGTCAAGGTCGCTAAACTCTCATTATCCGTTTAGAGACTTTTTGAAAATACGATGGTTACTGTCTCATTAGAAACTAAAACCTTATCAAATATGGTGGCCTTCGGCTGTCATCTGCTCTTTTCGGGTTGTTGTCTCTTTGACATATTCATCATTTCCATTCTCAATTTTAAAATAACTAAAAATATGATAAACAGTTGTCAGATCAATATTCATTTAACAAGCCAGTGCGTTGATACAGTTTATATTCTACTGAATTTACTATATCCGTTATTATTACGTAATTATATAAGTCCCGTGTCCAGGTAAAAATAACAATTTGTGGTTTGTATGTCAGGTGAAAGTGACAACGGGTGGTATGTATACTAAAATGTTTATCGTCTTCCATTATACATGAGGGTGTGGATGGGGGTTTATAGAATAGAAAATTATTGACCAAAAAATAAAGAATACAAAAAATAACCAGACAAATATATAGAAAAGAAAATTATGAGGTACTAGAATATATGGAATAAAGAATGATCGACAAAAGGTATAACGATTAAAAAAAATTGCCTAAAATGATAGAATACAGAAATAATGAATCCCTATTTAGACCCTCATAATCTGACGATGACATTTAGCTTTAGGACAATTATGGGCATGTGATACAGTTTTAGAACCACAGTGATTTTTGTTTACAAAAGTTCACATATATACAAGCTAATTTTTACAAAATCAATGTTTATATGTAATAAAAATTATATCTTCATGTGCTAAATTTAAATGACAAATGGGTTTGAATTATTCGACATTAAATAATTTTACTTATAACATTTCAGTTTCTTGGACATTTTTGTCCTTTGAACAGACATCCTTAACTTTTTTGTTTCAAAAGATAAAGATATGCGGATTTCGGTAAAGAGATTAGAATATCTTCGTTATAAAATTGGGCTCTACATTTGTGTAACAATTCTTTGTTAATATTTAATTTTTGTGAAAAGAAATTGATACAAGAAGAAAAAACGGTATTTTTGTTGTATATTTATGTAGTTAAAAAAAAGTCGGTAATTTCTTCATAAAAGTTGCAACGAATAATCTTCATACAGTATCAAGCAAAATGTCATGTCTAAAATGAGGGGGCCATAACTGATAACACTTTTTCCTTAAAAAAATGAAAAAATAATTATTTGGATAAGAAAATAACCCAGATATATAGATATATTAGAATAAAAATATTTTTTTAATTTTTTAAAAATCATTTAATATTCATCGGTTTATGATTAAATGAAAAATATAGAAAATTGTAAAGTTGTTTTTAAGGAAGGAAAATAATGTTTGTCCCGAGAAAAAAGCCCCCCCCCCCCCCCCTCTTATAAATGATCATTAATTTACCTAGTGGGGGCTAAAATTTGGAGACCGATCGCGAGGCCTGACTGCCATAAACAACAGATAACGAACAGCAAACAGTGGATACACCAATTGATATGTATGAAAGACAACGGCGGACACAAAATGATTGCACTGAATAATTTCAACTACCATTGAGATTGTTTTTTTTTCAAATCTCCTTATCAAATTTGAAATGCATTTTAAAAAACCTTGGGATATCTTTTACAGTTTGGAATTGGAATTGGAATTAAAAATTGCATTTCCCAAAGAGTTTCAGGTAAAACCCCGAGAATCTCACCTCCTAGAAATTTGAAGTGCCAGGATGTTTGAAAATATGTACGAATTTTATTACATACTTGAAATTGTATAAGGAATATAAAAAGATTCAGTATGTTTACTGTACAAACAAACAACAGACACCAAGTGATAGATACAATTGCGGCTTATATTGTTTAATTCATTTTTACTGAGAGCAAAATTTGATTGATTGATTATTCACTGGTTGTTTATACGTCCAGTGGCAAACATTTTTTTTTCATGCATATTCAGGACGAAAAGTCGCTTCAGAAGTATATTATGAAGTATTTGGTATTACAAATGTTTACATTTTCTCATTATTTGGTAAATTTCATTTTCTTAGCTATTTCTAATTAATTTGTACGAATCAGATTTTTCTGACAAGTTATATATTTTGCTTTAAATTAACTCTTACGATTCTGATAATATAAGGAACATTGTAACTTAAGTTAAAAAAAAGAGATTATGATTGTTTAATCAGTTGTTATGTAAGTTCGCTCGTGTCAGTCGGATCACTGATTTTCGGTAATATCAAGGAAAAACCGGCACGTTCCAAATATTGTTCAACTACTCATTTAATGGTGATTCTTTTTCTTTAAAAATTGGAATTTATGTAATAAAAATCTATCTATCTCTACCATAGTATGAAATCAGAGTACAAGTAACACGTCCTTTCTAGTCTTTAGTGGCATATCATTAGTCCTTAGCAGTGTTTAGACGTACAAGCAGAAAACAGTCGAAGGCCACCAATGGGTAGAAAATCCCGCACCGAAGGCGTTTTTCAGCTGGTCCCTAAACAAAAATGAATTTTAGTTCAGTATTAATGGACATCATACTAAACTTCGAAACATACAAATATTTCCTAAATTTCGGAACGTAAACTTATGATAATTTATTAGTCAAGGTTACAAATTTAGGCAGATAAAAAGAAGGGGAGGAGGGGGTCAATGCATTTGAATGGGGACATATGGTTAAAACCACCCCTTTTATCCTGGGTTGAGAACCCTCTTTTTAAAAATGGCTGGAATCGCCACTCTTTAAAACGTAGCAATTTATAAATTATTTATATTAAGTAGAATTATAAAATCGATGAGTTTTATAATTTGACAACACTCATTGATATTGGAAATACTATACTACAATTAATTTATTTAATACATGGAGTGTTTAGTAAAACTGTCGACCAATCAACACAGAAAGCGAGATATCTAAAATTTGTATACCCTTATAGATTTTCATTATCATACATCAATTTTAAATGCAATTCCAAATAAAATGGCTTTGAGAACCCTGTATTAAGCGCTTATCGTTCATTCGTCAATGAATCATTCACCGTGCGTGTATCGTGTGTTCATCATTCATCGTGCATCGTGCGTGTATCGTGCGTTCATCACTCATCATTCATTTTTCGTTAATCCTCCGTGTAACGCTCATCGCTCATCGTGCGTGTATCGTGTATCGTGCATTCACCGTGCGTGTATCGTGCATTCACCGTGCGTGTATCGTGCGTGCGTGTATCGTGCGTGTGGTCAGTTTGAATTTTAGAAGGTCTGTAACACAATTTCGTCATATCTTTTTGATGCGATTTATCACCATTCTTTACTTGTAATGAGTAACGCGACGGTTATCTCAAAAAGAAGAAACTCTATACACTTTCGGAGAACCCGAGATCGCCCAAGTTTTCTTTTATTTGTGCTTTTCCCTTTAACCATGGTGTTGATGGTTTTCTTGGATTTGTGACAAACAGTCAGAAATGAAAAGAGAAACTGAATTCAAATGTCAAATGTCGTTTATTTCTGATTTAAAAAGCGCAGGAAGCAAACATTTCCTTTTTTTTTTGGTTTTAAGATATAAAAAAACAAATATATAACTTTCGATTGTTATTGTTTGTTTCTCAAAACGAAAGACGCTTTGTGGCATTACATTTCTTTCTCATTGTCACCTATAAAGTAGCAACTGAATTTTTTTACATCTTTTCTATCTTATTTTAGAATCGACAACACAAACATCATTGGAGTAAAACAGAAATTCAAAAGTGAACAATTCCATTAGAAACTTCAAGTTCTCCAAATAATTTACTAAAATACTGTTAGTAGTTTAGAAGTAATTTCAAATAGAAAAAAATAACAATTAATGATTTTCGTGAATCCAACTCGATTTTCTTGACTAACCAGGAACTTTCAAATCTAAACATTCGACCGTCAGAGATGTAAAAAGAAAACGTATACACTCTAGAAAGCATATGACTAAAGGTATCTACTACCCCTTTGTAGTTTTGCTATTGAAAAACCCAATGAAATTATTAAGATTAGAAAAAGGATAACAGATGAGGCACAATGACATTATGTACGAAAAGTTTTCCGAAATTTTCATTAATAAATAGTCGAGTATATAATAAAATGAAGGCACGTCAATGTTATTTTTAAAGAAAGCAACAAAACACCATTTTGATCTTAACATGAAATAGAAAATACAGAATTTTATAAGGTATTTCAGATTCTATTGAGGTTTTACATAAATCCAATCTCTGATATTAAATGAGTTTGCGGGTACTAAATAAGAACGAACCGACTCATCGATCACTCCGCTTCAATAATCAGAGATATACACATACCAGAAGAACAGAAAAAGTCATTTAAGTTTTAGTATTCTGCCTAATTGGAGATACAAATGAACACAAAATGCCCAATAATTGTTATTTATAACTAATGACCGTCAATAACAGTACGAGAAACTAGTCTTCAGTTGGTATTTCCAAAACAGGTTATGCATTTAAATTTAGATTTTGTAATAAGCATAACACTACTATTTATTTTCGAAAAATCGACAAATTAATTATCATGGCATTTTCACGTGTTGTACAATACCTAGTAATTGTAGATATATATGTACTACCCAAGGATTCTGAAAACGCGTCTATTTGCAGCACATCTACATCACAAACCTTTCTATGATTGCCCGTTTATAAATTTTGTAATTTATAAAGAAACTAAGGTTTCAACTCCCTCAGGCAAAGTTGACCTTAGATGAATTTGGATTTTTTGGGGGATTTTTTGGTCATATAGCTCTGCAACTGTTTTGGTTCTTATACATCCTCGGCTTTCAAATATTCGGCTTTGACCGTTCCTCATGAAGGTAAATCCCGAAAAGCGCTTCGGACTCATGAAATTGATAACGTGATGTTTCATTTTTTATCTAAACTTAATGTACATTTGTCATCAGGACAACTAACGATGGACTCACCAGTTACTTTAAATTAAAATAGGAAACAACAAAAATATAGAATTAGATCTATCATTTTTTTGGACCATATCTACAGATGGAAACATGTGTTTTAATACAAATCAGTTTTAATCTTTTAAACACCACCGATGCTACTTACGTTTCCGAATAAGCGACACTTTTAAATACAAGTAACACTGTTGTCAGGTACTTTTAAAAAATCCTGTTGCATCGGATATTGAAAAAAACTTAGATTTTTAGAGTTCTTGATGAATGTAAATCCAGAAAATGGCTTCGAACGCATACAATATCTAAAGTGTTATGTTCATTTTTTATTCTGCTACAAGTAGGATATATTGTGCCAATCATATTATAACACATTTCAGATAAATCATATAGTTAAAGACCACATTAAAAATATAATCTGATACTAAAAAATATAATCTAATATGTTGTAGATAGTGTTCAGTTAGCATAACGCAGACAGAAACTTCAAATGCTAATGGAGTTCGGTATTGCTGTTGGATGAAGCCAGTCGTATGGATTTTCTCTTATTTTGTTGCGCTCGTCAATTGTTTCACCAACATTCCTTAGGCTTTGTCGAAATCTACAATGGAAACAAGATGGCGGATTATTGAACAGACAGCAAAAGAAACAAATATTAGAATCTTTAAAACAGTTCAAAGTTTTATTTCAGTGGTGTTGTCTGGTTTTGGATTTTGACTAATGATTCTGAACGCAGATAGTTATACAGAATTAACAAGTAAAAATCGTCCGAATGTCACTCAAGATTACAATACAAAACTTCTGTATTCACATTATGTATAATGAGGACACGCTTCAAATAAAGCATAGTTGGGTACTAAACTTATTGGCTTTTTAATTTGTATCTTGCTTTTGCGAAGCCTAAACACTTTTCAGGTAAACAGTGCATTTCACTTCCCTGTTCATTTATTCATTACCTAGTTTATAGGTTCTGCCTTTGATTCCACACAAGCTTTACAGAAATGTGCAAATGATATTTGATAACGAAATATTTAATTTTTGCTATGTAATTTAAGTTATATTTCTGATTATTCAATATATTATCCATTATTGCAATAGTTTTTAAGCATTTGATAGGCGAGATTCCCAACCACTTACTTTGCATAATGTTTAGATCAAAGTATATTTCAGTACTATAGTGTTAAACTTGTGCTTAACACAACATTAGTGTATAATACTATAGAACAATAGTCATGGTCATTTTTGGCTTTTCAGTTTTTGATTTCCCTTTATATTCAAAATTGTATATCGACAATTTCAATGCAATTTTACTAATTTGATTATTTTGTATGCAATCGCAAGTTTTTTTTAAAAAGAATACCAATCTCAATGTATACCACGAAGTAATTTATCATTAACTAATTGCTCAATCCGACACCAAGGATATTCATTTCTATAGAGCAGGGAGTAAGAAAAAAACAAATGAGACAACAAAAACGTCCCTTTGAAGTATTCACGATTTACGATTAATACATACGCTTAATTGGCAACATATGCCATGATACTTCAAATTTGTAAAAAAGCTGGTCTTATTTGACATATTACTGGACTCCATACCTATCCCTCGAAAATGCTTCTATATAAACAGCGGGAGGTGCTTACCCTCTGGTCTCACTTTGTATAGAATGCATGCTATTCCGATTATTTTCAATACAAGGTTGTTTGCACGTTAAACTAGTTTAACCCTCCCACATCTTGTGTCTGCACCAAACCAAGCTATCAGAATAATTTGTTATTTATTATTGTTTGCCTTTGTAAGTTCGTCTATCATTTTCCGAGGACTCGGATGTTTGTGGTTGATGTAGTATTTTCTGCTGTTTAAAATTTGTCCTTTTAATACTTTTTATGGATTTTACATCGGCCATTAAAAGTAAGCTAAATCATCTGTTCGAATTTGTTGTTAATTGTATATGTAAATTAACAAAAATTCATAGTTATACATTTGAATGTACAACATGTTTAGGAAAGGGTATTACATATAGTATGTATCCATACTAATTGCATTGTCAAACAACGATATGCTAGAAAATTGCATGCGTCGAAATCAGTGTGTTACATTTGATTTGATATTTTCTCTGTATAAAAATGTTATTATATACTTCTATGTTTATTAAGTCATATCATAATCTTAAAAAAAATCACGAAAACATTTATTCCCCACCATTAATCAAGCTGCTTTAATAAATTTGTATCAGGAACTGAGTGCACATGTTTTAACTGCATATATCATAAGTTAACCATCATGATGTACACTCTTTTACTTATATCCCTACTAATTTTTAAATTATAAGGAAACATCTGAAATATAAAAGCTGCATAAAGTCTAAACTTACTCATTTACAAGTTTCACTGCCGGTGGATCTACAATCAACTGCTTTTCAAAATCACCAAGACTTTGTGTTGCCTTCTCACTAAGTACTTTTGTGATCGACATTAACCCGAGAAGCTCAGCTCGGTTAGCAATAGACTTCAATATGGTTTCAATCTCTACTGGACTCTAAAATTTCAAATTAATATATAAATGCTGTTAATTGTTCCATTTATATCTGTTGTATGAGTGAGGGGTATAATTTTTTCTCAAGACGTCTGATTTTCATGTATCCCACCTTCACTGTCTTACGTTGGGTTTCTAATGTTTTACACTGTCTTTTATACATACGATGTTATTTCACTGTAAGTCTTTTAATATCAATCCTTTCATGAAACTCATGATACATAAATTAAGTTGATTTAAATCGTCTTTCAGGATTTTTCTCGACATGTTTTAGGATGTACAACAAGGCAATCTTTTTAAAATCATCATTTTTAAATGCTCTTTATGTTTGTTATTTATTTGGCCTTTAAAAAAGAAGGTTTTTCATTTGAGCGCCACTGATGAGTCCTGTGCAGATGAACATTTATCCGGTCTTCTAAATTAAAAGCCTGGTAGCTTTGGATAAACACTTTTCTTACAACCACTGGATCGATAATACTACTGACTATATTCAAAGAAGTATACAGTATAGAAAAGTAAACATGTAATTGCTACAAATAGTTGTGAAACGATACGCGCTTTAACATTAAGGCTGAGACTATCATAGCGAAAACTAACAGCTGATTTTAATCAGGTTGATATCATATATTAAATTTAAGTTTTTGAAACAATTCACATACATGTATTCAAATGAGCTCAGTGTGCTATTCATCGCTATATATTGGTATTTGAGGCATTTTGATACAAAATTGAAAATTTTACATTGATGATTAATATTACATCGAATGATGTCGCTAACCAAAATGATTTATTTCGTATCAGTATTACAATATTAAACTTAACTTTCAACATTGTGTTCATACAAAAATTTACATGGCAGTTTTCGTTGCCGCTCAATAACATTTTAGGTACCTTATTGATTTTACTGCGGTCAAAGAGCTTTACAATTCAGTTGCTGAAAACTTTCTCAAGTCAGGCTAAATGGACAATGTGCAGTTCATTGTTGTTTGTCTAATTGTGCATATCTGTTTTTCTTCGGGGGAATTGGGTGTTGGTTGATGATGTGATCTGTTGTACCGTGTAGTAAGTTTGGAGATTCTTGTTTTTCTTTTAATGTATATTTCAATCGACAGTAAAGTGAATAAAAGCTCTTTTTTTTTTTCTATTTAACAATGCCAAATTCTCTTCGTGGCAATATATTATTGCTGTCCCGTGTTATTTGATCCAATATTTGTAAACAAAAAAAAACAGGACACGCCTTACCTTATCCTTAGGAGGAACTCCATGCATAGTAAACGGGAATCTAAAAGGAGCTGCGTACTCGTCATACTGTTGGAAGTTGGCTGCAGCATGGGCAACGCTACATGTATATATAATGGCTGTCAACGTCACCACTAGCTGGTCAGTTGTTTCAAATTTGCCGTCATTTGGAACTCCCTGCAAAGTTGTAATATAACATAAGTCTACTTTTTAAGAAAAAAATAAGACGACAGGAGAGATAGATTTATTTAATACAATCATCTTGATTTAAGGCAAATACGCGATATATTTTTTGCAATTTTTGTTATTTCAAAAATTGTATTTTCAACCAAAAATTAAAAAATCGATATTAGAACTTTAAACTTTAAAATTAAACATGGTCTACTTAAAACTTTAATTGCCTTTGCAGATATTTGAATACTTAATTCTCAACATCGAAATTAAGTGCCGGCTTATGGCATCATTTTTCCGCAAAATAAATTGACCCCTGTGTTCAATAACACGGTATTTTCTCACTTTCCAATTTGATCAGATTCTTTTAATCATATGCATTTGCTTTGCAAATGACTGTTTTTCATTGGATAATTTAATAGTTTTTCTTATTTATTATATTTTATGATAAATTGGAGTTCAAACTTGTGTATCGTTACTTTTGTTGACTAGTATATGTATTAATTGATTGTCTGATTAAACGGCCACTTGCAAATATTTCAAGCATGTCAAAGACAATATAACATATATATAAGATAGAAACTACGAACCAAAATTCCTACACCACCATCATCTCTTGACTTTACAATTTCTGCGCCCCAGTTCTGTATTTCATAGTCGGCCTTCAGTGAACCTTTTTCGGCTATAACATAAACAAATTGGATTTCAATAGCTATTGATACTGATTAATGATAATACGTTTAAAATAGAATCATGTCCTACTTCAGTACAAGCATTGGTGCAACAAAAATGTTACTACAGATTAGATGTTGTGAATAAATAAATATTGCCCTAAGAAAATGTACTATTGTTCACTGTTGATGACATTGGAACAATATGCATTGCTATTATTGAGTTCTCTGCTAATTAATAAACTAGAATAATCATGTAGGAAAGACACATTTCTGTGATTAATTTTGTTTCAAGAAATTAATACTGCAAAAACATGACTTGAAATCAGTCATCATAGACACCCTGACAAAAGACACAATCGGAAACCAAATGTGAAGAACACACTGTTGACATTTAAGAATGAAAGACACATTTAAAATCTCACATGTAGGACACATAATGTTGCCACTGTTTGGTTTGATTAGAGACATGTTAGAAGTGAAGTGCAATCACGAAAAACTGGTCAACAGATTTAAAAACAATATAAAATTTCATATATAATCAGTAGAACTAACCAAAATGAATTCAAAAGCACTTACAATAGTAGTGAGTCACATATTTCTGAACGTAATTTTTGATGGCGTCATAAAGGAGAAGCGCATCATCCCTCATCTGATAGGCATCAGTTAAAACAGACTGTTCAAGAACCTGAAAAGTAAAACACGTGGGCATCTAGCAGCATACCGTTAATTTCATAACTATCGAAATCAAATATTTTGTAGTGAGTGTTTAAACAAATAGCAGATTCCCGTAGATGGTATCTCCTTAAAACATTATATTGCTGTACATTAGTATTTTCCGTTAACGTTCACGAATTCCAGCATTTACAAAAAATCATTTGGTTTTTTATACAACTGTATCTGATATTATCAACAAAGCAATTGAGTATCAAAACTGATGGTTCAGCATCCACTGTATCGCATTTCATGCACAATTAAGACATTGTTTACCATTTACAGCAAATATTTCAATAACACATTCTCTCGTTATCATTTTGTCGTAATATAATAGAACTTAAGATTAATGATTAGACAGTTCCCTTCTTTTTGAGTTTTTCTCTTTCCTTCATGATAAGTTTTCGTAAATTCTTCAATACAAAACCTATATTTCTCAATTCTTCCGAAATGGATTCGTTTGCAGTGACGACTCATATGTGTCCATTATTTTCATTATTTTGAAACTTTTCGTAACAAGAATATGTTTAGAATAATATTTTTTGTAAATTTTGGCTGTCAAAGAAAGTAAGGGAGCAAACATTTTACTTCAAAAAGGGGGGAGGGGGGGTTATGGTTTTTTGTCTGAGTCAGAACATTTTTTTTTAGTTTTTTTACGCTATTAATCTGATTATTTTTTTCAAAATTTAAGACTATAAGGCATGGGGAAAATCTATATTCAGAAATTTTTTTTTTGTCATCTGCTTGACCACAATATTTTTTTCATCAAATTAGGGATCAGAGTATTTTTTGGAATAAACCATACCCCACCCCCACCCCACCACATTCCAAGATGCTCTAGTTTGTAGTTTCTGAGAATAATGCGACAAAAGTAGCCAGACGAGAGAAGAAAGGAAAGCCAGTATAGTCCTCCTTCGAACGGGAACGGATATAATAAAGGTAAATTCTAGCTAATAGCTGAATAGTATTTCAACAATCGTATCTTATTTTTTGTCTTAATCGCAGCTAATGCCCCCTTAATCATGTTATCGTTAGAAGTTAAAGTATCAATAAGTTTACAAGGATCGTATTTAAGTTAACGGTCTCTATTAAAAAACGTAAAATAAGAATGTTATATCCCATTTGCAAAACAGCACAGCCAATTGTACAATGTAAATCTGTGTAACTTTATCATAAATTAAGGCAACAGTAGTTTACCGATGTTCAAATCTCCGTAGACAGAAGAAAATAATTCATAGTTTACACTATCTTAGAATTTACCAAAATTAAGCAATTCTATTTTTTCGTAATGTCTCCTTGAATTTCTTATTCTTTCTGGTGATTTTCATGAAAAATTCTTTAGGAATCATTTTGGTTAACTCCATTAATTTCATGGGATTTGTATTACTTATTCTTTAACTTTCGTGGAATGTTGCTTATGTTTTCACCCTTTTTTCGTTTACCCAAGTAGTAGATAATTTTCTAAAATTTTAGTTCTCCCCTCTTACTTTCAATACCAGAATTTCATTTCGATTTTTAGTAAGTACATTGTAAGTCAACTTTTGTCCTGAATTAACTCGTGCGAAATCGTATGTTATAAAATATAATTCATTTAAACGAACCCCTCTGCTCTTTAAATTTTCTGGTAAAGTTCCATGTAAATCCAGTCTCCAGAAATCCATACTGAAAGACGAAAATTGGAAAAGAAATTTACCTTGAAATGTATAAAGAAGACGCATTCTGGACACAAAACAGACGAAGTTAAATAACATATACAAATAGTATACGTTAATATAATAAAAGCATGTCATTAAACTATGCCAATATATTAAAAACAAGCTCAAATACTTTGGATACAGTTGAAAAATATTTCTTTTCATCTGATCGAGATGCAAGTCATATTTTCGAATCAATAATTTAAGAAAAAATATTTCATGTCAGCATGTTCAGTACAATGAGCTTGCTTTAAGTAACTGCGATCCCATTTTGATACGGTTTTTATCACTGTTTTGTTTAACTTGTATTGTTGTTTATCTTTTATTTTAGAGTTCATCACTTTTTTTTTCTAAATTGATTTTTACTCTTTTAAGTAAATCTTATTAATCCACGGGGAGGGGTTGAGACTTAAAATCTTAATTTTTTACCCTTTCACATGCTCGTGTACCGATCCTAAAAACTATCGAAAGATACCTAGCTCATGATTTTGTATACTAGACACGCGTTTTATATGCATAAGACTCATCAGTGAAACTCACACCAAAACAGTTGTAAGGCCAAATCATATTCGAAGTTGAATAACAATATCAAACTAAGAATCACGAAATTTATGCTAAATACGGCAAAGCAAATTGTTTCCTGGTAGAAAAAACCTTGTAAGTGAGGATCTTCGTCAGTGATTGTATTTTAACACATCAACATGTTGCTGTTTTGTGAAACATCTTGCGTTTTGAATGTAGCAATTGTATACACGTGACAGATGATATAAAGTATTGTACAACATCAGTCCATTGTGAGAATATGAACGTTAAGCAATAGCATATTGTAATTTTGGGAGTTGGTGTTGATTGCAGATCTTTATTAGTCTCTTTGAAATGAAATGTCTGTTGCTCTCTCATTGATGTATACCAGAATTCCAAGTGGTGAAGTTAAAAATTACGGACGCCATCATGAGTTGGTTGACCGTTACGGAATACCTGTTCACAGATGATGACGAATATGTTCCAATCGTCGCAACCGAAATCTCGCCCTCCTTTTCCACGAATACGACCTACCGAACTAGAATTAACACCGTGTTTGGACTTACATGAGCAACATGACGGGTGCCACATGTGGAGCAGGATCTGCCTTCCCTTCCGGATCACTTGAGATCGACCTCAGTGTTTGGTGGGGTTTGTGCTAATTATTTAGTTTTCTATGTTACGTTTGTAATACTGTTGTTTGGTCTGCCATGGCGTTGTCAGTTTATTTTAGACTTAATAGTTTGAATGTCCCTTTTGATATCTTCGCCCTCTTTTTTAAACAAAATTATTTTTTTACAGGCAGAACATACACTCTAATAGGCGTCTTTTATTTTTTTCTGTTTTTTTTGTTAATATCCATGTATCAAAGCAACTGTTTAATGTTCTTACCTCTTCTTCATTAAGTAGAAGGCAGCATTAATTCCACCATTTGAAGTTTTGTCAAAGTAACCTCCTGGGTTGACCAAGACACCAAGACCAAGGCTGAAGTTATATGCCAGAACCAAAGTTATTTCAGTATTCACATTATCAAGACGTTTATCTTTTTAAGGTCTTTCCACTCCGTTAGGAAAGACCTTATTGTTTTTCTAATGGTTTTTTTTTTTTTTTTTTTTCTTCCAGCATTTTTTTGACATGGCCTCCCCTCGTTTCTATTGGAGTTATCAAGAACAAATATGGACCATCGATAGAACTCATCATGAAGTATTACCAGATGAGGGCACGTAGGATTTCATCATCCCCTGTAGAAGTTATCTCCCTTTTATTGGGTTTTTTCAACATGCCCCCCCCCCCCCTCGTTGTTTTTTAAGATATCATGATTTTATGTGGACAATAGGTAGATCTCATCATGATGTATTACCATATGAGGGCACGTAAGATTTCATTATCCCCTCTGAGAGTTGCATCCCCTTGAAGCAATTTCTTTTATTTGCATTTTTCTTAAAAAGTATAAGAGATAGAATCGAATTGAAAATGGCAGCATCTACAGTAACAAGTATGTTATCAATCCTTATAAGGAGTTATTTCCCTTGAAAAATTTTACACAATTTTTGAAAAATTCTATTTCGAGAACCGGAAGTCGTAGAGACTTGAGATTTTCACCAATAATCTTTAATTCATGTGACCTTTTATTTGCACCCAAGGTCAAAGGTCACTGAGTTCAAAAAAAATTTACGCTGCAATTTCAAGCTTACATATTAGGAAAACGATAAGAGTTTGCTGCATACATACTGTGTATAAAATGTTCCTCTCGACGAGCTCTATATTTTATACATTAAGCTCAAAAATATCCGACCGTCTGTTCAAAAGTTACGACGAGATAATTCTTTAAAGTATAGTTTTGTGTGCATATCTTTTAAAAGGCAACAGATATCAACCTACTATAAACTGCAAAAATGATGAGTATTTTAAGACCTTCAGTTTGAGGTCAATGTCAGGTCATGATGAAATTTTACCTTGACCTTCAAAGTGTACTATGACCTTGACCTTGTGACATTTGAAAGGTCAAGTGGTCCTGAGTTGAATGGTGGTAGTCCCATGTCTCTAAGACTTCCGGTTCTCAAGTTTGGTATTGCATCATATATTTGATGATTCATTGTGACCTTTAAGAACTTTGGAATTGTCCCAAATTTTTGTCCACAATATTGTCCTTCAACTGCAGATTATTTATCATTTAACAGATTTGAAATATCTATTGTCGTTTTAGAGATAATGCAGTTTGAAATTTTGCGAGCGGAGGCATGTATTTCTGAATCAACAACAGCTTTCCACCTGAAATTTTCAGAAATTGAAGACTTAAACATAATTATATGTTTGACCAATTACCAGAAACTTTAAATGAAAAACTAAAAAAAAAATCAATTTGAAATTTTCATCTTTTACATTGACTTTGTAAGTTTCATAAGTTCTATTTATATAATTGATATTGCATCATTTTTGGCACTTTGCCAAATGCGGTCATTATGTATATCAAATTGAAGGTCTTAATGAGCTCTACTCAAAAATGAAAATTTCAAACCCCTTTTTCATCCCAGTGGGAAGGGTGGGGTCATTTAGTGCAAAAAATTCAAACTTCTCAGATGGTTAGGTTGTCGCATATCAAATGAAAGTCCATAAAGCGTACATTTCAAATATCAAATTGACGTCCCCAAAAATGGGTTGGGTGGGTCATTGAGTGCAGAAAATAAATTGTCTTCTAAGGTAAGGTTGTTGTATATCAAATGAAAGGTCATAATGTGTACATTTCAAATATCAAATTCCTGTCCTCCAAAAATGAGGTGGATGGGGTTATTAAGTGCAAAAATCAAACTTTCTAGAACATGGCGTTGTCGCATATCATATGAAAGATCATCAAGTCTACATTACATATATCATACTTCCGATATCAAAAATGTAGGCGGATGGGGTCATTGAGTGTAAAAAGTGAAATTTTTCAAAAGGTATGCTTGTCGTATATCAAATGAAAGGTCTTAAAAAGTACATTACAAAAACATCATTTTTAAAGGAAAGACCTTTCAATTGTTTTACAAACAATTGAGATACTAGTTGGGTTTTTTTTCTTCCAGCATTTTTTTGACATGGCCTCCCCTCGTTTCTATTGGAGTTATCAAGACCAAATATGGACCATGGATAGACCTCATCATGAAGTATTACCAGATGAGGGCACGTAGGATTTCATCATCCCCTGTAGAAGTTATCTCCCTTTTATTGGGTTTTTTCAACATGGCCCCCCTCGTTATTTTAAAGATATCATGACTTTATGTGGACAATAGGTAGATCTCATCATGATGTATTACTACATGAGGGCACGTAGGATTTCATTATCCCCTTTGAGAGTTGCATCCCCTTGAAGCAATTTCTTTTATTTGCATTTTTCTTAAAAAGTATAAGAGATAGAATCGAATTGAAAATGGTAGCATCTACAATAACAAATGGCAATGTTAATAAACATAAACAATTAGTATGTTATCAATCCTTATAAGGAGTTATTTCCCTTGAAAAATTTTACACAATTTTTTAAAAATTGTATTTCGAGAATCGGAAATCATAGAGACTTGGGACCTTCACCAATAATCTCTTTTTCATGTGACCTTAAATTTGCATTCAAGGTCAAAGGTCACTGAGTGCAAAAACAATTCACGCTGCAATTTCAAGCTTACATATTAAGAAAACGATAAGAGTTTGTTGCATACATACTGTGTATAAAATGTTCCTCTCGACGAGCTCTATATTTTATACATTAAGCTCAAAAATGTCCGACCGTCTGTTCAAAAGTTACGACGAGATAATTCTTTAAAGTATAGTTTTGTGTGCATATCTTTTAAAAGGCAACAGATATCAACCTACTATAAACTGCAAAAATGATGAGTATTTTAAGACCTTCAGTTTGAGGTCAATGTCAGGTCATAATGAAATTTAACCTTGACCTTCAAAGTGTACTATGACCTTGACCTTGTGACATTTGAAAGGTCAAGTGGTCCTGAGTTGAATGGTGGTAGTCCCATGTCTCTACGACTACCGGTTCTCAAGTTTGGTATTGCATCATATATTTAATGATTCATTGTGACCTTGATGAACTTTGGAATTGTCCCAAATTTTTGTCTACAATGTTGTTCTTCAACTGCAGATCATTTATCATTTAACAGATTTGAAATATCTATTGTCGTTTTAGAGATAATGCAGTTTGAAATTTTGAGAGTGGAGGCATGTATTTCTGAATCAACAACAGCTTTCCACCTGAAATTTTCAGAAATTGAAGACTTAAACATGGTAATATGTTTGACTAATTACCAGAAACTTTAAATGAAAAACTAAAAAAAAAATCAATTTGAAATTTTCATCTTTTACATTGACTTTGTAAGTTTCATAAGTTCTATTTATATAATTGATATTGCATAATTTTTGGCACTTTGCCAAATGCGGTCATTATGTATATCAAATTGAAGGTCTTAATGAGCTCTACTCAAAAATGAAAATTTCAAACCTTTTTCATCCCAGTGGGAAGAGTGGGGTCATTTAGTGCAAAAAATTTAAACTTCTCAGATGGTTAGGTTGTCGCATATCAAATGAAAGTCCATAAAGCGTACATTTCAAATATCAAATTGACGTCCCCAAAAAATGGGTTGGGTGGGGTCATTGAGTAGAGAAAATAAATTGTCTTCTAAGGTAATGTTGTCGTATATCAAATGAAAGGTCGTAATGTGTACATTTCAAATATCAAATTCCTATCCTCCAAAATTGAGGTGGATGGGGTTATTAAGTGCAAAAATCAAACTTTCTACAACATGGCGTTGTCGCATATCATATGAAAGATCTTCAAGTCTACATTACATATATCATACTTCCGATATCAAAAATGTAGGCGGATGGGGTCATTAAGTGTAAAAAGTGAAAATTTTCAGAAGGTATGCTTGTCGTATATCAAATGAAAGGTCTTAAAGAGTACATTACAAAAACATCACTTTTACAGGAAAGACCTTTTAATTGTTTTACAAACAATTGAGATACTAGTCTTTTATTTATTTTTACTACTTAAGTTTTCTTTAACCAATAGATTTATGTTTTTTTTACAACTATAACTTTTAAAATTATTTAAGATTTTGTCTTGGAGAAATGCGAGTTACATGTTTCATTTAAGATCAAAAGAAAAAATACATACAAATCTATAGCAATCAGGTAGATAAAATGAGGATTAAGTAATCTGAAAATAGGATGTGATGGTGAAAGGTTTCTCTTTGTCGCAACACATATTCCTTCCATCATGAAATGGGTGAAATCTGAAAAGTAAAACAACAGTAATCAATTCATGCACGTTTTCTTTAAGTTTTGAGATTTTCATTTATTCATATTAGAATGTTATAATCAATTTTTATTTTATTTTTTTTTTTTGGGGGGGGGGGGGGGGAGGGCGATGTTTGGGTGGCCGAGTGGTTTAATTAGTCTAACTACTTTATCACTAGCCTATCAACACCGAGGTTGTGAGTTTGAATCTTATTTGGCTAGGATTGTTAGTTTTTAGAATATTTGGTATGATTGCAATCAATTCTATATTTTTGTTAATACTTTTCTTTTGAATTTCTTTTTGTACGTGTCTTTTCGTCTTATAGCTCGCCAAGCATGTATACATTACAGAATTGCGGAATAGCATGAAACATCTACGTAAAGTTTTTTTCGCGATTTATGTAGCATAAACCTGAGGTAAAATGATTCCAAGTGTATTGTTGTTTAATCGTTTAACGTGATTAAAGAGGCATTAGCTGTCAAATTCATGTTCACCGATTTGACTCAAATTTTCACAATTAATTTATAACATACTAAAACGTATATCTAAATCATATAAAGTCTAAAATAAACAATTTTACAATGCATGAGCTTGATAATATGTTCCAGCATTCCGTGTGTATTTTAGTCTAGACGCCATCTAATTAACCATCGAGATGACCTCCGAAGACTGCCGACGGTAAAATAAACCGATATAAACATGAATATACATATAAATAGATCGAAAACTCGTGCAATTGGATATTTTTAGGTCTATTAGATTTCATATTATAGGTTAAAACATATGTCAATCATCGTTTTTATCTGTATAAGAATGAGCTTTTGTGGATAGAATCAGTCAAATAAATGGTTTACCCTTGTTTCACTTTCAATGTTGACATTTTTTTCCTTTTAATAACTGAACACACATTATTCATGCGTAAACCATCTCTAGCTAACGCATTAAATTGGAGGTCACATGAATACGGATTCAATGAGGTCTAATTTGCAAGTGAATAATTCATCAGCGATGTTTTTAGCTTATTTTGACAAAATTGAACCAAACTGGCTTCTGAGAGCGAATTATTATTTCACTATTTCACTTTCATTAATGATTGAACAAAAAAAATCATATTTTGATATTTTTTATATCTCGTAGCTAATGCCCCTTTAAGAGTTTGGTAAATCTGGTATCGAATATATCAAGGAATTTCTAATGTAAAATATTTTCCTACGTACTCAAATGAGTAAGAGCTTGATGGTATGTAGCTTCAGCCTGATTGTACCACAGCTTTGCCAACATCCACGTGTACACTGGATCTGATGGTAAGAAGACCTGTTATAAAGTAAGAAAAATCAAAGTCCAGAATGTATGTAAAAGTCAAAGATATTATCGTGCACTAAAATTTAGTAGCTGGACGTCAGTATACTGTGTCGAGATAAATACTTCATATATAACATTTATAAGTGCTGCCGGGATGTTGGTACATACATTTTAAATTCACAAAAGGAAAAGTTAAGCCTCCTCTTGTGTACAGTTTAGATCTCAATATATATGCACTATTGAATTATACGTGTTTGACAATGCATGATACAGACTGACTGTAGTCAGTATCTTTGATATCCTCCATTAAAAATATAGTGAAAAAAAGCATTCAACATAACGATAAACTTTGAATTATTCAATAAATTAAATAATCTATGAAGCGAAACATGAAGAAGTTAAAAGATAATGCTAGCTTCCTTTTTGATTTTCGTTCTTAAGGCCTCAGATGTCTCTTTTGGTACCTTTACTTTGAGCATAATGTGGAATTGTTTTCAACATGTAATAATTCTACATAAAAGAGAGAAGAAATATACCAAAGGGACATTCAAACTCATAAGTCGAAAATATATAAAAGTTTAAAAACACATTTTACTGCCATTCAAACACAGACTATGCATTGACGAAGCCAAAAATTAATTTTTTTTTCGTTTTTTTTTTGTAATGATTAGTTTATCTGTAGTTAAACAATGATTAGATTTTCCAACTGTAATGCTAAAACAACAAAAATACCGAACTCGAAGGATATTTCAAAACGCGGAGAGTCATCAAATGGCAAAATCAAAAGCTCAAACACATCAAACGAATGGAAATCAACTGTCATATTTCAAACTTGGAATATGCATTTTCTTTTGCAGAAAATGGTAGATTAAACCTGGTGTTATGCTAGCAAAACCTCTCACTTGTATGGCAGTCATATAGAATTCCATTATATTGACAACAATGTGTGAGTAAAACAAACAGACATAATAGGTAAAAATGTCAAAAATTGGGGTACAGCAGTCAACATTATGTTATTATCTTAATCACTATAAAAACAAATAACTAACGAATAGGTTCCATAATATACAATGAAATGACATGACATGGAAAGTAATTAATCAACTTACTGGGTTATCCGTTCCTATTTGCTGAAATAACTGTATAGCTATCGGCATAAGATGGTTGGCATTGTTGAAATAAAACAAGGCAAAAGGGCAAGTTATCTACAAACATTATACAAATAAAATAGAATAAAATTTATCTAAAATAATTAATAATATGTACCCCCTTTTAATAGGTAGACTGTTTACATTTTTACATCTGTTGTTAATCTGACATCATCTGAAGTAATCTCATCAAGCTTTATACATAAATAACAAAGTATAAAAAAGAGAAATACTCGTACCTACTTACTAGGAACATTCCAGTTCCTCGTCAAATTAACCAAGAAAATTTTGTTAATTAAATAACGGTACCAATTTTACTACTGCACCACACGTGCTTTCGACTATAATGTACCCTCAGTCATCTTCATAACCTTGGAGGTTATTTGTCTATAAGTAGATACTATAAGTATCATTTACAACACACAGATTTGTTTATTGCATATGTATTATGATGGCTGGTTTGTAATCGATAACAAGGTAATTGGTTTTGTTTAATGATGTTAGCATGATTTTGATGAAACCCCTATAAAATTATAAAATGTCCAAATAATGCTAATGCAAAATATTTCATTACTGTAATTTAGAGTTTTCTTTTTCAGGCATTTTGGAATCGGTCCATCTCCAAAATACTGAATGGTAGAATCGGCATTGCGTATCAAAATCTAACTAAAAGATATATAAACTTAAAGAAATACAAAATTCTACAGTATTCCCTAAAATAACAATACAGTATGATAATTTTACTGTGCATTGAGAATAAATTTTAGATTACTGTTATCACTCATAGTAATATAATCAAGTTCCAGCCGAAAAAAAAAACACCGACCTAACCATCCTATTTTGAAGTTACCCTCATCCTGAGTTAGAAATGGTAGGTCTTTCATTTCTGCGTGTCTGGTAATTCGAGGAATGTCTAGATAACTTTTGGTTAGAATGATAGCAAATAATGGAGTTAGCTCCCCTTAAATGTTAATTTCTAGTGCATTTCAACCAAATTACCAGAACAGGAGAAGTAAAAGAATGTTATATTCGTGCACCATTATACATTTTGAAGATAAATTAATGTCAACTTGAGTGGCTTTTTGTTTGTCATGTTTTCACCGCTGCCTGATTCTTAGGCAGATTGGCACTTAATGCCTCGCCTTGTGTAGGTTGCTTGCTATCCCATTAACGTCCTCAAGCATTTGTTAATCATGTTTTGTGAGAAATTAGCGAAGGAGCACAGTAAAGACAAATATTAAATTTGTTTACAAAATTGAATAGTCCGCTAACCAAACAACTACTACATGCAGATGAATATAAATTTACCGATGATTAAAAAAATGTTTATTTATCTGATCTTATTTGACAGTGTGACACATTCAAACAAATAGGATTTTACAGTTACATCAGTCGGGCGGAGATCGATTGATCTTGTAGATACTGCATTTTTTTATCTTGAGAGAAGAATTAACATATATTATCAATATCACTTACAAAAATGTCCTCTGTCTTTGCAGGGCATCCTTCTAAGATCGCTAAGTCAATAATGAATAGTCTTTTTTCTTCCATGGCTTGTTCTATAGTCTTGCCTTCCAAAAATGGCTTAACCATTTCGTAAGTCACTCCAAACCTGTCAAGATGTTAATATTTACAATTTCAATTTCTTGAAAAAAAAATGACGTAGTTTATGTCACGCTAAAATTCACGTTTCTCATTCCAAACTCCAAAGTAACTTTCACTTACTCGGTGATGCTTTGTATCATTCCTGTTTCAATGATCATAATGATAATCCTAGAAAACCCATCACCATGAAAGCTAGGGAGCAAACTTGCTTATTTACTTACTGCCATGTACGCCATTGGCGTGTAGGGAAGTAACGAAGATTTTCTACTTTTGTCGGTCGTTGGCAGTTTTCTTTAGTGTGCCCCATGTTTGCTGATGTAGACTAGCCTCTGCTTCTACAGTGATACTCCATGTCATTTTGGATCTTCCTTTTTACGTTTACTTGCCAGTGGAATGCTATCTTATTGATATCATCTTTCTCTTTCCGTGGGACATGTCCATTCCACCTCCAGCATCTTCTCATTATAGTAGTGGCTTCATCTTGTTGGCATTTGGTGACAGGTACTGGTTTGAGATTTGGTCCGGATAGTATATTGCCCAGATCTCCATACAGCCTGCAGGTTGTTAAGAGATGAACTTGCCTTAGATAGTCGTCTTTTAATGTCAAATTCTTTTTTTCTTCCAGTAAAACTGAGTCTGGTTTGTTTGCATTTAGCGTCAGGATTTCAGTTTTCTTGAGTTGATTTTCAGTCCTGTTTGATCTGGATATTTTTGTACAGAGCAAACCCTTAACCTATATATTAAAAATGTCAAAATTATCCTTTGGCCTTGCAAAACAAACTTGTTATAAGTATCTACGTCAAATTAAAAAAAAGGTTTAAATTGCTTTGTACAAAGGTTATTTAAAATTATTAATGAAGTTTTGATTATCAAAATTTTTATATTCTGAAAATAATTATAAAAGAGTTATACTTTTCTGGGATTGCTGTGCACAGGGTGATGAGTAAAGAATTCAAACTTGCAAGTCTCTGTCGCCCAAAATCTGCGTCATCATTGAAATATTCTGAATTCTGTAAACAGAGGACATAATAAAAATTATTGCAAAAAAAATAAACCTTCTTCGAAGAAATTTATTATCGGTCTACCCTTTGGCTGTTTCACTCTCCTCATCTTTTTATTAATTTGTTTATCAATACTTTGTGAATGTAAATGTATGCTTGGCTCATCCTCAATAACTGGACGCACCGGGCTAATCCCCGATGCCATTATGTTTGACCCAAATGGTCAAATCAACTTCGATAAATTGATTGTCAGATGTTTCATCAAATTGATATTGTAAAATATGAAACCTTTCTGTTTCGTTCGCTGTCTACAAAATGCTGCATATTATGAATTTTTTCATATTAATTATTTTGTATGTTCAATATGTTCAATATGTTATTTCAAGACACCTTTATTAACTTATTCACAGAATAGTATAATTATGGGTACCATTATCTTTCCATCCCGTGCAGGAATAGTGCAGGCTCTATTTTCGTTACAGAAACTCCCACAACAACTTTTTGAAGGGTTTATATGTGGAATGTCACAAGCCAAAATATCTGTTCATATCACTTACACATCCCTGGATTCAGACGCATACAATTTATTATGTGTTATTTTTAATTCAAGACGTTTCGTTTGAATGGCCTTGGCCTTTTGTCAGGAATATTGATACGTGATTAAAACAGTATCGTACAATTTTGTTACTTTAGTTAAACTGCTATAAATGTTCCGTGATTATTTGCAAGAATTTTAGTAGTCATTTTACATTGTGTAATAAATAAACGAGAGTAGTAGAAAGGCGAAAGATATTAAAGGGATATTCAATCTCACAAATCGAAACAAACTGACAATTCCATGGCAGAAAACGAAAAGCAACAACAACAGTACACAAGACACATCATAGAAAACTTGTGCACTCTTTAATGTTTTTGATTTTGGCTTTCCAAACTTTTGGCCTAGAACATGACATGATGAAGGTTATTCCCGAAATTCGTGTTGCGCACGCACATGAAAATCAAAACCTATTATAACTTAACAATACAAAACCTGAACGAGTTAAAGAAGAAAGGTAGAATGGTGTATTGAGATGAAAGGTAAAATGTTATGCTCTATGTAAGAGGTTACCTCTGGAACACCAAAGACTGGCGTATACACAGTCTTGACGTCCTCTACATCCTTCCAATTGTAACCATTGGCCATAATTAATCTCTTACTTTCTTCTGTATATATTTTTGTCTTCATTCCAATGTTGAACTGTTTAAGTATACATGACATTAGTTAATCATATAGATAAATAAATATAGACAGTTAAAAGAAGTAGTTTCTAGCACAAATAAATTTGTTTTCTCCTTGTCAATAACTTCAAGTTATATTACGCAACCTAGCTTTTTGTTCTTTAACTACCAGTATATGGAATTGGATGCTGCACATTATTTGTCAATAAGATCAAAAATTATGTACAAACCACTGAAGACAATCAAAAGTAAAATAACAAAAATACCGAACTCCAAGGATAATTCAAAACGGAAAGTCCCTTATCAAATGGCAAAATCAAAAGCTCAAACACATCAAACGAATGGAAAACAACTGTCATATTCCAGACTTGGTACAGGCATTTTCGTATGTAGATAATGGTGGATTAGACCTGGTTTTGTAGCTAGCTAAACCTCTCACTTGTATGACGGTCATATAGAATTCCATAATATTGATGTGTGATGTGTGAGCAAAACAAACAGACAATTTTTGATATATAAAAAGATACAGAAACATTTACCCGACAGAATCAAATAAAATGAAAATATTATAAACATTTGATCATACTAGAGAGTGACAGGTGACTATTGTAAGCACATGGTCAATAAAGATATGAATAAAACCAATAATATATATATATATATATTTCTCTAATTCTATGGAAATTTATCCCTTTCCGAACCCATTGTATAAAAAAATTTAATCAACGTGTGGTTGCCAGTGATCTCAGAAGATGATTGGATGATTTTAAGGGTCTTAACCTTTCTCAGCTCACTGTATGCGTCAAAATATGCTAACAGGTGTAAATGAAATTGACAATTTTATGGAAAGTGGAAGGCACTCGAAGGGGATTTTAGTTTAGCAAAAAAAGAAAATTTATTTTTTAATCATTAGAGAAACAGATTCTTACATAGTTTCTCGATAGTTAAATTATAAATTTTAAAGTCTTCGCCGAGGCTCGGACTTTAAAATTGATAATTTAACTATCTCGATTGGATAAATCCGATAATCCACTGGTATCAATGTAAGAATCTATATATATCAGAACAACAATGCACCACAAATAACCTAAATAACAAAAGATTGTTAAAAAACAAAATCTTAAACAATAAAATCGCAACGTTCTAAAAAAAAAATAATAAAGTAACTTAACTAATCATATTTGCCCGCGGGGTCTATATTATATTTTCATAAATATACTCACTTGATAATCGAATGAAAAAGTTTCATCATCTGGTAGTTCTTTAATCTACAAAAATTAATATATTTAAAAATATATTGCACATTTTTAAAATCCTTCTTTTTGTTGTAACAATATAACAAGGAAGGAAAGAAAATGTAACTTAAACATAATTGATAAATGAGATGATTTATTTTTTTGAAAAATCAACACGTCGTCATACCGATGTACTACATAACCTAACTGAACATCGTCACATTTGACAGTTTTGCTGTTTATATGTTATACCGAACTTTCAACTATACAAAAAGCCACACTTAGCCATTTGTCATAATGATCACTGTTTGTTCTGAAACTCTTCTCCAAAATTTATTTTAAACGCAATAAGGGCGTGACCCATTTGATTTCCTAAAGGAGAAGAGGGTGACTTTATATAATAGGAAATATTTTGCGTTCAAAATAGAAAATAAAAGAAGCAACCTAGCAACAGGTAAAAACATATATTCCGTTCGCGAAAAATCCTTCTGTCCCCTTACTCCAATTTCAAATGGTTGTCTCCCTAACTTAACTGACTTGACCATGTTTAATCTGTTCTTCTGTCATCTATTGTGTTCTATAATTGGCATCATGTTATACATAAAAATGTGTCATAGTTATTTACCTTTTATATACTACAACCTTTAAGTGCATAAACAATCATATGAGTAGTAATTGAACAGATGGTAAAAACCACGACACACCATTAAAATCGTTATGGTGTTCTGTTGTGACAACATGTGATACTACGATTTAAAAATTAGAAATTTATTGAGAACGTTATAAAGAGGTAGAATCAATTTCGACCTTTTTTGTTACACTTGGGCTGTCATCAAAAAGGCTTGCAACATGTTCAATTGCTGCTTCATTGCAAAGTATCACATCCCCATGTGTTTACTTTGAGATTCTATCAATGCTATGGCTTATTTCTTAACATATCCCCAAATTATAAACACATAAAGAAAGCCTCATTCCGTGCTAAGGACGGAGGTATGCAAATTTTTAGTATTTATTAAAACAAATTGTAAATACATACTTCACTAAAAACAAAGTACTGTTGGAACTTAAGTTATCTTTTATCTTCGAGTGCAAATGATTTTATTTTGTTAATTAAGCGGCGTCCTTTGCAGCTGACAAAAACATTGAATTTTGCATGTTTGATTCAAAATGCTTTCAACAGCAAAACGTGGTATTAGATCAAATTTCAATTCATAGAAGTAAGTAAAAGTGTTGTATTATGTTAAAAGTCTATCATATAGACTCTTTTATATTCAAATTCCATTAGCGTCGGCAACTTTTAGATTTTGATCCTGGTAGTTACGAATTCAGAGAGAGGAAATTGTTTTAATCTTTTGATCGCTATTAGAATTGTTTATATTCATAGCAGTAATAATCAACAGAACTCTGCGCAGAAAGGTTTTGTTTTAAAGCAAAGTTATAATGTGAATGTGTTATACGTCCCCTTTTCCAGAATGTGACATACCGAAATAGACGTATTACCGGGTTTGTTCTAACATGAGCAACACGACGGATGCCACATGTGGAGCAGGATATGTGTACCCTTTTGGAGCACCTGAGATCATCCCCATTTATTTGGAGTTTGTGTTGCTCAGTCTTTAGTTTTCTATTATGTGTTTTGTGTACTATTGTTTGTCTATCGGTCTTGTTCTTTTTTATCCATGATGTTGTCAGTTTATTTTCGACTTTTGGGTTTGAATGTCCCTTTGGTGGTATCTTTCGCCTCTCTTTTATACTAGTATATTCAATATATTTTACGCTCCAGATTTGACCATCTTAGACCTTCAACTTTGAGCTTTTGACTGGGTTGATCATGGACATGTTCAATAAATTGATGGTATTTGTAACTTTCCTATTCCTAATATTTCAATTATTTATCAAATGACTTCCTCTTTTTCAAGGACTAATGGTGAACTGTGATATACAACATATATGGTCATAGGACGTCACTCTGAAAATAATTTTGATACATTCATCAAACCTTTTCAATGAATGCGTCAAACTATCGATACTGATAGATCTGAAAAAAAAAGAAAGAAAAGGCCGCCCTTTGATACCATATGATATAGTCCACTCATATTCCACTCTTAATGAAAATTTAATGAATATATATGCATTTAAAATAGTGACACCCAATACGAAAGAATGCTTGTATAATGTAGAAGAGCTGGCAGTCGATAACTATTTTTTTAAATTATCTAACCAAAGGTTTTAAATTCGATTATCACGAACATACAACAATTGATACTATTTGAAAGGATTATTCAGTAATCACGCCGAGTATCCCGATCCCGAATCTGCGGATGGATCCGAATCCCGTGGGTCAATTAATGAAAAGTTTGTAACGGTACATAGGTTAAATCTGGATCCAATTCCCACGGAGCATACTTCCTCCGTGGGAGTCGGATCCATATTTTACTTGCCCACCGTTACAAACTTTTCATTAATTGCTCCTCGGGATTAGGATCCTTCCGCTGATACCCGGTGTGGTATTTGGATTTTAAAATTGAATAAATGAAGCTATAAGCAACCTAAATTTTCAATTCTTGGTAATCTGAATGGCTATTGTTCTTAAGTCGACTGGAACACATTTGATCTGATATTATTAATTAGTGTTAGTCTTCGTTTTGATAATACTTAGACATTTATTTGATGTTACACTTGCCTTCTGTTGGGCCTTTTAAAAAATAGCCGTCCCTGTGTTCTCATCTTTAAAGCGCAATTAAATGACAATTTATCTTTAGTTTTAAAAAGTTGCTAGAGCTTTCATCAGTTAACAACACCAACACATTTAATCGTATTAATAGTATATATGTTAACCAACTGTTCAAATCATAAGGTTAAAAATTATGCAAATATTACATGTACCTGAGCAGGTAGTCCAGGCGATTTCACTTGTAACTGATAGTCTTTCCGTATAGTCTGTAATTCAAGCATTCTCTTTTGTTTGAAAGGATCATCTTGTGGTAGGCATGTGTCTATGTGTTTGAAAAGGTAATGATTGTCTGCTTTGATCCACTTCATAGCAGGGAATATAGACGTGATGTTAGTTGCCACATTAGTTACCTCGATCCAATCTAAATACCAGCTGCTCAGCAAACCATTATTGTCTCGCCATAGCTCGATTCTTTGAACTTCGGGTATGTTGACATCAGAATCAACTGAATAGTTATCAACGCTGCCTCTTTCAAAATCATTTTTAAAGAAATGATCAAGGTTGTACTTGCTTGTCTGGGTACCTTTTCCGTGCAGTATTATACACACATTGGCATCAGTCCCAGCTCCCTTTCTGTCTCCAGTTTTAACGGATATTTTATAGGACACCATATTGACAGGACTTTCAGTCTACAAGTAGTTTACCTGTTGATTAATAAAATTTACATTACTAGTATATGTTTACTAAATCAATAGTTCCTTTTGGGATTCTGTGTCTGGGGCGATTTTCTTATTTTGCCGCCCTCAGAATCCCTTATCAGATGTTTCCCGATTTGCTACCGGTACCAACCGTAGTACGAATTAGGAGTCGTCTTTGAACTTTTGAAAATAATTGATGTATGTTTTATGAATCATCATCAAAAGTCTGTGGAGAATTTTTAGCTGCCACTTGGTATTGATTTTTTTTTTTTTTTTACTTTTTTCATTTTTCCAGTAATCTTGAACGGTTACAGACAGTCTATTACATCTCACATTCTAAGACAGTTATATGTGTATTTATATTCTGCAATTTCATACAAAATACAAATAAATAAACAGACACCCTAAATTTTATCTATTTGAAAGTCATCCGTCACTGTACTGCATACTAGATACAATCGAATCCTAACATTTTTTCCGGAGTAGTTTGGACACAGTTAATTAAGCTCAAATGAAAATCTTCATCTTCATATTGCTTTATAATCATTTTAATTTACCTACGCAAATATGAATTTGTTTTAGATTTTATTTTGTATATAGGCAGCATTAAGCAGCAGACTTGTAAAGATGCAATTATTCAATTTAAAAAAAAACGGCTAGTAAGACTCAAACTAGATTTAAAAAAAACATATTTCATTTTATAAAAAAAAATCGCGCTATGACACTATAACTAATAACGCGCTAGAGATAGAAGAGATAGTAAATTCTATAGTCAAGTGTTTATATACTTGTATTATAAAGCAACACATTTGGTAATCTTTAATTGTATTAGATAAAACCATAAATATAATAACACCATTTCCACGAATGAGGTCTAATATCGAGCGCTGAAGTGCAGAGTGAAAGTAAATAATGCTGATACATAAACGTAAGATCACAAACAACTTCGCTGATTGCAGTTTCATAACTATTTCCCCAAAAAAGTAATACGAAATTATACCTTATTTCAACTATTGTTTCAACTTGAAATCCTCCAGTCGAGACTTTCTTGTCGTTGTTTCACGCCTAGAATGAAAATGAAATAAAATGGTTATCACAGCCTTCAAATATATACAGATTAAAAATCTAAATCGAGAAGACATCCGTGGCTTACTAGTAATTTAATTCTTAATCTTTAAAAAGGATACATACAGTTTAAGTAATCTGCTTAAAAATAAAGGACATCTTTTAAGTAATGTCCAAACAAAAATTATATGTGCAAAATATGTCAATCAATTTTTTTTTTCAGTTTTCCCCTCTCTTTGAATATTTTTTTTTCCCATTCATTTGTTAAATCCTTATTTCTTTTATGTCTCGATAGTATATAAATTGACATCGCGTTTATAGACTCACATCGTCTCGATTACCCAGACGCATATATACATATAGCGTCTGGGTTGATTAACCGGACTGGTCAGATATTTATAGGGGGCGTAACAAAAAATTAAATATAGAACATCATCCATAAATAGCACTTCCGTTATCCCCAAAATAATAATAATAAAAAAAAAACAGTAAGCAGTGTACTAGTATATCTATATGTGATCATTAAACTGACATTCTATGTTCTTGTAGCTCACGCAGTATTCTTGTCTCAGTGGTTTATAAACATTTATTTAAGAATTATAGTCAAAATAAATCTTTACACCGTACTTATTCAGATTTCGGATATTTTTTTCGTTGATTAAAAATACTTATAAGTTTTAACCATTTTTTTGCCATGATTTTTATCTAAAAGACTTTATCATTAACTACTTGTCTAGCTTAAATTTCTACAAAAAACGATTATAAACTGTAACTAACGGTGCCCTTTTTGACCTGAATTTTGTACATGTACATTTAAAAAAAAGAAAAAAAATGAATTGGTAAATGCTCATACATGATCAGTCCAAGTTTTCCAATATAGAACGTGAATGTCTGTTCTAAATGTTAGAGCACTCGTGTATAGAGGGTACCACGCTCTCTGTGCGCTATGAGAGGGGTTCATAGGTGGACCGTTGTACTAAAGGCTAAGTTTCTGCCCCTTTGCAGGTTGCAGTCATAAATTCTCAGATCTGTATCCCGGACGGCCTCTATTACAGGACCTTAGTTTTCTCGTTTGAATTGTTTTACATTTGGGATTTCATGGCCTTTTATAGCTGACTATGCGATATGGGCTTTGCTCATTGTTGAAGGCCGTACGGTGACTTATAGCTGTTAATTTCTGTGTCATTTGGTCTCTTGTGGAGAGTTGTCTCATTTGCAATCATACCACATCTTCTTTTTTATACTTATTTTATAATTATTGTTAATTTCTGTTCGTCCTGAACATGTATGCAATATATTTACCACTATTTACCACAAGACGATAACCAAGCAACCAGCAATCAATCTATTCTTATATTCTAGCACACCACGATATTCTCTTATCTTTATACTATAAAACGCCATTATTCTCTATTGTTTATATCATAGCACACCACTTTTCTCTATTTTTATATTGTAGCACACCATTAGTCTCTATTCTTTATTTTTTGGTCCATTTTTCTTAGTTTTGTTCCATTATTCTCATTTCTGAAACCCCTGTTATAATTTATGCTGTCCTTGTTATATATTCTTTCAGATATCTAATACACCTGAGACTACTATATGTGTTATAGCAGTCTCACGATACACTTACCTTACAAAAAACACAAATCAAGTTACTTCTATGTAAAGAAAACTAATACAAATACTAAGAATGCAATGTAAAACAATTTCCTCAACAGCTATTACTTGCAGATCAGTGAGATCACACAATGAGCCAACTCAATTTTCATTTACAAAATAAACTGCAAACGACAGAATAGTATCGCCTAATCCTTTTGGGAAGAACAAATTTATGAACCAACCTTCACACAATACCACTGTGCCAGTGTTACCCCGTGTCCATAGAGGAAATACGGAACTTAACCAGTCATTCATGCAAACCGAATACTCTTTAAATGCATGTTTGAATCATGCACATGGAGAAGATGGAATAGTATTTATCCCATACTGCATGGTAACTTGTAAAAAAACCAACAACTCAAAAGTGTATTGTTGTCAATTAACTGATTTATTGTTTCAGATTTCCATCATTTCTACTACAATTTTAATATCCATCATGTATTAGTATGCAAGAAAGGACATCTTCACAAGAACAATATCTTCTCTTGTGAACCTTTATATAAAAATAAGGAGATATGGTAATGATTGTTAAAGAGGCAACAACCCACCAAAGTTAAAATGACGTGGATATAAGTAAATATAGTCACTGCACGGCCTTCAATATTGATAAACTCCATACCGTATAGTCAACTATAAAAGGGCGTGGCATAAAAAATGTGATACAATTCAAACGAGAAAACTAACTGTTTAATTGTTTATATGATTTTTAATTTGTTAATATAAATCTTAATGCTCTGACATGTCTGGCAACAATGTTGTTCTTTATTTTTTTGTTTTATAGACTTAAAATACGTCTGTGTATCTTTTTTGGCTTTGTGGTTGCTGTCAAAATAATGTTTACCCAACATTCTTGGTACTGTGATTTATTTATACTGATTTATACTTCAGTATTTAAAAACAAATTCTTTGAATCTTATTCTTATAAAATTGAAGCTGTTTAAGCATGATACAATGAATATCCTGAACATTATATTTTTTTAATTCTTGACATTTATCACATAAAGTCTGTGTCCAGAAATCCTCATTGGTTTGTCTACAAAAGAAAAAAAATATTAAAATCATATCAATTTTGGTCACCAACATAGCATATATATGAAAAAAAAATATTGTTTGAGAAAAAAACATACAAATATATTGTATAAATTAGTGTCCAGGGACAAGCTGAATCCCGCCTCCGGAAGGGTGACTTTCTCACTGCATTGAAGACCCATTGGAGCATTGGGCTGTGTTTTGCTCTTTGGTCGGGTTGGTGTCTCTTTGACACAGTCCCTTTTTCTATTCTCTATCCAAACCATGCATGCGTTTTTCTCATTGTTGAAGGCCATACAGTTGCCTATAATTGCTCACATCTACTTCATTTCAACTTGGGTGGATAGTTGTCTCATTGGCAATGCCGCATTCATACCGCATCTCCTTATTTTGCATAACAACGTGTCCAATTTCTAATCTGTATTGTTTGAGCAAAGTGCATATGTTTTTCTTTTAAATCGAGTTTAGAACATTTTGTCCGTTTGGTGTATATACAAAAATGGCATCTTCTAGATACACTTTGTCTGTTTTTCTTCTACTTATGGTTTTGGATTGCGTTCCCTCCTTTGAATATGTACATCATTGTGAATCTCCCCTTTTTTTTACACATATCAAGATGCAAACTCCCTTATACAGATAGATACAACAATTTAATCTTGGATGAAGGTCATATTTCGGCGTCATAGCCCATTTCATCAAATATTCATAAAGTAAAAGATACTTCATATCAACCCCAAATTGTATTTATAGCATGTACGACTATTCGAGTGGTCACATGCAGTCAATACAAAGTTTGTCATTTAATTGTATAACTATTAACTCGTTTGCATAGCACGGACATGCATGAAAAAATATAACTACTCAATGTATCAGGTTGCATTGAAATTTATGTTACAGTTTGTATTGTTATAACATCCTACGAAGCCTAAGGTTGGCTATGCTGTTATTTTCCTTCGCGGCCAAGCCATGCTGTCTGGTGTTTTTTCGTGATTTGTATAACGTCACAAACAAATAGCTTTAAACGACGTAATTCGACTAATCCAAACAACAATCGAAACACTCGGACTTTTCAATAATATTATCGTAATGTAATTTCTTCATAAGTCAATAACCATCTTCTTGGTTATTCGTCTTGGATATTATCCATTTAAACAAGCTAAAAAAAAAGCCGATTTGTCATGAATTACCATTTCTACATCACTTGTCATCCAGACGCTATAGTTTGAAAAATAAAGCGGCTGGATGATCGAGACTAAGACTCACAGTAAAATACTAGTCTGGATCATCCAGCCACTTTATTTTTCAAAGGATAGCTGGAATAGGATCCCAGTTACGGCAACCAGTCCGGTACCCACGAATGTAGTTCTAAAAAAAATATATAACTTTTATTTAAAATGGTGTAGTTTTATTATTACACAAGTTCTGTAACTGAATGTAGATTGAATTTGAATGGGTAGGCTTTCTAGCTTGAATTTCTGTAAAAATTATTGATTGATTTAAATGTAATCTGGCGTCGGTACATAGTGTAAATTGCCTAAATTCTAGCCTTTATTCTTCCCCGGAAGTAGACCGACCTACCCTGTTGTCAATCAAAACAAAATTGTCCAACGGAATGCCGGTCATGAGGCACTGAGATTGCACTTAGAAACTTCGAAACAAATGCCTAACGTGAAACAGAAATCCAAAGGTGGCTATCAAAATTATTTATTGGACAGCACCCCATTTATTTACTATGATTTTCAATGCGTTTCAATGGGGGAAATAACTGGGTCCCCGTTCCTGTCAGAGGGCATATTTTGAACACTTCAATCTGCAATTGTAAGCTTATTTGTGGAGTTACATAGATGAAATTTGGCCAGCAACTTCAAAATTCAATAAGGAAAACAATGGTGTAATTATTTTTAAAATTTGAATTAAACTTTTTAAATTAAATTGAAATTTAAATTTATGAATTTTTTAAAAAGTTTGTTTTTCAATTTAAAGTTTCAAAAGGGGTTACAGTAAGGTCATTTTGATGGTATTATGTATTCATACACTTGTAAGTTAAAATGGAGGGATTTTTCGAAAAATATCAGCAAAGAATATTAGAAAAGAGCCACCTGGCAAGAAATAACAAATGTCTTATATGGGATCAGGGGACAACAAAAGATGGAAAATATGGGCTTATTTCTTTCCAGTATCCTATTTCTGGGACCTGGAAAAAGAAAAAAGCCCATAGATTCAGTTTTATGGTTTTCAATTAGTTTTTGATAAGTTTTAAATATTAAATAAAACACTTTATGCCATTTTATGTGTCATAAAAGTTTGTGTGGGAATGCGGCTCACATTACTGAAGAGCCGCATCACATAAATAACGACAGAATATTTTGTAAACTCAGAAAATTTTGCCAGGGCCTCTCCAATTTAAAAGATTTGGGCCTGGATTTTTTTTGAAGATATATAAGGGGTAGGGCTATAGCTTATATAAACAATTTTCACTGAATGTACAACAATTTTAGACTCCTTTTTAAAGATTTTGGTGGTCCTTAAAAGGACCGTTAATTTTGTCTGTATCTTTTTCAGCAGTAGATGAATGCAGCTATATCTTCCTTGATTTGGGAACTTTTGAAGAACAGCTTCTGGTATGTATATTCTTCTTAGCAGGTATTACTCTACCATATGAATGATCGTCCATTATGCTTTTACAAATGCAGCATCAAGTTTTGGATCAGGTTGCCCTTTTTTATATCTATCTGTACGTTTACTTCGATCCTTTTCTTCCACATGAACCTTAGTCTTCTGTCCGGTGCGTTGTAAATTTTTCTTTTTCCTTTCTGGAGTATTTTGGTTTACTTTGTTCCGTTCACACTCCCTTTACATCTGGTTGAAGTGTTTTAATGAACCTTTTGAGATTTTAAAACCAATACATTCTGCTTTTTGTCACAAGGAATAAGCTGTACCATTATTCAAAGTGTGAATTATTGATGATGCCCTCCCTCCCTTCAAATTTCTAGAAAAGTTCATATTCTTTGGTAAGGAAACACTTAGTGCTCTGTTAACAGATTCACCTTTTTGAGTGTTATGATTAAATTTCATTTTCATTAATGCTTCTTCGCTAAGTTTCATTTTTAAAAGTTCCTGCATTATTAACTTGTCTTTGTTATCCATATTCAGGTTGGTTAACTTGTTTGGACCCAAGTACATGGATCTCCTATGAGCCACCAACAGTTTGCGTGTCCACCACCACACACGTATGAACTAGTGGGACATTTAGAGCAGTCACAAGTATAACAACGCACAGTAGCATTAAGCATTCAGGCAGATCCAGGATTTCCCTCGACATTTGTTAAACTGTAGGAGGTGCCGTCTTGACTGGTTTTAGCTACAAGTGAGAACTTCTCTGCATCTAGCCTTTTCCATTGTATATTAAATGAACTTAGCTGACTGTTTGAAGACTAAGTCTCATGATTTATACCCTTGTTATGGGGTATGCTTCTTTGCATATGTAATTCTTATAAGATTTTTTTTTTTTAATTAAAAAAATAATTATAATTAATTTTTTTTCAGCAGATTTTTTTTTTTAACTAGATTTCCATATCAAAAATGAATTTATCTACCATGTGCAATTTACAGAATGTAAATATCTTTTAAAATAAAAAAAGTTTTGCTGATTTTAAGCATATTTTCTTCATGAATTTATGATTTTATCCGATCAATTTTCTGGTATTTGAGATGTCATAGATAAGGATCAATAACTCTGTAACTGTTGGATCAAATCTATTGAAACTTTGCACAATAACTACTGCGATGTATATCTTTATTTTAAAAGTGCAGTTTAAAGTCTGGAAAAAAAATTAAAGTCTGACAGGAATAGGATCCCAGTTACGGCAACCAGTCTGGTACCCACGAATGTAGTTCTTAAAAAAAATATATAACTTTTATTTAAAATGGTGTAGTTTTATTATTACACAAGTTCTGTAACTGAATGTAGATTTATTTGAATGGGTAGGCTTTCTAGCTTGAATTTCTGTAAAAATTTTGATTGATTTAAATGTAATCTGGCGTCGGTACATAGTGTAAATTGCCTAAATTCTAGCCTTTATTCTTCCCCGGAAGTAGACCGACCTACCCTGTTGTCAATCAAAACAAAATTGTCCAACGGAATGCCGGTCATGAGGCACTGAGATTGCACTTAGAAACTTCGAAACAAATGCCTAACGTGAAACAGAAATCCAAAGGTGGCTATCAAAATTATTTATTGGACAGCACCCCATTTATTTACTATGATTTTCAATGCGTTTCAATGGGGGAAATAACTGGGTCCCCGTTCCAGCTATATCTATATATGCGCCTGGGTAATCGAAACTAAGTCAAATACCGGGTTTTTCATTCCGTGAATTTTGTCACAGGCACTTCTCTCAGATTTTTTCCCCCTATATACCTTAATATAACACAAGGTACTTAACTCGCATTTTTGAAAAATGTCAGCCGGTCGCGAAATTCCGTATGATTTTAATATTTATTTTCTTTTGTAGACTTGTTATGTCGTAATTCTAAATTGATTTTTCTACACAATGGTGTATAACACGTCTACTTTTGTTGTCGGAATCACCCGTAGCAATCCTACCAAAGTATGTCAATCGTAATTATTTCGTCTACCGACGCCAGATTGGAAACACAAAACTCGCAGTAAATGATTAATTATAAAAATTATTTAAAAAAAACTGTTAGTTTTTGTCTGAATAGAACTTATCACCCAGTTAGTAAAATTGTATAAGATAAAAAATCTAACAAATGTTATTTGTGGTATGTCTAATAAGTTACGAGGTTCTTTTTTAGACACAAATTTTCCCATTACATCAATGTCATTCAGGCTCTCTCTGGACTTTACGTATGAAATGAAATAAGATCAGATAACTCCGAGAAACATTTAGACCTTCCCATGAATTTTGACCAATTGGAAACCGAGATATATAAAGAGAGTGGGAAGATACCTTTTACTGCGAGACGTATCTTTCCAATCTGGCGTCGGTAGACGAAAAAATTACAATCGACATACTTGGGTAGGATTGCTAACGTTACGGATGATTCCGACAACAAAAGTAGGCGTGTTATACACCATTGTGTAGAAAATATACATATAAATACTGAGTACTTCAACTATTTTATTACTGCAAATAACATGCGATGATACGTATGAATATAAGAGACGAAATTCGAATTCTACCGATGCAAAACTACAGACTCTGCTGGACGACGTGGACAAGAGTAACACTTTGCTTTTTGGTAAATTGTCAAATGTTGCAACACATGGTGCTGAAAAGAGGGATAGGGATTTAATATGCATTAAGGGAACTACCATTTGATTTTTATGGAGAAGGGGGGGGGGGGGGGGGGGGGACTAGGATGAAATTTGAAAAAAAGGCAGGACAGGAGTTTGGAGTAAAAAAAAGGCAGGATGAGCAACTTTGCCAAAAAAAAAGCAAGATGACAATTTATGTAAAAAAATATCAAGATAAACTTATAAAATAAAGGCAGGACAGGAGTTTGGGAGTAAAAAAAAAAGCAGGATGAGGAACTTGGCATAAAAAAGGCAGGATGACAATTTACATATATGCAAAAAAAAGTCAGGATAAACTAATATAAAAAAGGCAGGACCGAATAGAGTGAAAAATAAAAAGGAAGGACAGAGATTACAACAAAAACAAAAAAAGCAGAACAACATATTTGTTTATAAAATAACCATCCTAAATATATCCTAAAGTTAGGACCATCCTAAGACCATCTTAAGACACCTGAATTGGTATCCTAAAGTTAGGACAATTCCTAGGATTTTCCTAAGTTACGACATGTTTGATAAACCCACTTAGGACTAAGATATGTCCTAAGTTGGTCTTAGGACACGTCCTAATCCTAAGACTGCTTCGATAAACAGGCCCCGGGTAAATAAGTTCGAGGCACAATTAGTAGACAATAGAAATCCTTTGTGAAATGAGATCGTCCCAGGTCTCTTAGATAATTATTTTGCGTTGAATGACAATGAAAAATGCACGAGCAGGTTTGTAAAATTACAAAAAGTTGACAATTATAGTGAACTTCTCCCTCTGATTATAACTTTGTCTTTGATTTGAATGTAAACCATACAAAATAGTTATTCGCAGTTATGAAAAAGAGATGATTGCAGCAAAAAAAATCTAAAAACTACTTATTCATGTCAACTTCAACATGAGTAAACTAGCCTATTTAAGAGATGTTAACAATTCTTTAATCTCAAGAAATTTTAGATTATCACATATTTGTTTATAAAATAACCATCATAAATATATCCTAAAGTTAGTTAAATTGGTTTGTGAGATGTATTACGGAAAAGACAGATTAGCTTTGCAAATATGTTCTTTGAACAATTTAAATCAACAAATGACAATAGTAAAAGTTTCTTGTACAGAAAAATTAAGACAAAATTTGAATCAGACAAATACATTCTTAAAAATAAATTTTGAAGATTAAAAAAAAATATGACATATACGAGTAAATTACCATTTCTTAGAAATAGACAAGGGATAAATATAAAAGAATTTAAAGAGAAAATAGAATGTGTGAATGTTGTCATAGTAATGACACTGTTTCTAAACTACCCCGGCAAAAAATGTTTGAACTCAATAGTATCTAATATCCGGTACGGTGACGGACCATCAACAGACAGAGAAAAGATAGGATTTCTGTTTATTTATTTGTTAATTTTATTATATTGAAGAATATACATACACATATAACTGTTTTCGATTGTAAAATATAATATTTTTTTCAACCGTTCTAGATTAATGGAGAAATAAGTGAAAAGGCACATCAAAATGGTGAATTGAGTGAACCTTGCCTCGAATTTGTTTAATTTCTCTTTATATTGTGCACATTGTACGGAAAGAAAGGTACCAAAAGAAAGATATCAACGCGGAGATTGCAAGACTAGTCAATTTGAGCACCTCAATATTTGTATTTTTGTGCATGAAACGAAAGAAATGGGTCATGTCAAAATTGAAGGACCCAGTTTTGTCAGTTTCGTTCTATATAGATAATTTCACAAAGCAAGACCCGGATTTTTCATAGAAAATAATGCATAATCGCAAGACATGAATTAAAATCCGGCGTTAATCAGGAGTTTGATGGCTTGTTGGAAAATAATTTCTTTCAGAGGATAACTTATTTGTAATAGTTTAACTATACAAAGGTTATGATAAAGATAGTAAAATACACGGAAGTTATAAATCGTATCCTTTTCCTGTTTAAAACAGGGCATATTTAGATTATCACAACCATTTCTGGTGCTGCATTTGTTTGTTCACGTGCTACAGGCGAATGTCTTTATAATGAGTGTTGTAGAGTCTGTTTAGTTACGCATCAAACTGATAAAATGAACAATGTGTCAAATGTTAGAAATAATCAAAACAGTTTGTACTATATCTGTAAAACATATAAAAATAAGAAGACGTGATATCATTGCCTATGTAACAACCGTTTAACAGAGACCAAAATGACGTAAGGTGTTGCAACTATATATAACGACAAATTCTACCCCAGTGAGCTTAAAATTGAGTATTACTACTGTTACATCGAAGCCCGCTTCATATTTGGATTCGTTTCTTGAAATAGAAAATATGATGCGGGCTTCGATATATTAATACTATCCTCAATTTCAAGCTCACATGGGTAGAATGGATGTAGAAATGATGGATGTAGGAGAGGGCTAGTTTCTTTTGTCCTCACGCGGTAGCCCTTGAATGAAGAACGCTTCGTATGAGTACAGATAAAGATCGGCGGAGAAGAAGCAATTTGTTCCCTTTGGAATGTCAATTGTTTGTGGAAAATTTCGACCTCCAAATTCAACAAATATGTTATCTATGAGAAAATCTAACTTGTTGGTGATTTCATCTTCAGAATACTTTTTGTCTTATTCAGAAGGGTTCCTCACAAAATAAGCTTTTTCTCTACCTAAAACTAGAAATGTATACCTGCGAGTGTCATTTTTTGTGAAAAAATAAATTCATGAACTAAATGCTTCATTCGATATTTTGAGAATGTGGTGAAGTTCTTTTTTTTTGTGTTTTAAAGAATACACATCTGATTGACGCCTCTGATGTAATATGTTTCACAGCAATTCTGAAGGTCATTTCTTAGATATCAATATGAGTTTTAAAATCTTTGTTTAAAAGGATTCTTATTATATTGCTATTACTTTGCGTCCGACGTCTGATTATTTTTTTTCAAAATTTTTCTACTCTGACACCACAAGGAGGATTGGAACTTTGTGTGCTTGATGTTTATGATATCCTTCTCAGAACTGATGAACTGATATTCTAATACCACCTGCTTCAAACAAGTCTATAATGCTAGATGGTGTTATTCTTTAAAATTTTCTCGTATGACCTTTAATGCGGATTTACAACAATTGCACCATATTCCACTTTTATGACCGGGCAAAATGATATCTACTCATTCGTTTTTCTTTCGAATGATATATAAAAAGTAAAATAACAAAAATACCGAACTCCGAGGAAAACTCCAATATAATATAGCTGTGTGTTTGGTAGGTGAAACATATACTTTTTGGGTCTAAATGTTACTCGCCTATTATACAACATGTTATATTTATATTTATAACTTATATTTTGTCAATGTACATATAAAAATCGAACAAATGATTAAGCTTATTTTTGATGGCCGATATATAATCCACAAAACCTTAAAGTATAATAGGACAAATTTTAAACAGCGGACAAAAACTATATCATCCACAAACATCCGACTCCTCAGAAAATGGTTTGATACAGACACAAGATTTGGTAGCCGGGTTAAACCAGTTGAACGTGCGCACGATCTTGTATTGGAATAACTGTATAGTAAATCCAAATAATACTTTATAAATTACATGCGTCCGAAGCGCTTTTCAAATATAAAAGTAATTCCCAAATGAGACCAGAGAGTAAGCATGTCCTGCAGTGTAGTGTATTAAATAGCATTATCGAGAAATAATTGTGAAATTCAGTATTTTCGTGAGGTAACAATCTGCTCTATCACCCTCTTAGATATGTATTATTTAATTTATTATACTGAATGTTCTCTTATTGCCGTCTATTAAAGTTTAAATTCACAGTAATATACTATTACGTCTTGTACATATCAACCATCCGTAATTATTAAAGCGCACATTCGATCAATCATCTCCGTAAAGGGCAATAGAGTATTTCCCATTGGATAGAGTAAATCATCTCCCCTGTATTAACCAATCAAAATCTGGCACTTTGACATGAAGTATAATGACATCGATTGATTGACCATTGAGATGTGCTGGTATAGTCCGTTTGATTTCTATAAATCTTCAGAAAATAATTCTTAAAAATTCATTTTTACAAATAAACATTTTTTTTCTTGATGTATGTTAATGTATGATATATACGAACTCTGACTATAAATATCATTATTTTTGGCCAATAATAAAAAAAGTTACCCATTAGGTCTCTAGGCTACTTGATGGAGTAAGTATGAATAGTGTAACAGCCTTAAATTCAAAACAAAAACATTAGACATGTGCTTTAAACTTGTTAAACCAGTTATAAAAAAACTTATATGGTGGTCATTTTCATGACATGATAGTATCCTTTGATATTTAAATGAGTTAAGACACATGGTACAATGAAACAAACATTCAAAGCACATGTCTAATGTTTTTGTTTTGAATGGAAGGCTGTTACACTATTCATACTTACACCATCAAGTATTTTATATATAAAAAAATAGAAGTAACATAGAGACCTAATGGGTAACTTTTTTTATTATTGGCCCAAAATTATTATATTCATAGTCAGAGTTCGTATATATCATAGATTAACAAATATCAAGAAAAAAAAATGTTTATTTGTAAAAATGAATATTTAAGAATTATTTTCTGAAGATTTATAGAAGTCAAATGGACTATATATCAACTCACTAGCGACATTTATTTTTGCGGTCTCATATCTTCAGACACATATTGTACAAGAAAAGTCGTGTGGTCTGTAATTTTTACCGATGGTGCCCTATGTCCGACTGTGCCATTTTGATCTATTGATTTGCCTGGCCGTCGATACTTACATAGCAGGAGACGCTTATCGTGTCGGCGCTACCGGCCTCGTTTGTTTTTGAGTTCATGCGATTCCATCAGTCATTTATTGTTCCCTGAATTTGTGTCTCCTTAATCGGTATATGAAATGTTAAGGGTTTTAATAACTAGTTATCTACAAATCTACAAGAGGTATCTTCTGCTTTTTCTTTTTCTTTTGTCAAATAACTTGTTTGCGAGTTAAGCAATTTACCAGTAAGATTTTATCACATATGGATAATTATGTAAAAAAAAATCAGGACGAAAGGAAGAAGTTCCATAACTTAATAGCTAATAGAGCATAGTATATCATAAAATGCTTTCAAACAAGAAGAAAGTTCTATTAAAACTGTCTTTTGCACGACAGATCGCCTACCTCTCCTTTCACAAAGGACATAATAATTGCAACTTACCTATCAATACACTAACAAATGTAACATAATAAGAACAGACTGTCTCTATGAATACTTGAAATCAGTGAAAATATAACATTAAGACGATTCCCAGTATTGTACTTTGTTAAACTTATGAAAGTTAATGATTTGACATTTTAAAGTTTTATGGTGATTTGTCTTTTTTGTCCAGTTAAAGAGAACTATAAAATTGAGAATGGAAATGGGGAATATGTCAAAGAGACAACAACCCGACCAAAGAGCACAAAACAGCAGAAGGCCAGCCAATGGCCACCAATGGGTCTTCAACACAGCGAGAAAATCCCGCACCCGGAGGCGAGCTTCTGCTGGCCCCTAACTAAAACATGTGTATTAGTTCAGTGAATATGGACGTCATACTAAACTCCAAAACATATAAATAAACTAAAATTAAAAAAAAACATACAAGACTAACATAGGCCAGAGGCTCCTGACTTGGGACAGGCGCAAAAATGCGGCGGGGTTAAACATGTATTGTGAGATCTCAACCCTCCCCCTATTCTAGTCAATGTAGAATAAACAAACTCACAGCAATACGCACAGTAAAACTCAGTTTAGGAGAAATCCGAGTCCGATGTCAGAATAGGTAACAAAAGAAACTAAGCAAAATCACAATAATACATAAATAAACAAGGGACTACTAGCAGTTAATGACATGACAGCTCCAGACTTCAATTAATCTTATTGAAAGATAGTGTCTTCATCATATGAAAATCAAGCACAATACCTCCCGTTAGGGGTTTAGCATCATACCATCATAAAATATATGAGAAGAACATAACCCGTATCATGCCACCAACTGGTTTTAGAACAAATGTGTTTATTTCCGATGCAAAGACCCAAGAGTGAATCAATATTATTACCAAAATATGTTATAATCTTTAATGACCTGACAACAGTATCGTAACTATATCCCTTCTGAATAAGTCTTTTTAAAGGTTTGGTTGGCTTATGAGGAAAATGCCGACATTTTTGTGCTTTGTAAAGAATATTACCATAAAAGATTGGATGTGAAATACCTGAACGTATAAGATGTCTGCATGTTGATTTATTTTTACGAATGATGTCCTTGTACCGATGATAAAATTTAGTAAATGTTTTGACTAGTTTGTGATATCGAAAACCCTGGTGTAATAATTTTTCAGTAATACAGAGATTTCTTTCGTTAAAATCAAATACGTTGTTATATACACGAGCGAATCGGACAAGTTAAGATATATAAACACCATAAGATGGTGCCAAGGGAACGTCACCATCTAAAAATTTGATTATTAACAATAAAAAAGGAAAAATCATCTCTTTTATCTTAAATTTTGATATTAAGCTTCCCGTTAAAGATATAGATATCAAGATCCAGGAAAGGGCAGTGTTCATTATTAGTATTAGCTATATTTAAAGTCAGTTCAGCAGGATAAATTTCTTTAGTGTACATACTGAAGTCGTCATTATTGAGAGCTAATATATCATCCAAATATCTAAAAGTGTTATTACATTTTTTGTATCAGATGATGCTTCGATGGGTCTTTGCTGATTTTAGTCATAAATTGTAACTCATAACAATACAGAAACAGGTCCGCAATAAGTGGTGCACAGTTAGTCCCCATTGGAATTCCGATAACTTGACGATAAACGGAATCTCCATAGCGAACAAAAATGTTGTCTAGTAAAAATTCAAGGGCAGTATAGTATCAAAGCAGGTCCAATTGACATATTTCTTTTGTTTGTAGATTATGAGGCAAAGTGGTATATAGGGTAGAAAAATCAAAACTTTGAACAGATTCGAAATCACCAATATAAGCATGCAATTTATCAAGTACTTCCAACGAATTTTTGACACTCCAAAAGTAATTAATTCCACTATTTTCAAAGGCCTTATTTGAACAATTTATTACCAGGTTTTTGATTGTACCAAGTGTACTTGTAAGTAGAATAGACAGTTTAGTAGTGGAACAATGGCTTGAAGACGAAATAAATCTATATTTGTAAGATGTTTTGTGCAGTTTCGGAAGCCAGGACATATTTGGAACTTTAATTGTATTTGGTTCTGCTAGTAAAAATGTAGCTAAAAGTTTATGTTTGTTACAGATGTCATTTTCCGAATATAGAGTCAGTTGGAATGTGGGTGAAATCGTGATATTATAAATATATTGTATTGTTAATGCTGTAAAGTGATATTATATTTTCGTATATAATCACGACATCAGTATCATATACTCGTCCTTGGTAAATGTAAATTGCAGGTGATTTGTATTTAATGACCCACTTCATAAATGTTTCGATCAAAATTTAGAACGTTAGCACTGATGTCATATTTTCACATTCAATTTAAAATGGAAATCCTGAGTTCTTTAAATTGCATCTTTGTTAAATGTTTCTCAGATTCAGAATAGTGAGGGGTATAACCAAAGCAAGCACACTTATTTGCAATTCATGCTCTGTACAAGCATTATATCTCCCCCCCCCCCCCCCCCCCAAAAAAAAAAAAAAAAAAAAAAAAAATCACAATCTTAAAACTTCATTTATCCAATATGTATACAAAGAGATGCGGTATGGTTGCCGATGAGAAAACTATACAAGTGTGTTTAATCTCGCAGTTGTAACTTTCCAATACCCGCTCTTTAATATGCATGAGGTACATATTCCGAGAAACACGTTCGTTATTAAAACATAGTTTGGGTAAATTTTAGGATAACATACCAATCATCTTTAAAACATTTGTTTTATAATATATTGAGTGAACTTTTCTGAGATGTTATATAAATGTACTTTTTTCGTTTCTATTTTCCTTCAGTTTTAATGGGTCTCATGCCTGCCATCGCTCTCTGGACCCTGTTTATGAGCTGCTTTAAATAAATATGCTGTCCTTTGCAGTAGATGGAAATTTAACGTGTAGTCAATTACGTTAATATTTTTTGGGGTGGCTCGGTACTTATACATGCCGCCATTTTGTAATTGTGCTATGGTCATTTTTGGTATTCTTGTCTTTCATTTTTGCTTATGTATGTGCTTTGTCTATATGCCATTATGTTTTTCTTTATTGACGTATTTGTTTGTTGTTATAGTGTTAAGATAATAACACAACGTTGACTGCTGCACCCACATTTTGACATTTCTACCCATTATGTCTGTTTATTTTGTTCACTCATTGTCGTCAATATAATGGAATTTAATACGACTGTCATACAAGGTTTAGCTAGCTATAAAACCAGGTTTAATCCACCATTTTCTACATAAGGAAATGCCTGTAACAAGTCAGGAATATAACATTTGTTTTCCACTCGTTTGATGTGTTTGAGGTTTAGATTTTGCCATTTGATAAAGATTTTTCCGTTTTGAATTTTCATTGGAGTTCGGTATTTTTGTTATTTTACCTTTTTTTAACAATATTTCAGCACAAAAGAACATCAGACCTACACTAGATTTCGTATCATTGTGATACAGCTGTGTGGGTAATCTTCTTATTTTAAATCAGAAAGTATTATTAGGCAAGTTTTGAATAGAAAAATGATTATGTCTTCATGATAGATACCTTTTTTAAACGAAAAAAACACTTTATAAATCCAATGCGTCTATATATCCAAAGGAGATAAAACAATAATTATTCTTTCACACCTTGTGTAAAAAGATAAAAATATGTAAATAAATATGTAGAAATGTTTTTCCTTCTTAGTAACTATAAAGACAATTTTAATTAAGCGTAACAGGTGTTTTGCAGTATCCACTGCATGCGCTGCTTATCCTAGATAATTTTTCGGAATGTAATACCCATCATATTTGAAACAGTTGCTGAAATGTTTTCATTTGGAATGTTACATAACATAAATGTTTTTAATCTAAATTTCATAAATTGTTGCTTTAAATATTTAAATTCAAAGTTTGGTCCTACACAGTCATGTTTGCAAATATTTTTCATTTCAATCTTGGCTGCCTGTTTTGAAACGAAACTCCACCTTGATGTTGTATAACAATAATGTCAGAAAGGTATTAGTTATTGGCATTTTTTATTTATACAAGTAATTAAAACACAGCTTAAGTAAAACTCCTTTGAATGCCTTTTCAGAACTTTATGGGGGTATCATTACAGTATACACATTAAAATCTCCTTGTATGGACACGATTATAAAAAAACATTAATTTAGTTCAATGATTTACTTGCAATGTTGTTCTTAGCAAAACAAATTATGGATACTGGTATTTATTGCAACCGAAACTTGTAAATCAGATCTATCACATGAGTAATGTAAAGAAAGAGGACAAAATGTTACGCATAAGAATAAAATCAGTAAACAAAAATACGTTATCATAGATCGTTCGGGATAACCCTGAATTCCTGTGCTCCACTGATTAGTGCATAATAATGGTAATATATATTTCAATAAGATGAATCAAAGCTAGAGTTAGAAACTGAATATAGAAAGCACTTGAATGTTTTACTACAAAATGTAAAAGTAATGGGGGTCATTGTAGGAATTATGTGGGACTCCACAGTTTTAATAACAAGGTCATGCGTACAGCCGTAAAGTATATTGAGTTTCATTGGGTAGGTGTATAATTGAACAGCCCATTATATAGTCCAGTTAGAGATAACATCTAAGTCATCAGCCAAAGAAGCAGCTGCTACAGCACGGTCGTCGTCTATTATAATAAATATAGAAGTGGCATTTGTAAAAACTCTTATGTCATTTCCAATACCGTTTACTAATATCATTTGTGTATATCAGAAACAGAAAGGGTCCCAAAACTGACACATGAGGAACACCTGCGTGTTAACTTTTACGAACTGATGAAAACATTTCTGAAAGTTTAAATAAAAATCCTTTGTATCAAGATTTAAGCTTTCTTAAAGCTCTGGATACATCACATACTACAAACCTTACGCCCCTTCCATTTTCCATATTACGGATAATTTTATAATATATTTATATATATGTAAAAGGTCATTAATGTCGACCAACTTTGCAAGCCTTGTCAGTTTTAAGATTTATTTTGTTGAGTTGTTGTCCTCCTGAAAATGTATGAAATATTTGTAACTGGACGTTAAGCAAATACTAATAAATCAATCAAATGAATATATCAATCTTTTCTAAATTGTAATATATGTTATGATTATGTTTGATAGTAAACCAATCAGCGGACCCGGTTCGATGTTCTAGATATATCAAACGAAAGAATTTCTTAAAATGTCGATATTTCAATAGTTCTTCAAAGTTGCTACAAAATGGATACACTGGAATTATGGTCAGATATACACACACAAATGGAGATAGAAAATAACAGAAAAAGACATGACGAGTTTATTTATTGCTGTGTGTTTGTTTATTCTACATTGTCTATAGAGGTATAGGGGAGGATTGATCTAACAAAACATGTTTAACCCCGCCGCATTTTTGCGCCTGTCCCAAGTCAGGAGCCTATGGCCTTTGTTAGTCTTGTATGTGTTTTTAATTTTGGTTCATTTATGTGTTTCGGAGTTTAATGTGACGTCCATTTTCAATGAACTAGTACACATTTTTGTTTAGAGGTCAGCTGAAGCCCGCCTCCGGGTATGGGATTTTCTCGCTGTGTTGAAGACCCATTGGTGGCCTTGGGGTGTTTTCTGCTCTTTGGTCGGGTTGTTGTCTCTTTGACACATTCCCCATCTCCATTCTCAATTTTACTATAGGATACTAGTATTGAAGTCCTATTGGATCAGCCAGTTATGGTTTCAGTAGGTTGTTCATCAATTCTTAAAAGTGTACACTCTGTTGTTCACCGGGTATCAGTTTGGGGATTCTTTCTTTTTTGATTTATATAAAGATATGGTAAATTGCACTGAAATGGCATAAGACTTCTATATTCATTATAATAGTAGACGACGATCATACTGTAGCAGCTGCTTCTTCGGCTGATGACTTAGATGTTATCTCTATCTTGACTAAATCATGGGCTGTACAATTTCACTAAATATATTGTATGGCCGTCCGCATGGCCTTGTTACGAAAACTGTGGAGTCATACTTAATCCTACAATGACCCCAATTACTTTTAGATTCTGTAGTAAAACATTCAAGTTCATTCAGTATGTATTTTCTATCTCTAGCTCTGATGAACAATGAACAACTAAGAGAGTTGTTAGCCAAGGGACCAAAATATCGAATTCCTCAGCCCATCAACTGGAAAAAGAACTTCAGGTTACTGATGGATGCAGTTAAAGACTATGACAGAAAATGGGTAAAGCGCAAGCCAGATGAACCAGAACTGGACACTTTGTCTGAATGGATCAAAGCTATTCGATCATGCATTCAGAAACGCATTCAGAAACTACGATGTACTATGAGCACAAGGGTTTCTAACCCATTCAAGAACCCGAAGGTTGTGGATGCTTTATCCTCTTTGTATGACAAATATGTCGTTGTTCCAGCAGATAAAGCCTCCAATAATATTGTCTTCGTATGTAAAAATCATTACTTGGAATGTCTCACAAAAGACCTTGGAATAAACAGCAAAACTGGTAATCCTACATATTCTTTAACCAAATTTACAAAGGATGAAATTTTACAAAATCACAAATCTGTCCTTTTTTTTTTTTTTGGTATTAACATAAAAAAAACGAAGAAAATCTACCGTCATTATACTGGATACCAAAACTTCACAAAACTTCTTATAAAGAAAGATACATAGCCGGATCATCAAGATGTTCAACTAAACATCTTTCTAAAGTGCTAACTACTACTAGTATTCTTTCTACAGTAAAAGATGGCCTTCAAATATATTGTGATGAGATATATTCTACCAGTGTTGTCAATCAGATGTGGATTCTCAAAAATTCTAAAGATCTACTGCTAAATCTTAGATCACAATCTCTGCAATTTTGCAGCAACATTAAAACTTTAGATTTTTCTACGCTTTACACTACTATTCCCCATGCTCAATTAAAAGATCGACTTCACCATCTCATTAAACAGAGCTAATTCTATAACAATGAGAATCGTAGATATAAATTTCTTGTTTTGGGTTATAATCATTCTTGTTTGTGAAGAACCACACTGGTTCTACCAGAAAATATACTGAAGATGATATTATCAAAATGCTGGACTTTTTGATCGACAATATATTTGTTCAGTTTGGAGGATTGATATTTCAACAGACAGTTGGTATTCCAATGTGTACTAATTTTACATCCCTACTGGCCGATTTGTTTTTGTACTCGTATGTAGCAGAATTCATTCAGAACCTTCTTAAAGACAAAAAGAAAAAGCACCTTGCGAAATTCTTTAACTTTATTTTCAGATATATTGATGATGTCCTATCACTGAATAACCTGTATTTCCGCCAGTACTTACATCTCATATAGTTAAAGAGCGGGTATTGGAAAGTTAAAACTGCAAGATTTAACACACTTGGATAGTTGTCTCATCGGCTATCGTACCGCATCTCTTTGTAATGCATATGGGAATAATGAAATTTTAAGACTGTGATTTTTGGTGGTTTTTTTTTTGTATGTTTTTCTTTTTTTTTTGGGGGGATGGGGGGGGGGGGGGGGGTAAAATGCATATACAGAGCATAAATTGCCAATAAGTGTGATTTTGTTATACCCCGCACTTTTCTGAATCTGAGAAGGTTATATGAGCTAACTATTTCATTTAACAAAGATGCAACTCAATAGAACACGGGATTTCCATTTTAGATTTAATGTGAAAATATGTCAGCTGTGCTAAGGTTCTAAATTTTGATCGAAACAGTTATCAAGTGGGTCATTATACAGAACACCTGCAATGTACATTTACCAAGGACGAGTATATGATACTGATGGAGTGATTATATACGAAAACATAATATCACTTTACAGCATTAACAATACAATATATTTATAGTTATCTTTAAATGGACAAAAAACATAAATCAGCATAAAACTTTAAAATGTCAAATCATTAACTTTCATAAGTTTAACAAAGTACAATACTGAGAATCGTCTTAATGTATTTTCACTGATTCCAAGTGTTCATAGAGGCATTCTGTTCTTATTATGTTATTGTAAGTGCATTCATAGGTTAGTTGAAATTATTATCCATTGTGAAAGGAGAGGAAGGCGATCTGTCGTGCAAAATGCAAGAAAATTTTAATTCAATTTTTTTATGGTTTAAAAGCATTTTATGATATAATAAGCTCTATTAGCTATTACGTTATGAAACTCCTTTTTTTGTTCTGTTTTTTTTTTTTTTTTTTGTCTTTTTTTTTGACATAATGTTCCATAAAGGCAAAAGTAGTAGACCGCTATTTAATAGTCATAAATCTATTAAGCCAAAACAAATCCGGGTTACAAACTAAAACCGAGGGAAACACATCAACTATAAGAGGAAAGCAACGGAACAATATGGGATAAAATCTTACTGGCTAATTGCTTAACTCGCAAACAAGTTATTTGAAATTAGAAAAATAAACCCGAGGCAGAAGATACGTCGTGAATATAACTAGTTATTAAAACACTTAACATCTTATATAGCAATTCAGAAGACACAAAAGCAGGGAACCAGCAAAGACTGATAGAATCGCATGAATTCCGAAAAGAACGAGGTCAGATTCGTCAACTCGGTAAGGGTCTCCTGCTATGTAATTATAACCGGCCATGCAAATCAATACTTACTCAAAATGTCACAATCGGGCATTGGGCACCATCGGTCAAATTACAGATCACACGACATTTCTGGTACAAGATGAATCTGAAGATATGAGACCGCAAAAACATGTCGCTAGTGAGTTGAGACACAGTACCATGTATTGGTCGATCAATTGAAAATGGTGACTGTGAAATTTATGTAGTGTGTCAACTGTAATCAATGTTCCTCACAACTCTGTTCGCGCAGTTTTTATGAAAGAAGTACAACCCCTTTAATGAGGTAAAGTGTTAAAATGGAAAATATTAACGTATTAATTGATATGTGCAAACGCCAAACGATGAAGCAGAGGGGATGTTAGTGCTGAGACTGGAAAGTTTATCATGAAATTGAAAGTTTGGTTTGCAATGGTCTTCAACTTCGTTAAAGACTTGGTTCTAACGTCATTAATGATTTTGTCTTCCAACTGATTTGATTTGAGCGCTACTTAGGCGATAATAATTAGAATTATAATAATTATAATAATAAGAATCTATCGTCGTTAATAATTTTGTATTTATCTCGTTAATGATTAGGTATTTTCGTCGGTCACCTGCGATGGAAATCAAAATATCTTTTTTCTGACAAATAGCACCCTATCGTTATTCCCTATCCTCATTAGAGTTAGTTTTATAGTTTTTTATTGAATGACAATGTACAAGTCTTATCTAAATTGTAAAAAGACATCCAAGGTCAGCAAAAATGGTGGTCTTACTTATTGATTCCATATACCCAGTTGATAAATAAATTAAATATATGTGTGCTCAAATACTAAATACTCATTGGGCATTTCCGGTTTTAATTCAAGATATTGAATTTACGACTCGTGTTTTAATTCAATTGGTCGAGGTTACTATCATTATCGAAACAATTCACATTATCGACCGTTAATGCATTATCAAAACAGTAACTATCATTATCTGCGCGCGACTCACATAAATTAGATCATCTATGATAGTCGACCGTAAAGTATACTTTCCGCCGACTATCTGCAATGATCGAGCGATAAACTATCATTATCCCCGATTATCTTTTAATGTGATTCCCGCGTTCCATACATTATCATTGTGTACGCATGTATCAAAACGTTAGGTAATCCTGGCAGGTTATTTAATTATCTTTCTCATATATATGAAATTAACGGATTTACCTTTGTTTACACCAAGGAGATTTTAATTTTATTTGATTATCAAATTTGAAATCAATGAGATAGGATGTAATCGATAATAAGACGGCAACCCAACAACACAATTTAACGAGAAGAGACATCTCGCTGTCAACAATAGAAATGTTTCTACATGTATATATTATGTTATGATTTAAATCGTCCCGGCAATTCTTAAAGAGTAAAATAATATGTCATATTTAAACTTTTAAAAGGCACTAACATACATCAGTCGTCACAGTCGTCAACACCAGATGCTTATTAACAGTACAAAACTCGCAGGTATAAACATAAACAATAACTAGGTTCATTATTTGCGACACACAAACTAACATGGGATAGGTTTTAACTCATTTAGTACCTAACCCTTCCATTTTTATCTTGACCAATATCATGATAGTAACGAAGGTAAAGGTACAGAACAATCATTTTATAACTAGAGGCTCCAAGGAGCATGTGTCGCTCACCTGATATTTTTATTTACAATTGATGCATAAAATAATGCAACAATAATTCTTTTTTAAAGGAAACTGTGTGGACCAAAATCTAATCTTTCTTATGATTTAACTGCTTTCAACCCATTTATCATTTTAAGTTTTCAAGGTTAAAACACACTTTTCAAGTATGCCGTGCTGCTGTCTCATGGACATACATTTTTACATATGTGAACTCATCAAATACTTCAAATGATGCATTAAAATATTCATTGTCTTATACATGTTTTATTTGTACAAAATGTGCATTTAAGCAGGTCACTTAAAGAACAATATTTACATTCTATAACAACACATTTTCAAAGTAAAAATATGACAGTAAAAGACAGTATATATGAAAAGCAACACATTGATTACATTATGATATGAGAATGGTTTCCATAACTTGACCTTTAAAATGCCTTGACGTTAATTTGTAAGAAACACTTGTTGAGAAGAATTTTTAGCAGTTTTTTTTAACTTAAAAATCTAGATTCTATATTTCATTTCCTCTTAGGCATTTAACAAATATTATGTCAAAATAATTGTCGTTTTTGTTTCCTTTCTATTCATTGTATATTGAGTTATACCATAGTATCTCTGTTTTAAATTTCATTCAATTTTCTTTACTGTGAGATTCAAGTGTTTACTCCATACGTTATTGTTGTATGTAAATATAACAACCACTGAAACAACTGTATAATTCCAACTTTCTTCAGCTGTTATTTTACTGAATTTACTTTACATGGGCTTATTGTAATACAGTATCATCAATGTTCACATATTTCTTCCCTATAATTTACATGAATTGTTCATTAATTACTGTTTTTTAAATGTCTACTACACATTTATCCAATGTTAGCAAACACATAGATGAGTAGAACAACATAAGTGCAATACTTGAATCTTTTTTTTCAACATTCAGTCCTTTCCATGAATTAATGATTAACACATTTTGATAAACTTGTACTTAGTATAACAAACAACTGAAATTCTAAGAAACCAAAAATGTCAGATTTATGCATTATATTATAGTAAAACATATTGTACAGAAACTGATGTATTATGTCTGATGATACATGAACATGAGAGCATTTCTTAAGGTAGCACTTCAGTCAGACTTTTCGAACTCCAATCAACAGCCTTTAAAGATTAATTTCTCCAAAACTACTCAATGGATTTTTAAATTCTTTAACTCATTTTAAAGTTGAAATATTACTCTTTCTTAATCTATAATAAAATTATTTTTTTTGGCATGATCAATTAAAAAATATAGCTCATTATCTGCCAAAAGAGTGCTCTCCCTACCTTTGATGAAAAAAGCACATTCAGGTCAAATTGTATTAAAAATTTGTTTTAATCCCTTTAATTGACCATACACAAGCTACAAAACCGTGTCTCAGATTTTTGATATATGCCTCCAATTATAAGATATATTGATATAACTGCTGGATGCCAAACATCATTTCACCTTTCATCTTTAAAGACCTATTAATTTATTCAGAAACAAAGTATCCAAAAACTGGGACACGGTTTTGTAGAAAATACTCCTTTTAATCAAAAATATCAAAGTCAATCCAAAGGGGTACCCATAAAGTTTCTATTTTCATTTTTTGATAACAATTCCAATGAAAAATTGTTTTGAAAAATCACAAAAAACTAAATATCCCTGTTTGAACCCCTATAAATGCAACATAAATATAAACATTACTCTGGGAACACCACAGGAGTGTTCTGACACCATTATTTTATCAATAGAACCACACAGTTTGTGTCTTTCATACACTTAAACTGTAAAATTTGCATTATTTGTGCACTGTCCATCCCTTAGCAACAGAAATTTAGCATTTGGCGGGTGCTTGACGTCACAGATCTGTAATGTAGTAATTAAATATGGTCAAAGCTACTCCCCTGTCCATACGTTAAAGATAAGAGAATATTAAGAGTGACCAGCTGCATATAATCAACATTTTACATTATTCTCACTATGAAATAATAATTACCATTCATATTTAAAAAGAAATATATGGTACTGTGAAATTAATTAGGACACAGAAACTTAAAAATGTACAATACAAGATATTTTCATACTACCTACTGTCCTCTATAAAATAGAACAGGAAATTCTTATAAAAACAAGATAAAATAAATTTCACTATAATGCATGTGATTTGTTTAGAATAAGGATTGTTGTGAATGTCTCTGCTGGTGTCAGATTCAGATACATATTCTTCTTGCCTTAGTAATAACATTTGTCAGAGGCTTTCAAAGCTACTCTCACACATTTATATTTATCTATATGGCTTCACTTTAGATTTTTTTACCCTATACATTTTTTTCTCTTTTATACTTTCTTTTGTTTATCTCCATAGTTATGTAAACTAATTTTGATTGCAACATACTAAGATAAGACCACATTATTTATATTGTGGTCCGAGATTATCAGGTAGACACTTGGTATCAACAGATGATTGAAAGAATAGCTCCTTCAATATGCTCTTATATGTAAAGTATTTACCGTGTGTTTTTATTTATATAATTTAATTATTAATTTACTCCCGGTTGTGACATGATAATGACTGGGATTTTTACAAAATGTTTAGATGGATAAATACTTTAAAGTAATGTGATAAAAATAATTTCACTACAAATTCATTATAAGACTGTAGTGAAAGTCTTAAAGAGAAATATCAATGAATATTGGATAAGATAAATATACAGATACATTTGGCATTACCAAAAGTTAATTGTACATAAACATGATAAATGTTTAGTAAAATATATATATATATATATATATATATAGTGAACAAAAGTATTGAAATAAGTACGAAGTAATCTTTATAAAAAGTTACAATTTCATAAATATTTTGATGATTTGATCATAGTTCATCAAACAGCAAGTTAAAATTGTTTATTTTGTAGGAAGAGAAATGTGATATGGAACTCGTGGTCTTCAAAACTCCTTTATTTTACATCTATATTAAAGAGATGTTTTTTTTTATTGTGTTCAAAAACAAATATTTCAAGCATATATATATATGAGTTCGAATCCCGGCCAGGGAATAACAAAAAATTTGCTTCTGCAAAATTTACAGATCTAACATTGTTGGGCTGTTGTTTAGACGAATTATATATATATATATATATATATATAAAAGTCTAAATTGAAAACAACATTCAAACCTATGATTGCGTTGGATAAAAACCGCATTTTTTATACGTGTGCATGCAAAACAAATTTCTTGGTAGAGGGGTCTAAATACAGCACAAACAACATTTTCCAAAAAAACAAAAAAGTGAAAAAGTATATTTTAATAAAACGCATTTGACTAGCAGGTCGAACAACGGATGTTCTTAAACCCTGCTGACTGCCATTGGCGATTATATATATATATAAGTCTAATGATTTGCACAACGGTACTAATTTAAGATGGTAATATACGAAGAAGATGTTCAATAAAATCGTGTTGACAAATATTTCGGCTTAACAAATAGCCTTCGTCAGTGTCAATAATTTTAACAATACTAATTGTATGTGTAAAAATAGCTCAATAATACAGGTAAGATTTGGTCTCTTGATTTAATCCCAAATCTTGAACTTCCGGTTGGTTTTTTGTCTAATATCGTTTCATTTGGGATGCGTTGTGGTGGGCTGTTATTTTAATATGTTGTTTAAATGACATTTTTTGTGACCATGTGGTTACAAGTGCTTGTATTCTTTATTTGTGTAATTTCGATCTTTTAGCTTCAAGTGCTGTTTATCTCACCTGGCCCGAAGGGCCAAGTGAGCTTTTCTCATCACTTGGCGTCCGTCATCCGTCGTCGTCGTCGTCGTTAACTTTTTACATTTTGAACTTCTTCTAGAGAACCATTGAATGGAATGAAACCAAACACTGCATGCATATTCCTTATGAGATGCTGACCAAGTGTTGTTACTTTGAAGCCGATCCATTATCCAAGATTGGTCCTAGGCTTCAAATTGAGTCCATGGCAAACGGAAGCAATTAAACTTGATGAAATAGTTCGCTGACTTCTTTCAACGTGCGTAATTACTACCAGTACTTTATCAGTCGACAATGTCGAAAAGAAACATTTTGATCCAATTTACATGTCCACGACCTCGTCTGCGTCATCTTAAAAGTAAAATTGACATCAAATTATAAAAAAAAAAAAAACAGAAAATACAAGATCCGGGGAATAGACTAGTCGTAAAATAAAACATATTTAAAGGTGAATTTTTCCTGAATTAATTTTCAAAATAATTTTTTTTTTCAAAAAGTCCTCCAATCTGAATTTAAATTAATAGCATCACAGTCAATATAAAAATAAGGAGATGTGTTATGATAACCAATGAGACAACTATCCACCAAAGACCAAAGGACATTAATGTACACAACTGGGCACTGTTCGGCCTTCGACAATGAGTAACACCAATACCGCATAGTTGCCTATAAATGCGCTTGAATGACAAAACTTAAAACATTTCAAAAGAGAAAACAAATTGCCTGGTTTATGATGAAAACAACAAACAAAAAACAAATAAGCAACTAACGACAACAATTTAACTTGGGATATGCACATACATAATGTGGCGAGGTTAAATATTTTGTTGAGCTTAACCCAACACCTAAACCAGGACAGTTGGGCTACAACACAACATCAGAACAAACTATAAAAATCAGTTGGTAAAGGCTTAACTCATCAGATTAGCACTGAGCACACAAAAATCATAACAAAAAGACAAAAACAGAAAAGGTGCCGATCTAAGAGTATACACATTTACGGTAACATGTGTAACGAAGGTACTTTAAAAACATTATTGTATTTCTGAGCATGTAACTTATAATCATTAATGATTAATCCTTACAGAATGCCCAAAACTACATTTTGAATGATATTGGCAAATGCTGAGTGTGTACCAAAAGTGAATATAAAAACGTTTCAAGCTAAAGTAAAAATTTCATCAGAAGTAAAGCTATCTATAATTGTCTTTCTGATGAAAATCAAAATACTTTGGGTGACAGATCCTTGGATTCAAAATAATGCAAATCATGAATGAATTGCTATAGTCTATCAGATTTGTATAAAACTACTTGTAATGAAGAACATTGTTATTTTGTATGAAATGTTCCCAAACTACATTTCACAGACTCTTTAGTATTCAAATTCCATTAAGGTTCGTAAACTTTCGAAAATTAACCCTGTGAGTGAATCAGTTTTATGGGAAATTGGTCATACCTATCAATTTGTGCGAGAACTAGAAAATGGAACAAAGAGAATCTGACCGAGCTTTCCTCCTTTTTTGTAGCGAGAGGAAACCCGTTTTATTTTGCAAACATTGTACGTATATTATTTTTATCCTGCAAATAAATATTTGTGCTTCAATAACGATAAGATAATTATCTTGTAAATTTTTTATTATCTTATTAAAGATCAACATTTGAGCACGCGTGAATCGCTCAGAGGACACCAACAATGACTTGTGACGCAAGATGATATTTGTATATATCTAATTACAACTTTATTAAGCTATTAATATCCTTTCTGACTTCTGTTTTTAATTTCGTTGAAATTGATATATATATATATGTGTGTGTAATAAAACGTATCCAAGGTCAGGAAAATATCACGCGACCGTATAACGCAATGAACCGCTATGATATTTGTTTTTGGCAATATTGCAAGCAAACAATTTTTAAATATCGCAAATTTACATACGAGGACATCTATTCGGCATATGTGTTGTAGGTAAGTCAATAAAACATTTTGTTTGTAAACTCTATTTAATGAAGAAATTTTTTTTTTTTTTTTTTTGTATCAAATGACATAAAAATAACTCTGATTTCCTGTTATAATGCCGGATTATTTCTTTGCTAGAACAGAATCAAAGTAGAAGTTACCTCGTTCATGTTTTGCTAATTTCAAGTTCGGATTTTGGATTTAAGGTGGATCATCATTATATATTTCCTCGGATAGAATTTTCTTATCCTTTGCCAAAATGTAGATTTTACCATGATTTTTTTCAAAAATATAATAATGAGTATGGGTCATCGTGCTATTTTACAAGCTACAAGTAGTACAAAGTTGCACAATTTTGTATATATTATTCATTAAAAAACACTTTTATGTGAAAAAAGAAATCTAGGAGATCGAATTCTGAAATAAAATATGAGAAGATAGGTTTTATAATATACTTTAAGAAAAGAGAAGGAAATAATGCTTACCGAACTTATTTAATATTTTCTTGCAATAACCAAGGATTTGTATAGTGAGATATAACTAAAAATATTAAAATTAACAGTCCTTAATAAAATGTTTACTATAATAATTATCTCCCCTTTTATGGCTAAGTTGACAAAATAAATTGAACAAAATAAATACTTAGTATTTATTAAAACGGTTTAAAAAGGGCAATAAATCATTATTGTTCTTTATTTGAATAAACAGTCTTTCACATTAATTGCCAGATTTGTCTCAAAATTTGCAGATATAAGCAAAAAACTAAACCGTTTGTGTACATGTATTACTATTTTACAATCTAAGATGGCGATATCTTATTGACCTACTGCAACAGAATTTGTTAACAGAAAAGTAGGAAAATATCTTGGGGCGATCAGTATCAAGAGTCTCGAAAAGAAACAATACGAATCTGCACCTGATAAACAAGGAAAATTAGATACTTTCTTAAAATTTAAGTCTGCATTCCAGTTTGAAAAATAATTAGATATAAGAAATAAAGATAATCGATCAATATAATGCTATCTAAATTTAGAATAAGTAATCAATCTCTAAGAGTAGAAACTGGAAGGCATGAGAGAAAATACAACTCTCTTGGAAAACTACAACTGTTACCCAGATGTGAACGGCTTTGTCAGTTCTGTGATTTAAACCAAGTAGAGGACGAAGCACATTTTTTACTTCAATGTCCTAAATTTAACCATAGGAGACTGGTAACTTTACGATCTCAGATTGATAACAAATTCCCCAATGTAAAATATCTAAATACAAATGTAATCTGTTTTTATGGATAATGATAAACGAAGACAACACATTTTTATCTTTATTGTGTGAATTTTTTAAGCTTAACTTTGCAGAAAGAAAACAGCATAATTGTACTCAATCATAATAACCATCTACCTGGCAAAAAGAAATGTTTATTTCAACAATCAGAGTTATCTCTCTTTATTCACTTTCTGAACTGGTATGATTTATACTCATATGATAAATGACTTTTGTGTATGTTCTAGTGTACTGTATCTAATTAACATAATCAGAGCGAGCGGAGTGAGAAAGATTGGTATGAAAGTGTGAATGATCGTGTTAAATTTGGTAATGCCTGAAAGGGCCCTGTGATTAGGAAATAAAGAATTTGAATTTGAATTTGAATACAAATAAAATGTACTATTAATTAAGCAAAATGAATCTTCCGCAGCCTCTAGGTTCAAAATCAGTTTAGGGGCATCGTGTTGTTCAATAAAGTATGATATATTTTTTGTTTTTGTCTTTTTTTTGCTTTTGATAAAGGGTTATGTGACTTCCTTTACTCCTTTTGTTAATATAGATAATATTTCGAAGGGAGGTTTCACTTCTATTTAAGCCCAGCCACTCCACTGACCATAGTTATGAAAATTAATATTTACAAAAACTATAAAAAATAAATGTGGATAGTGTCCACATGTGGACACAGATGATGCCCCCGCTTGCAGATCATATAGTTATAAAGGGACATAACTGAAGAACGCTAAAAGTGACGCTACCCAGATTTATAAAGGGGCATAACTCAATAATGGTTAAAGTGACACAACTCAAATTCAACTTGATCTGTGTTTTATCGGTGGAAGTCAAAATTAAACATTGCATTGTATAAAGCATTGATTGTAGTTGATTCAACTATAAGCATGGACAAAGGAAGATAACTCCAATTTTAAAAATTACTTGATATTTAGAAGAAAATACAAATTTTGCAATTTTTCCATTCATAAAGGGGCATAACTCTAGAACGGTTAAAGTGATGCCACCAAAATTCAAACTTGATCTGTGTTTTGTGGTAATAAGCATTGTGTATTAGTTTCATAACATTTGGTTGAGGCAAACTTAAGTAAGAGAACGAAAACTAAACATTTTGCAATTTTTCCATTTATAAAGGGGCATAACTCTAGAACGGTTAAAGTGACGCCACCAAAATTCAAACTTGATCTGTGTTTTGCGGTATTAAGTATTGTGTATAAGTTTCATAACATTTGGTTGAGGCAAACTCAAGTGAGAGAACGGAAACCAATTTTGGGACGTACGTTCGTACTTACGTACGTACAGACGGACAAGGGTAAAACTTAATGCCCCCACCGCTACGGCGTGGCATAAAAAATGTTTATCTGTACTTGAAAATATTTTTTTTTAAAGATTCTTATCTACATAAAAAAAAATATCTGTCTTGAACATGTTATCGTGAACAATCAACATTGTCTACTGAAATTTCTTTGAAAGTAATTTTTAAGTGTTTCTATTAATTTTACTTTACTAATATTTTAAAACTCATTTAAATATGATTTTTTTTTCAATATTTGAACCCCGCTATTTTTTTTTCTCCTATAAACTTTGAATGAAAAATGTTTTTTTTTTTTCGATATGTTCTAAAAGCTCACCTTTATGAGTCAAAACATTAAATAGATTAAGATATAATTATTAATTGAAGCAAGACAAAAGGTTAATAAGTATGCAATTCCGTTACTTTTTACTTACTTTTGCTTGTTTAAATAAGGGGCATTAGCTGTCAAATTCATGTTCATTGATTTGACTCAAATTCTCATATTAGATTTATTACATACTAAAACGTATATTCAAATTACAAAAAGTCTAAAATAAACAATAAGCAATGCATGGACTCGATAATATGTATCAACATTTCGTGTGTATTTTTGTCTAGACGTCATCTAATGAACCATCGAGATGACCTCCGAAGACTGCCGACGGTCATATAACCCGATATACACATAAATATGAATATAAACAGATAACGACCAAGTGTAATTGGATTTTTCAAAGTCTGTTTGATTTAATATTGTAGGTAAAAAAGTATATTAATCGTCTTTTTATACGACCGCAAAAAAATTTTTGTGGTCGTATATTGGTATGACGTCGTCGTCGTCGTCGTCGTCGTCGTCCGGCGTCGTCGTCCGAAGACACATTAGTTTTCGCACTCTAACTTTAGTTTAAGTGAATGGATCTCAATGAAATTTTACCATAAGGTTCAATACCACAAAAGGAAGGGGGGGATTGATTTTGGGGGTAATGGTACCAACAGTTAAGGAATTAGGGGCCAAAAAGGGGCCAAAAATAAGCATTTTTGTAACTTTAAGACATAACTTGTGTGTAAGTGTATGGATCTCTCTGACATTGTACCACAAGGTTCCATATCACAAAGGGAATGCTGGGATTGATTTTGGGGGTAATGCCTCCAAATTTTAGGAATAAGGGGCCGAAAAGGGGCAAAAAACAAGCATTTTTCTAGTTTCATGACAATAACTTGTGTGTAAGTGTATGGATCTTTATGAAATTGTACTACAAGGTTCCATATCACAAAGGGAAAGCTGGAATTGAGTTTGGGGGTAATTGCCTCCAAATTTTAGGAATAAGGGGCCAAAAAGGGGCAAAAAACAAGCATTTTTCTAGTTTCATGACAATAACTTGTGTGTAAGTGTATGGATCTTTATGAAATTGTACAACAAGGTTCCATATCATAAAGGGAAAGCTGGAATTGAGTTTGGGGGTAATTGCCCAAAAAGTTTAGAAATAAGGGGCCAAAAAGGGGCCAAAAATAAGCATTTTTCTAGTTTCCAGACAATAACTTGTGTTCAAGTGTATGGATCTCTCTGAAATTGTACTGCAAGGTACCATATCACAAAGGAAAGGCTGGGATTGATTTTGGGGGTAATTCCCTCAAAATTTTAGTAATTAGGGGCCATACAAGGGCAAAAAAACAAGCATTTTTCTAGTTTCAGGACAATAACTTGTGTGTAAGTGTATGGATCTGTATGAAATTGTACAACAAGGTTCCATATCATAAAGGGAAAGCTGGAATTGAGTTTGGGGGTAATTGCCCAAAAAGTTTAGAAATAAGGGGCCAAAAAGGGGCCAAAAATAAGCATTTTTCTACTTTCCAGACAATAACTTGTGTTCAAGTGTATGGATCTCTCTGAAATTGTACTGCAAGGTACCATATCACAAGGGAAGGCTGGGATTGATTTTGGGGGTAATTCCCTCAAAATTTTAGGAATTAGGGGCCATACAAGGGCAAAAAAACAAGCATTTTTCTAGTTTCAGGACAATAACTTGTGTGTAAGTGTATGGATCTGTATGAAATTGTACTGCAAGGTTCCATATCACAAAGAGAAAGCTGGGTTTGAGTTTGGGGGTAATTGCCCTAAACGTTTAGGAATTTGGGGCCAAAAAGGGGCCAAAAAACAAGCATTTTTCCAGTTTCCAGACAATAACTTGTGTTCAAGTGTATGGATCTCTCTGAAATTGTACTGCAAGGTACCATACCACAAAGGGAAGGCTGGGATTGAGTTTGGGGGTGATGAATCATAAGGGGGTTCAAAAAATTGGGGGGGGGGGGGGGGTTAACTTTTTTTTCTTTAAAATTTTCTATTTTAAATTGGTTATTTCTGATTTATATATAAAAGCAAATAATAATGATATGGTTTGAATAGGTAAATTAAAAATTTTTAAGTTCTTAGACCACTTTCATTCTGTGTCAGAAACCTATGCTGTGTCAAATATTTAATTACAATCCAAATTCAGTGCTGTATCAAGCTTGAATGTTGTGTCCATACTTGCCCCAACTGTTCAGGGTTCGACCTCTGCGGTCGTATCAAGCTGCGCCACAGCAGAGCATTTTATTTACCTGTAGTAGAATGATTTTTTGTGGATCGAATCAGTCAACCAAATGGTTGATCCTTGTTTCACTTTCAATGTTGACATTCTTTTCCTTTTAATAGCTGAATACATGCGTAACCCATCTCCTGGTAAAAGCGAATTATTATTTCACTCTATCACTTCACAAATGATTGAGCAACAGAAAATCATATTTTAATGTTTGTTGATATCTCGTAGCTAATGCCCTTTTAGTTACGTATGTACTACAAAAGTCAGGTAAGGACATTTTATTTTTTTTTAAATTTCTCATTTCCATTTTGATTTCTGTCTTTCAACTTGACATTTCTCTGTTCCAAGTTGACATTTCTCCGTTCCAAGTTGTCATTTCTCACTTCAAATTGGTATTTCTCAGTTCCAAGTTAACATTTCTCATTTCCAAATGGACATTTCTCATTTCCAACTTGAGATTTGCAGTTCCTAGTTGACATTTTTCACTTCCAAGTTGACATTTCTCTGTTCCAACTAGACATTTCTCTCTTCAAAGTTGGAACTGAAAAATTTCAACTTGGAACAGAGAATTGTCAAGTTTGAAACAACAAAATGTCCCTACCGGTGTTTCGTAATGAACATGATGTTGTCATATGTAATCCGTATCAAACTTTCATTTTACGTTCAGTTGACGATTTTTTGATTGAAAAAGTATTATAAAAAAATACGGAACTCCGAGGTAAATTAAAAAAAAAAGATAGAAGTCCACAAACATTCAAACGCTCGACTATAACAAACAACGGCATGACTGGAAAACAACTGTCATATTCCAGACAAGGTACAGACATTTTCCGAAGAAAATGATTGGTTAAGTCTGGTTTTATAGCTTGTATGACAGTTGTTTATATTTCCGTTATAATACAGGGTTAAAATTTATCACTACGAGTCCGAGAAAAATGTTATAAATAATTTCAAGACCAATGTATATTATTTGGTCATTATTCTATAACTTTATCCTGTTGACAAAAGTGACTTTTCATATAAAAATCTAATCATTTGATAACAATTTATATAGGTGTGTTTTATGTTTGAAAACGCTTTGTATCGTCATTCTTGATCTTTTTAAATTTAAATCGTACCGGATGCTGTTAAATGGACTGAAACTAATACATGCAATATCACGCCTGGTAAACCATCAAATCTCAACCAACTGGTTAAGCGAGAAAAAAGTTCCTGTTGAGCTTTTCTAGTATAAGATATCAAAAATATACATAGGGTAGGTCGACATTTCGTCAATTTGTTGTCAATCTGTGAATTGTTTATTAAATAGGAGAATGTCATGCCATAGATAACTAAATAAGAGCTTGTCTAGTTTATTACTCGGACCAATATAATTTGAAATGACATTGGAATCACCTTTTCCCGCCAGGTAAGTGAGGCCAGCTCAGTGAGATTTTGACAAAATGACAGTGAGTTCATCAATAAAGCTAACATACTTTTTATATATCAGTGTATGAGTATTCTTCTTAATCAATAACGTATGATAACAGTTTTTCTTATTTCTTAACGAATTTGATTTTATCAAGCTGAATTTGTTATAAATGTCAGGTTGAGATTGTCTGGTATCGGTTGTGATATTCTGTGTATATACAATGTACTTTTGCTGGTGAACTTTTCCCTTACAATTTTGAGGCTACGTTGATAAAAAGAAGAGTTTTTATGTTCACTGGACTAGTTCAATATTACTGCCAAGCAGATATATTGCAAATACCTTTTTTCTCATTCTATGTGGGTCTTGATAGGGGTCAATCAATTCTGTATTCTCTAACTGTTTAGGCTATTTTTTTCCATTCTTTAATTTTGCCCCATTGTTCTCCATTCAATATAATTTAGCACCACATTATTCTCTATTCTTCATATAAACAGCCTATTTTTCTCTATTCCTCATATATACAGCCTATTTTTCTCTATTCCTCATATATACAGCCTATTTTTCTCTATTCCTCATATATACAGTCTATTTTTCTCTATTCTTCATATATACAGCCTATTTTTCTCTATTCTTTCTTTTTTTTGTTACCCTTTATTCTGTATTTTGTGCTTATTATTTTTTATTCTGTATACCCCGTCCAGACCCTAATCTATTTGTGTTCAAGCAAATTGTCATTCAGTTCGTTTTAGGAAAAAGGCTTCAACTTCAAACTAATGGCTGTCATTGACGGGAAATGGTGCCGAATGGAATGCGACCAAATGCCATATGCAGATTTAAGTTTTGGTATTAAAATGGAGAAACTTTTGCACAAAGAAATATCCCAATATCAAGAAATTATTGTGTTCAAAAGGTGAGTTTTGGAAATGATATTTTTTGGCAAAGAATTGAACAATTATTTAGTTGTATCATGGAAAGTATTCTTAGCTTTAGATCTAACCATGCAACCCTATATAAATATATCTGACGCCATAATTAAGTCTGTCTTTCGTCATTGTACTATTATTTACCTGAACTAAACATACTAATCAGTTAAAACTTTAAAGCGAATCGTCAGTGACCTACTGGAAATACTGGTCAGCAAAGGTTAGAAGTGAGAGGTTTAACTAGCTATAAAACCAGGTTTAATTCACCATTTTCTATATAAGGAAATGTCTGTACCAAGTCAGGAATATGACAGTTGTTTTCCTTTCGTTTGATGTGTTTGAGCTTTTGATTTTTCCATTTGATAAGCAACTTTCCGTTTTGAATTTTCCTTGGAGTTCGGTATTTTTGTTATTTTACTTTTTAGTATGCACATGTAAAACATAAGAATAAGAATGATTTCCAATACGACAACCAAAGACCGAAGTACAAGGATGTAAAATACAAGTCACTGTGCTGCCTTCAATAATGAGCAGACCCCATACTTAATAGTAGGCAGAGAAGCTCCCCTGGGTAACAAAAAGAAATCAATTCAAACGAGGAAACTTACGGCCTGATTTAAACTTATAACAATCAACGCAAAAGACGGCATCAAACGACATAGACTGTACTACAGATTTCTGGTTTTGGACAGGTACATGAACTATATGAAATATATACACCACTTTTGACGATATTATGAAAATAAGAAGATGTGGTTTGATTGCCAATGAGACAACTCTCCACAAGAGACCAAATGACACAGAAATTAACAACTATAGGTCACCGTACGGCCTTCAACAATGAATAAAACCCATACCACATAGTCAGTTATAAAAGGCCCCGAAATGACAGATGAAAAACAATTCAAACGAGAAAACTAACGGCCTGATGTATGTACAAAATAATGAACGAAAAACAAATATGATATACAGCAACATGATATTATGTAAATTAACAATTGCACTTAATATAATATATCAAGCAGTGACAAATTTGTATAATGAGATTTTAGGACTATTAATACGTGTTGCTTTCATGTAAAAATGCTTAACCTTGAGTTTTTGTTGAGATTCGTGCTGCTCAAACTGTATAAAATATTAATTCCAAGAATTCAAAAATTACAGCAGCGTATTGCTTTCATGTAAAAATGTTCAACCTTGAGTTTTTGTTGAGGTTAAGCATTTTTACATGAAAGCAACACGTATTAATAGTTCTAAAATCTCATTATACAAGTTTGTCACTGCTTGATATATGAAGCAGTGATTACAAAGTGTTGACGAAATATTTGCCGGTAATGTTGTTCATCAAAACTAGTTTCACTCCGGTCATATCAGAAACTAAATATAGATGTTATAAAATAAAACAGGACGATGTATCATAGTTTGAACCTGTTAGAACACATGGTGACACTCCGTTAAAAAAATCCTGTCTTGTGCATCCGAAATAACAGTCTCTCATAATGGTTTCCTTTCCAATTACGAACTATCTTTTGTGCTTATTTTGCATTTGTCATAATGGGGATGCTTTCATAGGGTGCTGCTGCTTACAAAGATTTTTAATGGTTATGTTCAAACCATATCCTCGAAAAATTTCAACGTTTTTTCGTGTGTATACCAAGTTATTTTATAGAATTCTCAAAAGATTTGTATTTATTATGAGCTGGGACTATTACGGTCAAATGTTTACACTTCCAGACCACCTGATTTTTACTCGGTTTTGGTTTTTATTAGGTTTTCTTTGAGTATATGGACGAGTGCTCGCTTTGCTCAATATTTACTTTCTGTCTTAAGGATGTATTCCTCTGACGTTTCAGTTTCGTTGAAATCTCGTTCTGGAATTATTTCCAAAACATGTGATACAAGTGGAAAATATCAATGAATTTAAAAAATATTATAATCAAACTTAACTCTGTGAAAAAAATTGTGTATTTACAATAAGTAGTTTTTAAGTAATAAAATTTTCAAATTATATTACCAATCAAGTCAGTCTCATTAGCCAAAATGTTGAGAAAATGGGTTAGAGGTACAAGAAATGATTCTATCAGAAACATGTACATCCCATATCAATTTTTTCTTTTCAAATTTCTTAGATATGTATTTTTTGCAATCATTTATGGCAAAGAAGTTGAAATAATATGCTTTTTGTTCTAAAAAAAAAGAGAAAAATCCCAAATTTACAAAATTGACACGAAAATGCAACAACATTTTATAAAACTTTCTTATATTAACAATTAACTATAGTTTTTTTTAAGTTAAATTTATTCAGATTGGTCCACTTCATCCTTAGTGAAATTATGAAAAAAAGTTTAATTGTGAAACTGTGATTTTTTTTTCATGATAATAGCCCAAAAATGGGAAAATCATCAAAATTGGGTACTTTCAAATGGCCGTAGCAAAAAAAGAAGTGCACCACCATATGATTTTTTCTTCACCAATTATTTTTTTACAGTCATAAAAACCCAAAAATCAGGTTAAGAAAAAAGTTTAATTCTAGAAATTTTTGGCTCCTCAGAGGTGTACATCCTTAAGACATTCTGTTGACTATTATCACATTTTTGTTTTCCTTTCGGCATGCGTTACCTGTCTTTGCTTGACTTATGATTTTTATTGTTTGCTAAGACTCTTCTTATTTGGTTTATGTGTTAAAGGCGTTGATACCACCGGCGGCGATATGAAAAGAATGGCAATTTTTGTCGAATCACAAACTCCAAGGGTTACCTTATATATTTAAGTTGAAAAAAATATCAAACAAAATTATTCCCAGTTGTGTTATATATGCCAATGGCCTTTTAGTTTACGAGCATATTTTACAATGTATTAATATCGTTTGAATCAATAATAAGGGAACCTTTTTTACAGTCAATTTTTTGGAAATGTTCTTGTATTGGATGGAACCCTTCAGGTTGCAGAGTTTGACGAGTTTGTATACCACGAAATGATGGCTAACTTACCTCTGAACTGTCATTCAGATCCGAAAACGGTATTGAAGTTTTTAACTCCTGTGGATTCATTATTATTCATGGTACACATATTTTCGTGGAATACGTTGGTAAAAGTTAAACACGAATTTAAATCTTCATCGAGGTACAATTAGTCTATATGTTGGTAGGCAGACTTTTACAAAATCACGAAATCAAATATCCACGAAAGTACTAATGCTTATCAATCCACGAAAATTGGTTTACCCGAAAATAAATGAATCCACAATAGTCTAGTTTGCCTTTTCCATCTTCAATCATTAGATATTTTAAAAAGCCTCTTATACGCATTTTGTTCTTCTTTTTAAAAAAAATATTTTAGTGCAAATGCTTGTTAAATTGGTCCTTGAATCTTTTTAAAAAATGTTGAAATGCTAGCACATGTTTGTGGTTAATTACCATTACAATCATAAAATCTTTTCTTTTTTTTTCTTCAAAATATGCGCAAAATACAAAATCTAAGGTTGTATCTATGAACTTTAATAAAACACGGTTATTACAAAAGGATCTCTTTTCTGTAGGAAAATGAGTCGTTAAATGATGCAATCTGATTAAATTACAGATCTTGTGTCCACGCATTGCTTACAAGATTCTGTAAACACTCCGTAATACTTTCTTTTCTGGTAATGATAACATCAGCCAATAAAATTCCTGCCTACAAATATTTGAAGGTGTGTATCATTACGACAAACCAGAGAACCCGAAAGGTCTTTAAAACAAAAAGTAGAATCCTTTTAAGCGAAACTAGGACACATGATCTATGTTTTAATCAGATTGAAAATGATGTTGAATGTCTAAAATAACATAATTGCAATAATTTGGTTCACAGGTACCATAGAATAAAAAATATCCCCCAAAGAACATAAAAATAACAAAGTATTTGTGCAAAAATTTCAGAATAGAACTATTTTTGTTGAATGATGTACTTAATTGTGTTAATGGATTGTATATTGACAGTTTAGTTTAACATGTTTAAACATATTTTATTTGCAAAGGAAGCAAAAGGGATTGGACACAAGTTATAACAACATTAGTGAAGTCTTCTCCATGTATTTTGATATATACCGAAAGCACATAATGATACAAAAAAATAAAATATTTTGGACTTAAGATGTCGTTATGTTACGTAAACGTTCTAAAAATAAGAAATACTAATGGTAGGTTAAAACGACTTATTTATATTTCAGGTATTGGTTGTTGGGGGAGGAGATGGTGGAATAGCCAGAGAACTTTTGAAGCATCATTCAGTAGAAAAAGTTGTCGTTTGCGAAATTGACGAGGTGACAATACGGAATAATAATAAAAATAATCAGATGTGATATGACTGTTATGAGACGAGACAACTCACCACCAGAGACCAAATGACGTTAACAACTATAGGTCACCGTAAGGCCTTCAACAATGAACAAAACCCATACCGCATAGTATGCTATAAAAGGGCTCGAAATGATAAAACAATTCAAACGAGAAAAGTACTGGCCTGATTTATGTACAAAACAATAAACGAAAACAAATATGATATACAGAAACAAACGACAAGTAGATTTTGTCTTGGCTTTTAGATGTTTATCTGTTTTAATATTGTTTATGTTGTGTTTTCATATTATTGTTCTTGTTTTTTTTATGTTTTTATTTGTTTTTTGTTTTTGTTTTTTTATTTGATTATTTTCATTTGATATTCTTGTTCGTTTGGTCTTTTTGTGTGTATGTATGTTTATCATGAGGGTTTTTTACCGGGAGGGTGGGAGGTTAATATTTCGGTTTTGATTTTCTTTTGTTATCAAATGGTTGGTTGGATGCTACTCTCTTGATGTCACTTCAGAGGGGTTGGGAGGGGGGTCCTGCTCACTCACATTTTATAGCTGTGTTACTACGAGGAATGGAAGCACTCAAAATGTTTGGATATTGAAATGCTTGCGGATATTGGGTTCTTTTGTTGGATTCAAACTTGTTGATGTGAGTATAAATGAGGTGTACTTATCAGACTTTGTTTTTGTACAGACGTTTGGTGGAAATATTCAAACTAAAGATAACATCTTGACCCTAACAGCAGTCTCTTTTTAAAAAAAAACAAACTATGTTTTGATAATTTTTGGAAGTTATGTCACGGGTTTTAAAAGCTTTTAACTCGCCACATTCATATTTATTGCAGCAAGTTTGTATTTAGCGGAATTTGTATTCCTAAGGGGTCTTTTGCTATTTAAATTGTGAAATGAGCAGAAATAATGGTATGAACAATATTTCAGTACGAATGTGGTGAATTACCAAATTTTTTTTTTAGATTGGGGCTAACCTTTACGACACTGAATGATCCACAGATTATGTGTATCTACGATGGCACGACTACTAATACTGTCGTACCGATGTGTTTATTAATTCTTAGTTATTTATATCATTACACTTAGAACTAGACGATAAATCTATCTTATCAATTTCTTTGTTGCATCCACAAGCAGTTGCTGCTTTTAATTCTGTAATCCTGTGAATATCACTTGTCAGTGGTATGGTGTACTCAATACGAGGTCATTAGTTGAATGATAAATTTTCATGGAACCCATTTTTATTTTTATCATTAACATTAGATCGGTGATTACTCATTCTTTCATTTAGTCTTTGTCGTGTTTCATCAACTTAGATCGATACGCAAAGAGTACATTCAATACTGCACACAATATTGGAAGCAGTACACATCAAATCCGCGTGATTAAATGCATTTTAACATTTTCGATTCAAGTTAATTTTAAATTGATAAAATCCTAGGTGTTCGGTTTTTATGATTTCATATATTGAAATGAATCAAAGTTGTATGTTCTCTCTGACACTTCAAAATGGGTATTTTCATAAATGGATATGTGTTCTCTCCAATAATTAAAGTTTTTGATCTTGTTGATGACAAGATTTTTGTTTAAGCAGTAACGTTCTATATAAAAACAAGAACATTTTTAACAATTCAACCAAATGTAATATGCGTAATCAAAAGTAAGGTATGTTGTTTTAGAAAGTTGTTGACGTTTGTAAGAAATATTTCCCAAAATTGTCCGAAAGTTTTAGTGATGTCAGGACGGAATTAGTTATTGGGGATGGTATTGAATACATAAAGGATCAAAGTGGTGCTTTCGATGTCATTATAACAGACCCACACGATAATACAGGTACAGTTTATTCAATTATATACAAAGTGCCGGCTATGCCTTCAAAAACATTGCAAAAACGTTCACCGTATTGTAAGTTCAATAGGTCCCTATACAAGCTAAGCGTGAACACAGGGTCTGTATTTTAATTAGATTGAACCAACACGACGGACAACCTCTTTTATTAAGATGAAAAAGAAAGGATATGGATATCAATTTGTCAAAGAGACAACAACCCGCATCCGAAGGCGGGCTTCAGCTTCAGGGAAACTACATCTATTATATTTGTGCCTAATAGACTAAACATAATCTTACAACTTCGTGTTATCTTTCTTGAAAATCATAAAAAAAAACTGTGTAAAACAAACATACTCAAATAAGATCTTTCACTTCTTATAATGTGACAAACAACTAACTAACAGATCATGTTTATACAGTGATTGACAGTTCACGGGTAGTTAACTTAATTTAGAAGTTATTACATATTTAGAAAGTTGACCATCTATAGATTTAGCTATAATTTATGCCCCTTTTGGTCCTATATCTCTCCATGTGTTTTGTACTAATACATCCTTGGCTTTAAAAGTTTTGGATTTGAGTGTTCCTAATGAAGGAAAATCCATAAATGCGATTCGTACGTATTAAATTTACAAAGTGTTTGTTCAGTATTATTTTATAGCATAGTGTCGCTATCGCTGCTGGTGGACTATTAGTCCCCGAGGGTATCACCAGCTCAGTAGTTAGTACGTCGGGAATCACATGAGTTATCGCATACATTTCTTAAATTGTCCGTTGATGAGAATCTCAGATTACAACTCCCTCAGTTAAAGTTGTCCTTATCCGGATTTGGCTACAATTTAGACCCCTTTTGGTCATACAACTCTCAACGTGGTTCAGTTCTTATACATCCGTACCTTTGACCGTTCCTGATGAGTGTAAATCCAGACAAACGCTTCCGACGCATACAATTTGTGTCATTTGTATTTTATATAGCACGTGGTCGACACTGCTGTTGGTGAACTATTAATACCCGATGGTATCATCAGCTTAGTAGTCAATGTCATTCGTTAATTGCATGAGTTAATACATATCTTTCTTAAATAGTCCGTTGATAGATTTAAAAATTATTTACAAACAAAGCTTCCAACTCCCAAACGTAAAGTTTATCTCAAATGGATTTGGCTATAATCTAGGTCCCTTTTGGTCATATAGCTATCGATCGCGTGTTTTGGTACTTATACATCATTGGCTTAAAATCTTTGGCTTTGAGCGTTCCTGAAAGCGCTTCGGACGTATTTGATTTATAAAGTGTTATTTTCATTTTTTATAGGAGCAGCAAAAGGATTGCATGAAGAAGGTTATTATAACAGCATGAAAAGAGCATTAAAACCAAATGGTTTGATTTGTTCTGAAGGTAAATCTGGTATCAAGCAGAGCATACAAACTTATAGGTGGGGATAACCCTTCATTATTTATTTATCATTTTGACACTGAAAAATTATAGTTTAGCTACATGGGTCATTAAAGAAATAGTGTTTTAATGCCATGCTATATGCTCATTTAAACATGGGTAGGCATTAAATATGTCAATATCTTTATACCAAGCGTTGGCGAGGTGTAAAATGTTGTCAAATATAATGCCTACTCATGTTCAAATGAACATAGAGCATGGCGTGATAGAATTATTTCGATTCTATTAGGAAAAGTTAAAACTTTTGCACTTCGAGGTGGACCTATAATAAACGTTCGAAAGGCAGACATTTTGATTTGAAGCCAAAACGATATAGAAAGTCAACCTTTTCACGATAAAAATTGAACAGATACATGTAAAATTACTCTTAGAATGAATTCATTGAGGTTCCTAGCGAGCAACACCAACACAAATGTCTATTTTGAATATCAGCGTTGTTCAAAATACAACTGACGTTGCAATTTTAATACGACTTTCATCACATGCAGTCCATGTTCTATTGGAATTAGAACATGGCTTTTTTTCCAAAGGGAAAGAAGAACGTCATATTAGAATGCTATATATACACAAGGAAAATAACACTCCGATCGATTCTTGATTTACCTTCATCAGGAACTTTTAAAACCAAAACTGGGGACGTAAAAAGAAAATCGAGCTCCAGTTAAGGTCAACTTTGTATTGGAGAGTTCAAATTTAGAAACGTTCTGCTAAAATTTCAACAAATGACTTTTTGCGCTCTTCAACAACAAAGTAATTCAAATAAGTTGACTGTCAAGAAGAGCTCTTACTTTAATGTGAATATGTGCTTTTAATTGTGCATAAAAAGAGGTGTAGTGCATATGTCAACGACACAAAAAAATCAATGGACATCTATAGAGCAAAATATAGTTTCAAACGATAGCCAATATCTGTAAAATACCCTTAATTATCTAACAAAGGATCCAAAAGATTTAACAGACACGATTAATGATCTGCCATCAACAATCAATTTTTCAAATAAGACAATGAAAACTCAAAGATTCCAATGATTAATAAAGACATGCGAATGAATTTATGGCATGGTTTTAATAATCGTTTCGTAAAAATAGTTTGGTAATCTTGTTCAACATAAAGCATAACACAATTTTAATAAGGTAGTCAGCTGGTTTTTTTTTTTTTGTAATTCATAAATGCATCAAAAAGCATATTCCAATGAATTATTAAAAAGAACAATTTGTTGTTATTTTTTATTGTACGCAAATTTATATTTACATGACTTTGAAATATGATGGGATGTATTGTCCACATTTAGAATTGCATGCTTTTTTAAAACTTTGTAGGTAAAGACATGTATTTTGAACTACCAGTTGTGAAAAGATTGATGACTTTTTCACGAAAGATATTTCCGAAAGTAGCATATGGATATGCAGTTACCCCATCTTACGCACCTGGCCATATTGGATTTCTTCTATGTGGTACGAATCCAGTAAGTTACAATGTATCAACAAAAATTACAAACATCTTATTATTGAATTCGAAGCTGCTTCAACAATATCGAACGATAGTTTTCTTCTTTCAGTTCCTAGCGATCATTCATATGAATAGTTGAAGATAATTTTGTTTTAGAGGGGTTCGTATTGCTTTGTTTTTATACGCCCGTCAAAGTTTTGACGGGACGTATCATAGTATACAAATGTCGTCTGTCCGTCTGTCCGTCTGTCTGTCCGGCGTAAACATGTCGCACCGTAACTTGAGAACGACTTATCCAAATTTCATGAAACTTATTATAGTTGTTTCTTATGATGGTCAAACGATCTGTATACTCTTTGGTGAAAATAAGAATAAAACTTTTTGAGTTACGGGACTTAGTAACTAAAACAGGTGTGTGGTTTTTTTTTCACATGTCGCGCCGTATCTCAAAAACAATTTATGGTTATTGCTTAAACCTTTACACACTTCTTAGTTGAATTAATCTTAAGATCTGTATACTTTTTGGTGATGATTCAAAATTTTATTTTTGAGTTATTGAGTATTTTTTTTTAAAAAAAATGGGATGGGGTTTTTCACATGTCGCGCCGTATCTCAAAAAAGATTTATGATTATTGCTTAAAATTTTACACACTTCTTAGTTATATTAATCTAAAGATCTGTATACTTTTTGGTTTTGATTCAAAATTTTATTTAAGAAGATATTGATTTTTTTTTTTTAAAAGGGGGGGGGGGGGGGTTTCGCATGTCGCGCCGTATCTCAAAAACGATTTATGATTATTGCTTAAAATTTTACACACTTCTTAGTTATATTAATCTTAAGATCTGTATACTTTTTGGTTTTGATTCAAAATTTTATTTTAGAGATATTGAGTTTTTTGTAAAAAAAAAAAAGGGGGGTCGCGCCGTATGTCAGAAACTATTTATGATTATTGCATAAAAATTCACACACAAGACGACGGGCGTATCATGCGCTCATGGCGCAACTGTTTACTGTTTTTATTGTTGTGGTTGTCCTGTTTTATTTATGAATATATGTGTTGTTTCTATAGGTATCAATCTTGTTTATCCACTGTCCTGAAAATACTGTTTTCATTTCGAAATGTCACATTTGGTCAAGTTAAAGAAATTTCATGTGTTGAGTTCGTGTTGCTCAGTTTTATTATTTCTGTGCAGTGGTATGTAGACTTTTGATTTTGCCTTCCAACAGTCTTATAGTGTCGAGAAGCACCTCTGATGTAACAAATGTTTTGACTGGTATATTTGATGTATTTATGATTTTTTTATAGAAATTTCAATACTAGAATATTTTGGGCGAAGTTACATCAGCGTTTAGTTATCTTGAATACCTTTAAGTTTGCATTTATCATTTGCCTGAATATTTTTTTTTTCCAATTATTAATATCGAATGCAGTTTTGCGTACTTTTATCTTATTGATACTTTGGTACTTGTTATTTTTGTTATTTATAGATTTATATATAAATTTACGTGACAATTGTTTATTTGACAGAATACCAGTTTTAAGGAGCCTTTAAAGACTTTAACAGAAAATGAGATAAAAGAGAGGAAGCTAAAGTATTACAGTAGTGATATTCACAGAGCGTGTTTTATTCTTCCAAATCATATTAGGGAGGTGTGTATTAATTTTTATCTGATCCGTTTATTTGGCAATCGCTAATGGCAGTCGGCAGGGTTTAAGAACATTTGTTGTTCGACCTGTTAGTCAAATGAGTTTTGTTAAAATATACTTTTTCACTTTTTTGGTCTTTTGGAAATTGTTGTTTGTGCTGTATTTAGACCCCTCTAACAAGAATAATTTATTTGGTAATTTAAAGAGTGCTTTCCAGAGAACAACTGAAAAAAAATGTATTGCAGTTAGTTACTAAATTTAAACTGACTTCGTTCATCCGAGATCTTTGCAATTCCTATCTTGTTCTCTGCTTCGATTAAAGAGTATTTGGCACAACCTTTCGGAAATTTGGTTCCTCCTCAATGCTCTTCAACGTCGCACTTTATTTGAATTTTAATCTTTTTATTCGAGCGTCCCTAATGGGTCTTTTGTAGTCGAAACGCGCGTCTGGCGTACAAAATTTTAATCCTGGTATCTATGCTGTGTTTATGTATACACTAAATGGCCTTTTTATCCGGTTTTGGTTATTTACAATAAAAGTTTGAACTATGAATAACAGAAGATACTGGATATACGTCAATGAGATAACAACTCAACGACAGAAATAACTAAAACATAATATAGAGTGTAACAATTAAACATCATCCAGCAAACGACAGTAGCTTATGTAATATCTCAAGATCTTAATCGTTCAGAATCTACAAAACTTTATCAACTTTGTATAGAAACAGTTAAATAAAGGCAACAGTAGTATACCGCTGTTCAAACGTCATAAATCGATTAAGAGAAAAAAAATCCGGGTTACAAAATAAAACCGAGGGAAACACATCAACTATAAGAGGAAAACAACGGAACAACAGAAACACTGATCTGCAACAAAAACAAACGCCAACATACATAGAAACGGACTATTTGATAACAACTGCCATATTCCAGACTTGGTACACGACATTTTAAGAAAAAATGGTGGGTCGAACCTGGTTTTATGGCTAGCTAAACCTCCCGTTTATATGACAATGTTAAGAAATGCCGCTAAAATGACATAACTACGTGACAGGAATACAGTTCAAACAAACGCAAGAACGCTCAGAACAGAGAAATACATAAATAAATAATATAATAGTACATTACAACATGTAAACCGAAGAATAACAACGGACATCTCCCATGAAATAACGACAGCACAGAACAACACAAAATGTGCGTCACATGAATGGATCAACACCACAAAAAGTGACGTATTTTTGTGACGTATATATTATCACAGGTAATCTTGAAATTCATACAATTATATGGAACGAGATCCAAAAATTCACAATTATTTTCACAATACTAGTCCAAATAATTATCATGATTATGACAGTCTTGAAACGATATTTTAAATTAATGCTGTGACGACGTCATAATTATTTGAACTAACACAATACTTTATCCATGGAAAATGGAAATTAACTCGACTTTACTGACAAATAAGAAATATGTGAAATGTACCGAAAATACAGAAATCAAACCACAAACGAAAATACATAACACAATATCCAACAGTATTTTCAAAAGAAACATCATAACTAAATACATGAATGTTGGATGTATAAATACAGAGACACCTCGTATAGCAATGCGAATTCACACTAGGCAAAACAGTCATTTTTGATATTTCCTCCTTATAACTCTGTTGGAGCAGTTTCTGCGTAAGGAGCACACTCCTGTATATGAAGTCCGAATAGTGTGAACATGCACGAGCATAACGTATCAATTGAGATATGTAAACACCATACGACGGAGCAGAGGGTATGTTACTGCTGAGAAATGGGAAATTGATAATTAGGAAGTTGAAATCACCCCGTTTGTCATAGATTTTAGTGTGAAGTCGTTCATCTGTGTCAATATTGAGGAAAAGATCAAAGTATGAAGCAGTCCTTCTAGTATCAGTAGTACCCTTAATTTCAAGTTCACTGGGATATATGAGATGCAAGTACTGACAGAAATATGGGTTAGTCAGTGATAGGACATCATCAATATATCTGAAAGTAGAATTAAAGAATTTCGCAAGGTGCTTTATCTTTTTGTCTTTTAGAAGGTTTTGAATGAATTCTGCTTCATACGAGTACAAAAATAAATCGGACAGAAGGGGTGCACAATTAGTACCCATTTGGAATACCGACTGTCTGTTGAAATATCATTCCTCCAAACTCAACAAATATATTGTCGATTAAAAAGTCCAGCATTTTGAAAAGAAAATGCTACATAAGAAAATGCCTGTACCAAGTCAGGAATGTGACAGTTGTTTTCCATTCGTTTGATGTGTTTGAGTTTTTGATTTTCCCAATTGTTAAGGGACTTTCCGTTTTGAATTTTCCTTGGAGTTCGGTATTTTTGTTGTTTTACTTTTTTGATAATATCATCGTCAGTGTATTTTCTGATTGGATCAGTGTGTTTCTTCACAAAATAAGAATTATTATAACCCAAAACAAGAAATTTATATCTACGATTCCCATTTTTATTGGAAAAGATCTGTTTAATGAGAAGGTGAAGTCGATCTTTCAATTGAGCATGGGGAAAAGTAGTGTAAAGCGTAGAAAAATCAAAGGTCTTAATGTTGCTGCAAAATTGCAGAGATTGTGATCTAAGATTTAGCAGTAGATCTTTATAATTTTTGAGAATCCACATCTGATTGACACCACTGGTTGAATATATCTCATCACAATATTTTTGAAGGCCATCTTTTACTGTAGAAAGAATAGTAGTCAGCACTTTAGAAAGATGTTTAGTCGAACATCTTGATGATGAAACTTTGTATCGTTCTTTATAAGGAATTTTGTGAAGTTTTGGTATCCAGTATAATGACGGTAGATTTTCTTCGTTTTCTTTGATGTTAATACCAAAAAAAGAAGTACAGATTTGTGATTTTGTAAAATTTCATCCCTTGTAAATGATGTTAAAGAATATGTCGGATTACCAGTTTTGCTGTTTATTCCAAGCAAAACTATTTCAAATGATTTTAACATACTTAGTTTAGAAAATTGATTTATATGGATAATGAGTAATGAGGATGAAAATATTGATTGTCAATATATAATTTAAAATGGTAGCTTCAGTATTTGAGAACAGTGCAGTTTGAAGCAAGACAAAAGGTTAATAAGTATGCAATTCCGTTACTTTTTACTTACTTTTGCTTCTTTTTGGATGTCTTTAGTAGTACCATTATTATTGTTGTCAAGAAAATGCAAACATATCATTGTCATTTCTTTATTTGATATATTATATTTATTTATGTATCGTGCACTGTAATTAATCTGCTCCTTCTGGGCACGTGCTGTGATTAGCAAAATAGATATATGTAAATATGTAAATGTATGAATAACCCGAATAATTCAGTCCCTCCCCGTGATCGACTCTCCCACTCGCGAGTAGCCATTGTAGAGCAGTGGAATATAACGACTGAATTACTCGGGTTAATGTATGATTCAAATAGAATAAAATGATAGTGTCAAACAAGAATCTGAGTGTTCATCTTAGTTTTATTATTTGGTATATAAATTCATTCCAGGAATTGTATCCCGATGGAACTCTACAGCAATAGTGTGTTTTCCGAAGGAGACTACAACTCATTTGAGAATAACTGATTGTACATTATAATTATATGTAAACAGAAAGTTCAGTTATATATTTCTATTGTTGATTGTGTTTTTACTTTTACGGTTTTAACAGGAAATTAATTCAGTGAAATTTGTAACCAAAGAGCTATTGCAGACGGACAGTTGAACAAATTTAGGGCTGGGGTTAGACTAAAGCCTAAACGTCTTCCAAATCAAAAAGTAAAAGATGACAAAAGAGGCTGTTTCGTGTTTTAAATGTAAAGTAAAATAAAGAAATATCAAAATTGACATTGAAGTTGGCGTTTGGTATAGCCATGGTAAGAGGCTGTTTCCTGTTTTGAATGTAAAGTAAAGTTTATGTAGTTCATACGTGTTTCTCGTTTCTCGTTTTTATATAGATTAGACCGTTGGTTTTTCCGTTTGAATGGTTTTACACTAGTAATTTTTTGGGGCCCTTTATAGCTTGCTGTTCGGTGTGAGACAATGCTCCGTGTTGAAGGCCGTACCTTGACCTATAAATGTTTACTTTTATAAATTGTAACTTGGATGGAGAGTTGTCTCATTGGCACTCATACCACATCTTCCTATATCTATATAAAGTAAGCAAAATTGCAATTGACATTGAAGATGGCGTTTGGTATAGTCATGGTAGCATTATTAGTTAGTAATTTTCAAATTGAAAAAAAAAGTCTTTGAACACGAAAACAGCTATTATAGGATATATAACATGTAAATCTTTTGAAAACAACTTTATTTTTTAATTAAATTGATGTTGCACCCGGGCCTAAGTTTATAATGGTGCATACCAGCAATGCTATCAAAATTTGAAATGTTTGTTTTTATTTTTGGCGAAACCTATCCAGTAGCAATTTTCGCAAAAATTCTGAATTTACCGAAGTATATATATTCATGATAACATAAAGATAATTAGGTTTGTAACATCACAATTCAGAATTTTGGGAACTTCATTACTATTCCAGGGGTTTGAAATAGTAAAATGATACCAATTTATCCCTTTGTCAGTTGTACCGGTGAGTATATGATAATGAACATGTCTATCCATCTTGTCTTAATCTAATCTTTATAATTGTTTATGAATTTGATCACGTCTTAGTAAGAAAAGTGACACACACCGATCTGCTATCATGTGATGCATTATCATTGTATAGGTTTAACATGTTTAATGAACAAATGATGACAAGAGTAGCATGACAGTTGTCACTAGTGGAGCAGTAACTGTTGACCCTCTCGAAGAACATGATTCATTTTCTATGTAGTGTTTTCAGAACTTTTGTTTGTCTCTGTATTTTTTCTGTCTTTCTTTTACTTATTGTCTTTCATTGTCACCTTTTTTTAGTAATTTCACATCTCCTCATAATTCAAAGAATGGTTTGAAACAAACATATTCAGTAGTTAGATACACGATTGTGTATTAGTTGGAACAGTGTCAAAAAGAAAGCTCTAACCTTGGACAAAATTGCGTTAAATAAAAAAACGTACACAGGTTAATTTAAATATAATAATTTTGTTGTTAGGAGTACGGAAGTAAACATTGTTTACAAAATTAATAAATTTGTTGTTCAGAGTACGAGTACATAAGTGAAAATTTATCGTCAAACTAAATACTTATCAAAGGTAGTTTATATTAAAAATAGCCAGACGAGATATAACACAAAATAATTAAACATTGAATAACAGAAATGCATTACAATTTTTTTCAACAGGTCAAATTAACACGAAAGTACGATTTGAGAGTACTTGCAGTTACTGAAAGCTATTTAAAAGCCAAAAACAATTAACAATAAAAAATCATGCACCAGAGACTAAAATCAGTTAAAACATATCCAAGGGATTTAGTGTTTTAGCGCAACTAACAGTCAAAGAAGACATGACTTGTGCAATGCCAAAATAAAGTATCGACAGGCAGTAGGATCGTTAGGATTTAACATTATAATAAATATGTATCATGTTATATATATAGATAAAGCAATCTCTAAATAGAAAATAAACATGAATGTGTATTTATACATCCCAAAATACATTCGAAAAGAATACAAATTTAGTTATGTTTTAATTTGTTGATGACGAAATCGATGTTAGTGCCAATGTAAACAATATTCAAGGAAATTATTACAACATTAATAAGATAACCTTTACTAATAAGTTTGTTTAAAGGTTCGATGAGTTTACACGGATCACATAGTGATTTCCGTGCTTTTAGTACAATATTACCGTGAAATACCGTTTTTAATAAGATTTCTACAGGTACAGCCAAATTTACTAAATAAATCTTTGTATCTATGAAAGAATTTAGTAAATATTTTAAGTAATGTATAGATAAGAAGTCTAATTGACGACGGTATTACCCTATGTTCTGTACGAAGAGAGACAACTTTTATTTCCTTATGTTCACTCTATATTCGCTGTTGTAAAACTGCAAATTGTAAGTATTAATAATTACAAATATTCTTTCATAAATTAAGTATAGGTTTTGTAACGTCTTACCTCAATATTCACATTATCCGACACATTTGATAATGGTTTTAAATAGTCCGTTCCTGAAGGACACAATAATAAATAGCTAAAGTATAGCACGCACATTTTGAACAAATCCTTAAATTTTTTACACGTAGCAAAATTGATCAGTCTTCAGCGATTATCTTTCCATGAGTTAATTCTTTTCTAAAAACTTAAGGAAGTTTCAATGCTCAAAATTTTTCATCAATTTAGCTTTTCAAGCTTTTGTGTTCAGGAGTACTTGGTGGAGATATGTCTCCTGTACATAGGAGTCATTATCATAACTTTACACTACAACAGTGTGGGTATCGCTGCTGGTGGACTTACTCGTCCAGTAACAATTACTTATGTATTAGCTTTTTTCGCAAATTTGTGTATATAACTACTTCAATTCCATGAGGCAAAGTTGTCCTTTATTTTGTTTGTTCAATTTGGAAAAACAATTTTGTTTCGGCAGTTAAAGATATGACTGACTGTTTGTTGCATAAAGTCTATTTGCTAACATCACATGCATATTCAGAACTGAAACAAGTTAATTTCAGATGGGCGAACAAATGTTGTATATTCAATCAGTGCTTAATATATCGGGGGAAGTACTACTATTGATGGGATGTTAAATCATGATTTGCAGTCATTATTCATAACCTACAAGCAGCAGTCTGGAAAAAAAACGAACTTCCCTTTTGTTTCTTTCGCCTCTCATTTGCAACTTTCTCAGGTTTTGACTTATCATTTTACGCCGATAGCTTCTAATGCATTAAAAGATCTTTATCTTTCCAAGTTTGTGGGTCACTTTGTACCTCATGACGGTAGTCCGTAGTCCGTGTGAATCGAACGCAGAGAATCTTCGTTTCACTTCGACCGTGAATTATACATAAAAACGATAACATGAATTGCCAAAATATCGGACAGTACTACAGAACACACAAACTACCAACAACTGACTCAATTGTTTGAATCAGTCATCGGAAGAGGAGGTATATAATTATCAAATGCATGATGTTCAAATAATTTAAATATGCAAGCATTGAATATGGTGGTAAGATATAAAATTTAAGTACATGTATACATTGGGAATTAACGGAAAAGTTGTTGACTGAAATATAAAGGTCTGTATATGGTAAGGTCAGCTGCTCACAGCAGATAAGGTATAGCTATATAAGGCAAAGGTTTGACGGTTCTACAACATGCAAGTCACAGATAATCTTAACCATCCGACTTTGGAATTTTCAAAATAGCTGCCGTTGCCATGGAAACTGCAAAATTGTCAAAAAATTCAAAATGCTTCAAACTTCATGAAACTTTACACAAATGTTGACTGTCTTATGTAGATGTGGCATTTAACTTTGGAATTTCCAAAATGGCCACCGTAACCATGGAAACACGAATGCCTAAATTTGAAAATTGGTCCAATTTTTATGAAACTTGTAAGTAATGTGACCTGTCACGTGTAGATGTGATATCCGACCTTGAAATTTCAAAATGGCTGCCGTTACCATGGAAACAGCAGAACAAAGGTTGGGGGCCGTTTTGGCGAGTTTTGTGTTAGCATCCTAACACAGGATTACTTGTTATGTCACCCGATCGACAATGTCGGGTGACATATTGCTTTTCCTCTGTTTCTTTGTTATTATTATTATTCTTCCAATGATTTTTGTCCGGCAGTTTTTTTGGAGCCAATGGAACCAATCTTAATGATAGTTCACTATAATGAGGAACACAAAATTTCGGGTTGCAGTAGGTCTTAAGAACACAAAAAATGGCTGCCGTTACCATGGAAACGGAAAAAATGTGAAAAAATCCATTTTTTTGGTTTGGTGAACTTTTTGGATATGCTTAAACTTAGAATCATTATAATTTAATACAATGTAGGTGCCCACTATATACTGATGTTGGATGATTTTGGCAATCATTGGAAATACTATGTTGCCATGGAAACTACACCAAAAATTTCAAAATAATCAAAATGCTCCAAACTTAAAGAAACTTCACAGTAACGATGAGCAACATTGGAAGATGTGGCATTTGGAGTTAGAATTTCCAAAATGGCTGCTGTTACCATGGAAACAATGCAAAAAGGTCAAAATGCTCCAAAAACTTTAGTGTTTGGTGAACAATTTTGGTATGCTTAAACTTGAAATCATCAAATTTTTATACAATATAGTTGTTCATTATATACAGGTTTTGAATGATTTTGACAATCATTGGAACTACTATGTTACCATGGATACATGAGCAAAAATTTCAAAAATTTCAGAATGCTTCAAACTTAATGAAATTTCACAATAATGTTTACTGTCATGTGTGGAAACGGCAATTGGCATTGGAATTTCCAAAATGGCTGCCGTTACCATGGAAACAAGGCAAAAAAGGAAAAATTATGCGTTAAATTTGTAAATCCGCTAAATGTTCAAAAAATTACAGAAAGATGTATAGCCATCAGTATATATGTAACACTCCCAAACGTGTCCTTCCCCCCAAACGTGTCCGATTCCCCAAAACGTGTCTATTCCCCCCAAACGTGTCCATAATATCCAATGCTGCCCAAACGTGTCCGATTTCATAAACCCAAAACGTGTCCGAGAATTGTTATTCGCCAGAACGTCTCACGTCTTTTAGCGCTAATACATGTATGCCCTCAATAACGTCAAAAACGTTTACGGCAATTCCATGATGGGGGACACAGTTGATGAAGTGGTCATTTATTAGCATTAGTTTGTTCAACGCCGGTTGTTAATGATGATCATAATTGCAAATTTAATCTGTAACATATGAATTAACTTTTGAATGAAATTGCTTATTGTCCTGTTGCAAGTATTTCATGCATATTTAGAGCGAACATACAAATAATTTTAGTACAGTTGAATTAATCGTTTACTAAGTGAATTATTTTGTACTATTAAACTCCGATATATGCCTTTTTATGTCATTCCTGTCGGCGAATATTACACGGCGGGCTTTCTATTATATAATTGACTTCCCTTTTTTCAACACAAACTTGTTTTTCAGGCCTTTTTTTTATTTTAGGTTTCGAACATCACTAAAGACACAAAAACAAGAGACATAACGTCCAGTGCCAAATAATTCATGCATTATTTGAACGACATCATGTTAACAATAAATACTGTACTTAGGTTTTATTATCATACCGGGAATTTAGGATTGAGCCTAAATTTTTACGGTTACTCGGGATTAACACTAGTTGGAATTTTAATCTAAAAAAAATAAAGAGCCAGTAAAGCCGACTTTTTTTTTACTTCAGTAAGAAACTACTTCAATCTCCTTTATGTAATAGAAGCCGTTTTAAATAAACGTTACGGAAATTTAAAAAAAAAATGTTGCCTTCCAAAATACAACTGATGGCACCATGATAGAGTGAAATGCTATAGAGGTTTTAATGCGCAGAGATAGTGACATTTTCCCTACACGAGGTATCTGATTTAATATCTACAAATTAACTGAGCATGGCTGCTTACATTTACATCGAACATAGTTGAACGGACGCCCCACTTTTACCCAGGTTATACTGCGGGTTTAAAAAAGACCTTAAGTAATTTTTTTTCAATTTTTTAATGAAATAGTAAAATGAGTATACGTTAATGAAAAAGCAATAACCAAATAACCTACGTATTTATAATATGGACACGAATGATAGTTCCAGTAAAAGAAAAAAAAATAAAGCTTGATATGGACACGTTTGGGGGATTGGACACGTTTGGGAGATTGGGCACGTTTGGGGGTTTATATAAATGACACGTTTTGGCGCCCTTTTACATTCAGACTTGTTTTGCAGTTCAGTGACGTCATGTGGACACGTTTGGGGGAATCGGACACGTTTGGGGGGAAGGACACGTTTCTGAGTGTTACATATATGTGCATTCACTGTTTAAAACTTAAAAACTGGCTGCAATCTAGTGGCAATGGGGGAAGGGTGACATCCGCTATTGCTTGCAATGGCAAATCTAGTTATTATTATTCTTCTTAACCCTAATTTGTCCGACCATTTTCTTGCAAGCCTTAAATGATGGAAACTTTATATTTGGTATGATGTTGGGGTAGTATCCCTAGGGGTGCATTCACTATTTTTTATTTCAAATGGGGGTCAACTTGGCACTATTTGGGGGCCGGAACATGGATGGGGTAATTTTTCGAATATGGATTCGCTACTGGTAGAACCTTTAAGTTTTGTGTAATACAAGAGACCGATGTCCAGGTGTCCATTCCACATTTTTTATTCCAGCCCGGGGTCTTGATTAGAGCACACTGAATTATTATCCTGGAATCTTATATGACTTTGACAGTGATGCTTTGATATAGAATATAATTTTCAACAAATGTAATTCATACACAAATTGGTAAGTAGTAATCTTATGTTGTGTTCTTACACCACTGTTCAAGGTTTAGTCACAAGCCAGGAACCTGTATTTCAGTAGTTGTCGTCGGTTCAGTCTGTCTGTCATATTTGTTGTTGGTTCAATGTTGTAGTATGAACCAGGCCGTTGGTTTCTTTTTTTAGTTGTTTCACATTTCTTATACCAGACCTTGTACGTCTATAGCTTATAAGAGAATTCTTAATATATCTGACGTACCCAATGTTTTTACGGTATACATAAATAAGAAGATGTGATATAAGTGCTAATGAGACAACTCTCCATCCAAGTCATAATGTATAAAAAGTTAACAATTATAGGTCAAAGTATGGCCTTCAACACAGAGCCTTAGCTCACACCGAACAGCAAGGTATAAAGGACCCAAAATGACTAGTGTAAAACAATTCAAACAGGAAGACCAACGGTCTAATCTATGTAAAACACGAGAAACGATAAACACCTATGAACCACACCAACAAACGACAACCACTGAACAACATGCTCCTGACTTAGGACAGGTGCATAAAAATGCAGCGGGTTTAAACGTTTTAACAGGCGCCAACCTTCACCCTAACCTGAGACTAGTGTAACATTACAACATAAAAAGACGCACTATAAAATATCAATTGAAATGGCTGAACTCGATCAAAAAGACATTTAAACAACAAGAATGTGTCCATAGTACACGGATGCCCCACTCGAACAATCAATTTCTATGTTCAGTGGACTGTGAAATTAGGATCAAAACTCTAATTTGGCATTAAAATTATAAAGATCATATCATAGGGAACATGTGTACTAAGTTTCAAGTTGATTAGAAACGAACGGACGCACAGACCGAAAAACATAATGCCCCTAGGTGGGGCACAAAAAACAAGTAAACATAAACTGAACGAATAAGTTTGATCTATGACGCAATATCAATACAATATTAAAACGTAGGTGCCTATATAACATAGACGTTACACATGTTACAGGTAGTGATAAAAAAGAAGTAGGAACAGTGTCAAAAAGACAACTCTAACCTTGGACAAAAGTACGTTAAATAAAAAAACGTACACGGGTTAATTTAAATATAATAATTTTGTTGTTAGGAGTACGGAAGTAAACATTGTTTACAAAATTAATAAATTTGTTGTTCAGAGTACGAGAACAGAAGTGAAAATTTATCGTCAAACTAAATACTTATCAAAGGTAGTATATATTAAAAATAGTGAGACGAGTTATAACACAAAATAATTAAACATTGAATAACAGAAATGCATTACAAATTTTGTCAACAGGTCAAATTAACACGAAAGTACGATTTGAGAGTACTTGCAGTTACTGAAAGCTATTTAAAAGCCAAAAACAATTAACAATAAAAAATCATGCACCAGAGACTAAAATCAATTAAAACATATCCAAGGGATTTAGTGTTTTATTGCCATGGACAGTCAAAGAAGACATGACTTGTGCAATGCCAAAATAAAAGTTTCGACAGTCAGTAAGATCGTTAGGATTTAACATTATAATAAATATGTATCATGTTATATATATAGATAAAGCAATCTCTAAATAGAAAATAAACGTGGATGTGTATTTATACATCCCAAAATACATTCGAAAAGAATACAAATTTAGTTATGTTTTAATTTGTTGATGACGAAATCGATGTTAGTGCCAATGTAAACAATATTGATTTCAAAGATCTTATTACAACATTAATAAGATAACCTTTACTAATTAATAAGTTTGTTTAAAGGTTCGATGAGTTTACACGGATCACATAGTGATTTCCGTGCTTTTAGTACAATATTACCGTGAAATACCGTTTTTAATAAGATTTCTACAGGTACAGCCAAATTTACTAAAGAAATCTTTGTATCTATGAAAGAATTTAGTAAATATTTTAAGTAATGTATAGATAAGAAGTCTAATTCACGACGGTATTACCCTATGTTCTGTACGAAGAGAGACAACTTTTATTTCCTTATGTTGACTCTATATTCGCTGCAAATTGTAAGTATTAATAATTACAAATATTCTTTCATAAATTAAGTATAGGTTTTGTAACGTCTTACCTCAATATTCACATTATCCGACACATTTGATAATGGTTTTAAATAGTCCGTTCCTGAAGGACACAATAATAAATAGCTAATGAAATAGCACGCACATTTTAAACAAATCCTTAAATTTTTTACACGTAGCAAAATTGATCAGTCTTCGGCGATTATCTTTCCATGAGTCAATTCTTTTCTAAAAACTTAAGGAAGTTTCAATGCTCAAAATTTTTCATCAATTTAGCTTTTCAAGCTTTTGTGTTCGGGAGTACTTGGTGGAGATATGTCTCCTGTACATAGGAGTCTTTATCATAACTTTACACTACAACTGTGTGGGTATCGCTGCTGGTGGACTTACTCGTCCAGTAACAGTTACTTCTATATTAGCTTTTTTTTCGCAAATTTGTGTATATAACTACTTCAATTCCATGAGGCAAAGTTGTCCTTTATTTTGTTTGTTCAATTTGGAACAACAATGTTGTTTCGGCAGTTAAAGATATGACTGACTGTTTGTTGCATAAAGTCTATTTGCTAACATCACATGCATATTCAGAACTGAAACAAGTTAATTTCAGATAGGCGAACAAATGTTGTATATTCAATCAGTGCTTAATATATCGGGGGAAGTACTACTATTGATGGGATGTTAAATCATGATTTGCAGTCATTATTCATAACCTACAAGCAGCACTCTGAAAAAAAAAACGAACTTCCCTTTTGTTTCTTTCGCCTCTCATTTGCAACTTTCTCAGGTTTTGACTTATCATTTTACGCCGATAGCTCTTAATGTATTTAAAGATCTTTATCTTTCCAAGTTTTTGTGTCACTTTGTACCTCATGACGGTAGTCCGTAGTCCGTGTGAATCGAACGCAGAGAATCTTCGTTTCACTTCGACCGTGAATTATACATAAAAACGATCACATGAATTGCCAAAATATCGGACAGTACTACAGAACACACAAACTACCAACAACTGACTCAATTGTTTGAATCAGTCATCGGAAGAGGAGGTATATAATTATCAAATGCACGATGTTCAAATAATTTAAATATGCAAGCATTGAATATGGTGGTAAGATATAAAATTTAAGTATACATTGGGAATTGACGGAAAAGTTGTTGACTGAAATATAAAGGTCTGTATATGGTAAGGTCAGCTGCTCACAGCAGATAAGGTATAACTATATAAGGCAAAGGTTTGACGGTTCTACAACATGCAAGTCACAGATAATCTTTCAATGAGTTACTGTAGTTACAAATCTATAATAAACTCATCATAGTCATATATACCAGAATCAAAATTGTGTAAGCCAGACCAGCGTTTCGTCAACAAGACTCACAAGTGACGCTCAAAACAAAAACGTTTTTAAAATAAAGACCAAATAAAGTACACAGTTGAACAGCATTGAGAATCAAAAATTTCGAAAGGTTTTGCTTGTATAATCTGGCGGGTAGAAAATCCTTAGTTTTTTTCTCGAAAAATTCAAAGTTTTGTAAACAATTTTAATTTATAATTATGACCATATCAATGAAAATTCATATCAACATTTACATGTATAGAAGTTCTGACTTCTAGGCTAGTGATACCTCAGTCGGGGAGGAAAATGATACTAAGTAGTATATTTGTATTTCAAATCATGATCAGTACTAATTCACTTAAAATATCCTACAAAATGTACTATTTGCTTTTCTTTTTATTGTCTTTAACTCTTATAACTTGATATTTATTTCAAATGTTCCATATATTATAAAAAAAAAAACTTTGGCTTTTATAACTAGTAATCCGTTTAGATTTATTGTTATTGTTCGAACTATGTACAGGATCTCCGTTTTAAAGTTTCCTAATCCAAGATTAATTTCTACGTCATAGTGACAATTACAACGCCATCTGTTGGACAGGTGAATGAATCTCAGGTAGGTAAAGTGTTATCAGATCTTGTAGTTCTTAATTTACCTATATATCTTATATCTATCTGTATTTTATTTACAAACTTTACTCTTTCCGTAAAGTCATTTCGTTAAGTTGTAATTTCCCGAAAAGACTTCCTATAAAGTTATAATAACATTGTTTAAATCTTTTCTACGTGTGATACATGTAAGTGTTGTTTTTTTCCTGTAGTATATACTGGTCACATCTGAGTGAACAGTTGTTATTTTATTTATGGTTTAATTCTATCAATGAACATTCAGACCGTGATAAATGTCTTTTTGTAGATTTCTTTTTGTACTAACCGGAAACACCGTGAAATATATATCATAAAGTAAGTGTGAATTATATTTGTATACCTTCATGAAACTTTCCCATAAGTTAATCTATATGATATCGACACATGTTCAAAAATCAATAACCTTCACGGTTTTCTTAGTCATAATTTAAATTTTAGCTAGAATTTTGTTTTCTTTTTCCAGGTGGGTCTTCTTTGAGGGGAATGTCACTCTTTTTAGGATTTGGGATACCTGGGACCAAAAAAAGGGATATGGGTTATAGGGATAAAGAGACGGGAAAAGGTGTGAAGAGGGAAAAATTACAAAAAAAAAATTGTCTCTTCTCTTTTTGTACATCTTCTTCTATTTAATTTCATGACTTTATTCATGATAAGCCATCTTTTTATCCTATAATAACTACCATACTAGATGTGATTTAGGTCTAACCCTTTTCGCTGTCCTCGATTTATTCTAATAGAAAATGTGGTATAATTAAGAAACTTGACATGTCGGATGGAAACAGTCTTATTCTCCTCGTTTACTTATCGGACACTGAACACCCATTACAGAGATGAATGTGTATGACACACGGACAGCCAGGGAATGACAATTAACGGAGTGATATTACTGTCATGAAATCGGTTGCATTTGTATAAAAAAAAATTGTAAGGGTTCCGCGGAACCCAGTGTCTCGCCTACTTTTGCTGTTAATCTCAGGCTCAACAAAAATGAGGAAAAAAATTAATAAAAATATTCCTCTCTATACTATCTTTTGATTGTAAGTAGCTTCTGTCCAAGTTTGGTAAAAATCCAGATAGATTATGAATCTAATAAATGTTTAAAAAACTTAAACTGCAGACTGTATGTGATGTTAACTGGAAGAAAAACTAAGTCCATTTATAAGTAAAATACGGAAAAAATGGAACAAAATTTTAACAAAATTTCCTTCTAGATACTAGCTTTTAATCATAAACAAGCTTCTGTCCAAGTTTGGTACAAATTCAAGATAGTTTAAGAAAGTTGTTTAAAATTTTAAAAACTTTAACCACAGAGTGAATGTAATGTTTCCTGGCAGAAAAACTAAGTCCATTTATAAGTAATATACGGAAAAAATGGATTTTTTTTTTTTTTAAATTTACTTTTGGATATTATCTTATGATCATAAGCAAGCTTCTGTCCAAGTTTGGTTGAAATCCAGGATAGTTTAAGAAAGTTGTTAAAATTTTAAAAACTTTAACTACAGAGTGAATGTAATGTTAACTGGCAGAAAAACTAAGTCCATTTATAAGTAAAATACTGAAAAAATGATTATTTTTTTTACAAAATTTACTTCTGGATACTATCTTATGATCATTAAGAAGCTTCTTTTCAAGTTTGGTAGAAATCCAGGATAGTTTAAGAAAGTTATTAAAATTTCAAAAACTTTAACCACAGAGTGAATGTAATGTTTCCTGGCAGAAAAAACTGAGTCCATTTATAAGTAAAATACGGAAAAAATGGATTTTTTTTTTTTACAAAATTTACTTTTGGATATTATCTTATGATCATAAACAAGCTTCTGTCCAAGTTTGGTAGAAATCCAGGATAGTTTAAGAAAGTTGTTAAAATTTCAAAAACTTTAACCACAGAGTGAATATTTGTGGACACCGCCGACGACAACGACGACGACGCCGACGGAATGTAGGATCGCTATGTCTCGCTTTTTCGACAAAAGTCGAAGGCTCGACAAAAATGATGAGTTTGTACAGGGAATGTTAAACTTGTGATTAAAACTTCATTGAGACAGCAACTCAACGCCATAAATAACAGAAAGACATCTTTGTCTAAATAAAACAATAACACCGAGTCTTACCAGGGTTTCAATGCCCTTTATGTTGCAGTGGCCTAATTATGGAATATTCTCTCGGTCGATCGTATGATTAGCTTCATATCAATATATAATATAATTCAGCAAAACGGATTGTTACTAAGTAGTTGTCCGTCGACTTTTGTCCACTTCAGCGATAATTTTAGATATTGTTGAACACTGAAAAAAAAGTCTTACAAATTTATTTTTGTTGACATACCATACATTAAAGACACCGTTGAAATGTATTATCTAATATATATATATGCCGTGTTGTGAAATCTAACTACTCATTTCATTGGGCAAAAAAAAAAACTGAGCAAAGATACAACGCTTACAATGTTGTACGCCACACGCGCGTTTCTTCTGCAATCGACTCGGCATTGACTCTGGAATCAAAAAAGTTAAAAGGCCAATTCAAGTACGAAGTCGAAGTTATTGAGGACACACAATTCCAAAACGGGTTTTGCAAAATACAACTCAGGTAATCTATTGATGGGGTAGAAAATCCTTAGTTTTCGAACAATGATTGAGCGTGTTTCAATGTTCTAGCGACCTTAGCTTAAGTTGGCTTGATAAATACATATCTCGATCAATTTTAGACAATAGATAAGTTTAGTTACCATCAGGTTGAATAGACAATAGTACAATTTAGTTATGTTAAGATGAACTTTAAATGGTATTTATCAGTGTTGGACTATGAAAATAATGTCATTTGTATCTTACAGCATGGCAACAAATTTTAACCATGACGTGCCAACACTCGACGACAAGGATGACGGAGGGAATATTCAGCCACATTTGGGATCATTTCAGTTTAAAGAACCAACCTCACTTGAACATATTAATCCTGGTTTTGTAAGCGATGACCATGACAACATAGAATATAACAATCAAACTTCTTCAACATTAAACAACAAAGGACAACGTTCTACTGATGACGACTCACGGGTAAATTCAATAGAACACGGTGATGGTTCAGACACTACGTCATATCCGGTTATGTACAGTACTGGTGGTCACAGCAGTGTAGTACAAGAACAAGTTGTTATAAAGAAACTAGACGGGTCAAAAGTCATACAAACAGAACAATGTTGCGATTACACACAAACTTATAAAAAGAAACAGAAACCGTTACGTAAAGAGCGGATACTACGATTGAAAATTTTAAGTATTATTGCTATAATTGTATACTTTCCTCTAGGAATTCCAGCTGTATACTTTGCCTTTAATATAAAGAAAGAATTTGATGCTGGTATAGTGCGTGGTAATATAGACAAGGCACAAAAGTACGCTGGCCGTGCAGAAAAGTTGGTTATTTTTGCCATTATTTTTGCATTTTTGACAGCTGTGTTGGTATTTGCTCTAGTTGACAGATTGAGCGGCAACAATGATGGTTATGTACCATCACATCGCATTTTACCGGGTCGGTAATACGGGTTTTCTATTTAAGTTTTTATCAACATTTCAACATTATTACTACATATTTGGTCTGATATAGTTCAGTCAGTTGCTCCTAAAATGAAGGGATGGGGGTTCAAAAACCAAAAACTATAATAATGTACTGGTTTTTTTTTTCAGAAAATAACTTAACTTGCAGTTCTTTCAGAAATATCTATGCATTTGTTAACCCCTTTTATATTATTGTTTTATCAAATTTTTATTCATGTATTTTATTGACAATCAATGGTCCTAAATATTGTCTGATTCATATTATTATCACTTCATATATTTGTATATATTCAAATGATATTTATCACAAAGTGCCAATTTATAATAGAATAGAATTAATTTATTATACTTGTATTTTGTGGTGTGTATTTTTATTTCAAACGCAGGTTGTTTCGTAGATACACATTTCAGATGTTTCCGGGATTTGGGAGGGGAATTCCATGGATAGTTTATGGGCTGTTTCATATTGCGTTATACATAAAAAAAATAAGAACACATCAACACGGGGATAAAACAAATCCTGGATTAATGAAAGATAAACAGTTCCAAAGCCAAAAATAAAATGAAAATTTACAAAGTTCCACACATAGCAAAGAGAAAACAAAATATGGACAACATTTACTCCTGCAATTGTCGATGTTAAACTTTGATACTCATAAAGGCTAGCTCAGCGCTTCAGGCGCTGATCAGGAAATTTTTGAAAAAGTGTTCTCAATATAAAACAAGGAGATTTGGTACCAACCAGGTACCAAAATGACGTAGATGTAAGCAACTGTAGGTCATCTTCGACAATGAGCAAACCCCAATCTGTATAGTAATCAATAAAATGCCCCGACATGACGACATGACAAAATGTAAAACAATTCAAACGAGAAACAAATATGACAGAATGTGGCAGGGTTGAACATGTTTGTGAGCGGTCAATCCTCCCATAACCTGAGCCAGTGGTACAACACAACATAAGAACAAACTATGAAATTAAGTTGGAAAGGGCTCAACTCATCATCGGCACGATGCACAAAAATTTACGAACAAAAAGACACAAGACAAACGAACAAAAAAACAAAGGTTCAGATTGGTTTTATTTATAAAAGAGGATTTTTTGTTTTCATGATAAATTTTTGCCGGAATTTACAAAGTATTTCTGAAAAAAATTTGGTTCCAACCAATGGACACCCCAACCCTCATTGATTCTTATATGCTGCTCCTACAATGAAATTCTATAAGACAAAATGATGATTTAAACAAATTAACAACTAGCAATGAATACAAAAGGTAGAATCTGCAAGTTAAGCCGACCGGGATGAAAGGCGGGAACTTCGGACTGCCATTGGGAAATGGGGTATGTTGGATAGGGACAGAAATTTCGCCTTGAAACAGGTCATCTACGGACCCATTAGAGTGTTATTTCAAGGGTTTGTTGACGTGCAGAGAGTGTGGCACTCTCCCTACACGAGGCTTCGCTTTTACGTCTCCATTTAGACCAGACGTAGCTGCGTATTTATACATCCCGAAAAGCCAAACGGAAGCTCGGCTTCACCAAGGCTTTACTGCCGAAACGGAAAGTGTCCAGGGATGACCATATTTCCATGCACAAGTCAACCATTGCGGTTTATGATTGGTAGATGCATCTTGACTAAACCAATAACATTACATAGACCATATATTGTAAACCCCTATTAAAGAAGTAGGGCCAATTTCTCCTGTATGTGTTCTACTCACACGGTCAAAATCTTAAATTGTCAAATCCTATTGGAACTGGAATATAAAAGTGTCTACATCATATATTGAAAATACTTAAACAATTCTGCATATTTCTTTTAGTCCAAATGTTATTCAGCGCTACATGCTGTAAAAGGCATTTTTATATACAAAATTGCAAATTTTACATGTTTTAATTTAAATTTTGCATCTGAGGACATTTCTTACCAAAATGAATTAATGTGTATTCGAAAGGCAATATTGAGGTTTACTTCCGTTGGCTTATTGTTCGCTTGCTTGATACACCTTATTGTTCGCTAGCTTGAGTCTGGTGAAAATCTATAAGGATAAAAACTGAAAATTATGACAAGATGAAAAAGATTCAAAATTGCGGTTTTCAGTTTCCAGTTTAGAAATAAGTATACATATTGTTAGAACATCTAAGTATACACATGGAGCTATGCTTTTGTGAATTTAAGTAAAGCTGGAAAAGACTTTAAAAAAATGACCTTAACAACACTTTGAGAAAATGGCCTTACGCGAAACCAATTAAGGGGACATTGGCCCTAATTCTTTTGAAATAAACATAATTATGAAGTTTCGCAGAAAGAAGGACTGGCAATATATGAGCGATAACAAAAACATGACACTGAAGTAAAAATCAAGTCAAAGATGATTCCCCGCCGTAGAATCTAATATAGTACAGCAAAATAAGTTATGTTGAAGTAAAAATTGAAATGGTTGTGATAGAAAGCGATTGATATTGATTATTCCAATATGCAGTACAAATTATTGATGCTGTTTAATTCTTACTTCTCAACTCATGTGTTACAAAGCTAAATGTAGGGCACAAATATGAACGTTATTAATTCAAAAATAAACACGGTAAATGTTATTTTATTCCGGCGTGTAGAACGAATCCGGAGCAACTCGAATATCTGCTAATGACAATTTAGTACGCATACAATAATTCGTATTCGGCGATAAGTCATCCACGAGGGCACGATGACGGGATTGTATTTATAAAGTACAACAGATGGAAAACCAGCGGTCAAGTATTACGCAGATATTTTCGTAACTGTCAAACCTTTCGAAAAGATAAACTTTACAATAAAGAGACCTAGGCTCAGCAATCGCCTATCTTCTAAATTTCACTAATATAAACAAGTTTCCGGCTGCTTTTAGATTCCGGTCATGCAAATATCTCCTTTCTCTTTCCCTCAATTGTGAAACCACAGGATGAGAATAATCGCCGAATTTGTTCCTTTAATGAAAAACATGACGGGTCCCACATGCGGAGCAGGATCTGCTTTCCTTTCTTGAACACCACCAGTGTTCGTGGGGTTCGTATTATGTTTTTTAACATGGTATTGTCGGTTTTTCTATGACTTATGATTATGGATTGTCCCTTTGATATCTTCTATCTCTTTTTTGTCTTTGCTCGAAAAGTAAGGTTGTCTAGGTAGGTTTATCTCTAGGTTGGTCCCCTCCGTCAAATATTCAGTATGGCTTCGGTATTGTTAAATTTGTCAATAACGGCCAGGTACCAGTCTAGTTTATTTCGAACTTGATGTATTGTTTGTTTATTATCCTTCGATTACACTTGCAATAAATCCTTTACATTGTGGGGCATGTCAGGGGATGATTTCTCTCGTAATGTTTTCGGTTCACGAGCATGTCCAATATATCCACTCATGATGACGTTATGAGCATTACTATGAACCATCAGTATTACAGAAAAATAATCTTAAGTTTAATTAATATTAACAATTTATATTACAAAAAGATACAAAGAAAATCAAGTGCCTTCAAAACTGATGAATAACAAGACTGAAAATTTTTAAAAGTGTTTTAAACAAAAGGAAAAAAAAATTTAATTACAATTATATACCAAAGCCATATGTACTTCAAACGTTTTACCATAATTAAAATGTAAACTATCTAAAACCACATAACGTTTAGCTCGGTAATTATCTATTAGTGTTAACCTTAATGTGTTGCACGTACGTGATTTTTAGCTGTCAATACCAAATTTAACCCTTTCTTTGGATATCATGTGACATTTTGTGCGGTGAATATCAATTTTCAACATTTTCGTCAAGGGAATACGCTGAATTATTCAAAATCATATTCAGACAGATAAAAAAACCTACAAAATAATCATATGGAATAAACAAAAGAATCAGTTCAGAAAATACGCTTAAGGGCATACGATACAGTTTTGATCCCGTAATGAAATTTTGATGAAAATTTGCATATAGGCTATTTTTTACCTGATTAAATCAAATATGCAATAAAAAATATACCATCATGTGCTACTTTTTGAGTAAAATTGAGGTTGAAATTTCAGATATTTTCTCCAAATTTGGATTTGTGGACGTATTTTTCCTTTCGACAGAAATACATAACTTTTTTGTTTTAAAAGATAAACACAATCTGCTTTTTGTCAAATTATTTGTAATTTCTGTTTTATATGAATGTTCTATAAATTTGTACATTTTATTTTTACAAATAACTCATATTTATCAAATGTTCATGAATGTAGAAAAAAACGTCATTTTTTGCTGTATATTTATCAAATTTAAAATAATTGCACTATTGACTTTTTCATGAAAATTGGTACACATAATCTTCATACGTAATCAAACCAAATGTCATTTTAAAAAAAGAAGGGTCCATGAACTCGTTTTCAAGTTAAATCAGTTTGAATGATAAAAATCAGTCGAAAACTGCATCTTTTCCCGATAAGTCACAATTTGACGTCGGGAAAATAACAATTTACGTTAGCAACGTCATTACTTCCCCTGTAACTGTATCGTATGCCCTTAAAGACCAAACAGCCTATTGTTGATGCGCATCAACTAACGCAACTTGGTAGTGACATAAAAGCTCTATGACGTTGTTTCTAGCCATGAAAAAAAAACGTTAAATTATAACGTCCTATTTCGCGTTTTTCACGGATTCCAACATAGTGTACGCTTAAAACTACGTCTTGGTCTTTAAGGTGAAGTAAACGTAATAGGGAGGTATTTCGGGCTTTTATGAAATGCTTACTCTATTCTATCTCGCCGAACTGCTGAAATCCGAAAAACTGCCCAATTACGTATAGTTCGCCTCAACTTCATAAAAACGGTAATTAGTCTGCTGATATAGAGCAACATTCTTCCTGACGAAATTGTATTATTTTTATAAATGATAAAAAAATATCTTTTTACATTCAGAACAAAAGAATTGCCGTAAACAACGTATTATACCTATTTCTGTAAGTACAACACATGTTATTGGATTAATCTTCATCCGTTAGTCAAGACTTAAAGTTTAAAAAGCCCAAAATATGAAACATTTGAGATCATGAAAACCCAAAAGGGACATCGAACACAGTCTAAGGTTAATTTTGTTTGAAGCAGTTGAAACCCTATATATACAGTCCGCCAAAAGTTAAGCACCACCTATTTTTATTGCATCGATTTTTTTTTCATTTAAAAAAATCAGTTAATCCTCGAAAAAGAGAAAATATTCATGTAGCAATTTTGCTAACATATACCATAAACAAACTGTAGACATAAATTTGTCCACGTATGCAGGTTCTATGCATTTGAAATTTGCGTTCATAGAAATAGTGAAAATTACATAAATCAGAAACGGAAATTAAGTTTCACTGTGATTTTATTTTTTTACAACAATTAATCACCCAATATCATTAAAAGTCTCTACAAATAATCTTTGGTATGTTCGGCAAATTTAATGTCAATATTTGAGTCAATAGGATGTGTAACACCCTCTCTTCCAGTACAGTTCCAAAACACGGAGTCTCATACTCTGTACAAGCCTTCTGAAAATTAGTTGAGCAAATTTATTCCATTCAGCAACAATTGCGCTTCTTAAATCGCTAAGATTTTGCAAAGGTGGATCTCTGCGATTGAGATTTCTGCCAATGACATCCCAGACATGTTCGATAGGGTTCATGTCTGGAGACATGGAAGGCCAAAAGATAGTGTCAATAGCTTCTTGCTCTTTGTACTCGGTTACAATCCTTGCCCTGTGTGGTCTAGCATTGTCGTACATGCACAAGGGTCTTGAAGCAAGTGGAGGATTATCAAAATGAGGGACTACAATGTTTCTAAGCACCAAATCCCTGTATGTCTGTCCATTCATGTTACCCTGCAGAATATGCATACCCACCTTACAACAGTATGAGAAGAAACCCCATACTGTAACACCACCAGCAACGTATGCAGTCGTTGGGCAAATGTTGTTTTGGTCATTTGCAGTTTAATTTCCACGGCAAACTCGTATTCTGCCGTCTATTGGTCGTAACATAAACTGACTCTCATTTGACCAAGGGACATTTTGCCAGCTTCTCATGTTCCAGCGTCGATGGTCATTAGCCCTTTGAAACCTGATTAAACGGTGCCTGGCTGTTAGGGCAGGTCTCTTGACAACACGACGTGCTCTAAGGTAGCCTCTATGAAGTCGACGGACCAATGTTCGAACACTGACATGACCACCTTGATGCCAGTGTTGTCTAAGTTGTGGGGCAGGAGTAAATGGATTGGCTTTAGTGCAACCAATAAGGAGTCTGTCATCACGATCGGAAGTAAAACGGGGTCTTCCGGACCTTGGTCTATCATTTACAGTTCCTGTGTCAACAGCACGAGGATAAAAGCTTATGTGAACGGTTACTGCCAGTCACCACTTGTAAAAAAGTAGTGCTGCATATACCTACGCGTATTATCATATACAATATTATAGGTGCCTGCAGGTCACACCATAATTTATCTGTATCAAATGTGCCTGCAGGTCACAGAGTCTGACCAAAATTTATCTGTACCATGGGTGCCTGCAGATCACATCACTTAAGATCTGTTAAAAAGCCTATCATTTGAGTTTGCAGGTCACACTGCTAATTATCTGTAATATAGCCTATAATATGTGCCTGCAGGTCACATCTCCATAGATCTGCACCAAATGATATTAAAGGTGCATGCAGGTCATACTTTCATTTATATATCTGTATGGTAGGTGTCTGCAGGGCACATCGTTATAGATTTGCACCATACATATAAAAGGAAGATGTGATATGATTGCCAATGAGACAACTCTCCACAACAGACCCAATGACACAGAAATTAACTATATGTCCCCCTTACGGCCTTTAACAATGAACAAAGCCCATACCGCATAGTCAGCTATATTAACGGCCTAATTTAAGCACAAAATAATAAACGAAAAACAAATAATTATGTAACACAGCAACAAATGACAACCACTGAATTACCAGTTCCTGACTTGGGACAGGCACATACAGAATGTGGCGGGGTTAAACTAGTTTGAAGGCGCCAACCCTCCCCTAACCTGGGACCGTGGTGTAACAGTAGAACACAAGAACAAAATATAAAAATCAGTTGAAAAAGGCTTAACTCATCAAATGGATACAAATAGAAATACATCTAGACTAATAAAACACAAAGTGGACGTGGATGGGTACTTGTACATGCGAATAAAAAAAAACCACTAAGTACAGATCTGAGAGTACTCGCAGTTAGCATAGGTGCCTGTATGTTCTTTCACTTATGATCTACACCAAAGCCTATCATAAGAGCCTGCAGGTCACACTGCTATTTATCAGTACCATAGCCTATCATAAATGCATGCAGGTCACATCACCATAGATCAAAGCCTATCATGGGTGCCTGCAGTTCTCACAGCTTTTTATCTGTACCATAGCCCATCGTAGGTGTCTGCAGGTCACATCACTATAGATCTGAACTATAGTCTAGCATGGGTGCCTGCAGGTCACATTGCTTATTTATCTGTACCATAGACTATAATAGGTGCCTGCAGGTCACACCACCATAGATCTGCACTATAGCCTATTATGGGTGCCTGCAGGTCACACTGCTATTTATCTGTATCTTAGTCTATTATAGGTGCCTGCAGGTTACATCACCATAGATCTGCACCATAGTCTATCATAGGTGCCTGTCGGTCACTTCACTACAGATCTGCACTATAGCCTATCATAGGTGCCTGTAGGTTACACTGCTATTTATTTGTATCATAGCCTATTATAGGTGCCTGCTGGTCACATTACCATATATCTGCACCAAATCCTATCATAGGTGCCTTCAGGTCCCACAGCGTTTTATCTGTACCATAGTCTATATGTGAATGCAGGTCATACAACGTTTTATGTGTACCGTAGACTATCATAGATGCCTGCAGTTCACATTGATATCTATCTGTTCTATAGTCTTTCTTAAGTGCCTACAGGTCACACTACCATAGATCTGTAACATAGTCTAGCATGGGTGTCTACAGGTCAAACCACCATAGATCTGCACCATAGCCTTTCATAGGTGCTTGCAGGCCATACAATATTTTATATGTACCATTGCCTAGCATATGTGCCTTCATGTCACATCACCACAGATCTGTACCATAGTCTATCATGGGTCTATCATATGTGCTTGTAGGTCATTCACTATAGATCTGCACCATAGTCTATCATAGGTGCCTACATGTCACATCGCAAATGTCTATACCTAAGCCTTTCATAGGAGCATGCAGGTCAATCTGCTATTTATTTATACCACAGCCTATCGAAGGTGCCTGTAGGTCACACAGTTTTATTTATGTACCATATCCTATCATAGGTGCCTGTATCATAGTCTATAGGTGCCTGCAGATCTTATAACTTTTTATCTGTGTCATAGCCTATCATAGGTGCCTGCAGGTCACACTGATATTTATCTGTTTTATAGTCTATCTTAGGTGCCTGCAGTTCACATTACCATAGATCTGTCCCATAGTCAATCATGGGTGCCTACAGGTCGCATCACCATAGATCTGCACCATAGCCTATCATGGGTCTATCATAGGTGCTTGTAGGTCACTTCACTATAGATCTACACCATAGCCTATCATAGGTGCCTACAGGTCACATCGCCACATGTCTGTATCTAAGCCTTTCATAGAAGCCTACAGGTCACATTGCTATTTATTTATACCATAGCCTATCATATGTGCCCGTAGGTAACACAGCTTTTTTTTATTACAAAATTCCATCATAGGTGAACGCAGATTTATCATAAGTGCCTCTAGGTCACACAGTTTTTTGTATGTACCATATCCAATCATAGGTGCCTGAAAGTCACACCGCTTTTTTATGTACCGTATACTATCATGGTGCCTGCAGGTTTATTATAGGTGCCTGTAGGTCACACCACTTTTTTTATGTTCCATATTCTATCATTGGTACCTGCAGGTCACACCAGAATTTATCTGTACCATCATTGCCTTCAGATCACACTTTTGTAACTACCTGTAGGTCACAGTGATATGTATCTGTACCATAGCCCATCTTACGAGCCTGCAGGTCACGTCACCATAGATCTGCACCAAAGGTGCATGCAGGTCTTATCCTCATAAATCTTTTCCAGAGCCCATCATAGGAGCCTGACATAGGTCACACAGCTATGTGTATAAACTCATCATAGATACCAGGATTAAAATTTTTGTTTTTCCGCCAAATGCGCATTTCGTCTACAAAAGACTCATCAGTGACGTTCGAATCAAAAAAGTTCAAAAGGCCAAATAAAGTAAGAAGTTGAAGAGCGTTGGGGACCAAAAATACTTAAAAGTTTAGCCAAATACTGCTAAGGTCATCTATTCCTGAGGTAGAAAAGCCTTAGTATTTCAAACATTCAAAGTTTTGTAAACAGTTAATTTATAATTATGACCATATCAATGATTATTCATGTCAACACAAAAGTGCTGACTACTGGACTGATGATACCCTCGGGGAATAAAAACCACCAGCAGTGGCATCGACCCAGTGGTTGTAAATAAAGCCATCTATGTAACATAGCCTATCATATGTGACTGTAGGTCACACTGATATTTATCTATAGTTTTGCGGATTATAGGAGCCTGCAGATACAATCACCATATAGATCTGTATCATAGGTGCATCAAGGTTGAATCCTATAATACTATATGGATAAATAGCATGGTGACTTACAGGCACCTATGATAGGAAAAAGAAACAGAGTGACCTACAGACACCTTTAATATTATAGGGAAAATAACATGGTGACCTACAGGCACCTAAAAAGGATATGTAAAATAACAGGGTGACTTACAAGCCCCTATAATATGATATGGATAAATACAATGGTGACCTACAGGCACCTATGATAGGATATGTAAAATAGAAGGGTGACCTACAGGCACCTATGATAGGATATGTACAGGCAACTCAGATAATTATGGTACAGATCAATAGCAGGGTGACCTAGAAGCACCTCGGATAATTATGGTACAAATCAATAGCAGGGTGACTTACAGGCACCTGAGAAAATTATGGTACAGATCAATAACAGGATGACCTACAGGCACCTGAGATAATTATTGTACAGGTCAACAACAGGGTGAACTACAGGCACCTCAGATAACTTTGGTACAGATCAATAGCAGGGTGATCTACAGGCAACTCAGATAATTATGGTACATATCAATAGCAGGATGACATACAGGCAACTCAGATAATTATGATTCAGATCAATAGCAGGGTGACCTACAGACACCTGAGATAATTATAGTACATATCAATAGCAGGATTACCTACAGGCACCTGAGATAATTATGGTACATATCAATAGCAGGATGACCTACAGGCAACTCGGATAATTATGGTACAGGTCAACAACAGGGTGAACTACAGGCACCTCAGATAACTATGGTACAGCTCAATAGCAGGATGACCTACAGGCAACTCAGATAATTATGGTACAGGTCAACAACAGGGTGCACTACAGGGGCAACTCAGAAAACTATGGTACAGATCAATAACAGGGTGACCTACATGCACCTCAGAGAATTATGGTACATAACGATCACCAGAAAACTGTCATTTGACGAGCAGAAAGACATCTGCATTTTTGTTGCATTTTATGCAACGAACAAAGTAATTCTAGTATTTAGTGTCAACTGCATTCTGCTTGGGCAGATGTTACAAAATTTAACATGTTCCACATTAATGAAGATGCAGGTACTGTGATGCTGTTATCTGGTTGCTTCGTCAATGTGCCTGGAAGTAACACTGGTGGTACATGTTAACACGACATATTTATCAGTATGAAGCACAGAACAGAAAAGTTGTTTGGATCGGGCTATACAAGAGCCTTAATATAATGTAATTGTACAAATGCAAATATATTTCAGAACATATAGATTTAAAATTACAGAAAATTAGATTGACAGAAAACAAAAATCTAGTTATAATTATTAATTAAAAAAATAAAAGATCTGACACCCCACCGTACTATTCATGCCCCGAACAGTTCGATCAAAACCTTGGTGGACCTCCTACGACACCCCTTAGTAATTAAATATTCAACAAATTAGTTTATGACTTTCATGTACGTGTCGCTTAGACCCCTGCCATGTACCAAAAGGTAAAATAGCAAAAATACGGAACTCCGAGGAAAATTCTAAAAGCTCGAACACATCAAACAAACGAATAACAAGTATCATATTCCTGACTCGATACAGGCATTTCTTATGTAGAAAACGGTGGATTAAACCTGGTTCTATTGCTAGCTAAACCTCTCACTTGTATGACAGTCGCATACAATTCCTTTATAAACTGACAACGATGTGTGAACAAAACAAATAGACATAATAAGTAAAAATGTGTTATAATCTTAATTACTATAAAAACAAACAAATATGTCAACAAAGAAAAACAAAAACGCATTTTGACAAACCACATTAACAAAAACGAAAGACAAGAATACACAAATTTACCATAGCACAATAACACAATGACGGGATGTATAAACCGAGTCACGTCAAATGGATATTACCAAAAATAGACTAAAAAGTAAAAGTACTAATTTACAAAGACAAATAAAAGAATACTATAACACGTTATTATTAATAAGATGATAAACAACGTCAGTACCTAGAATCTATCATACTTCAAAACCATCGTGTATTATTTGTGAAGTTGATAATATTTATATATATTTATCAACAAGGTCTTGGGATCTTCCGATGAACTTTTTTTTAGAAAAAGGACGAGACGTTCTTTGACTTACTTCAATGGCGTTCATCAACTTTCTGCTCAGACACTTGTGACTTTTAACAAAGTCTGAGTAGCATCTGTGTAATTTGCTCCAAGCGATGTTTTCAAAATTGCAACGAAGAAATTTCTTGGCATGACTAATTATCTACCTGAAAGAATATAGATGCCACCAATGAATTCCACACGTGAACACATACAAGTCCTCCTTTTAAATGAAACTACTGCGGATTAGAAAAAGATCTTCTATGTGGAGTAAAACGATAAGAAACAACATTTAATTAAATTTAAAAGTCCTTTAACACGACACCACTTTTGACATCATGAATTACCACAAAAAGGAAAAAAAACACTGCAACACTCAAGGAAGGAAATGGAAACTATACTCCACTAACACAGCACTTGAACTAAGACGAAGTTCACCTGTTGATTCAGTTAACTTCCTAAATATGCCCCTGTAGATTTTTTATGGATTTCAAATTCGGTTGCTGTACAGTAAATAAATACCTATTTACACAAAATAAAAATAAGTACACATTTGATTTTGTTGATTTTTTAAAAGGGGCTGGTTTTCTATTCATCTTAAGGCAAATTTTATTACCATCTCATGACTATCATATGATATGTCATAGAATGTAAATCATAGCTGTCATAAAACAGTCATACTAGGATGCTCTATAATGACAGTCAAAAGTGGAAATATGTAACTACGAAAAAAATAACTATTACCATTCTTATCTTATACGAATATTTCATATTATTTTCAGTATAATGAACACCACGAACATAAAATCATATATGAAGAGGGGATAAAATCTGAGTTGATAATTTGTTTAAATTTGGTTAGAACTTCGCGTTCATGTATTATTATAATGAAGTGTTATCTTATTGGGAATACTTTTAAGATTCAAATTTTAAATGACGAAGTGGAGAAGAAAAAAATCTTTACTATTGAGCAGATTAAACGACAGAACAAACAGTGCCAAAAAGAGAGTAAGAAAGACTGCATGTAGAGACGGATTTTGTAGGAGAGGGCAGGGCCTCGCCCCCTATGGAGCTACATATATGGTTTATGTATAGACTTTTAGCATATACCACTCCAAACGATGCCTAGTTTGGGCCCCCTTTTTTGAAATCCTGAATCTGCATGTTGCACGAGCAAATAAAAAAATGTGTGATGTCGTAACATTTATGACAATCATTAGACCATCATAAGTCATGTCACGAGGTGTCGTAAGTGTACGATAAAAGTTATGAATATCATGACTTAAGACCCGTTCGAATACATATATTATTATGACATGTCATTTGACCGTCGTAAGACAAGTCTTATTCATAAGATACTATCGAAAACAATGCTTCATGTTTTGCCTTTCAGTTTCCTCCTTGTCCTTTATATAGATAATTGCAAATCCATGATACCCTACATGAACAGATCTACAACATTTTAAAAGTTGGTGCTATGTAAATGTGACCTGCAGTCACCTATCATTTTGCCTGCTAGGACTGTAAATGGTATTATAAATATTTTCAATAAACAGTAATTTTCAACGTAATACAAAGAGGATATTAATCAAAAGATAAAAACGGAGTATCTGAAACCTTAAGTTAAAATTAAAGGACAAAAATGCATATTATAGAGACTGACAGACTTTATGATGTTAAGCACCAACTAAGTCACTTGTCATATAATAACATCGTCGATTTTAATCTCAATTTTTTGCCGGAATTAATATTACTTGTAAATTACAGGCTATTCTACTGATAATCAAGAAACCTTGCACTTCAATGCAATGAATTTATTGCAAATTATTTGACCGCACATACATGCTCAATTGTGTTTCCTTTTAGATATTTAGATCTATCTTTTTTGTTGGGACTACATTAACTTGCGTATACTCTTTTCGTAGTGCAACGGTTTTGACGTTGGGTGACTGGCAGTAACCCTTCACATAAGCTTTTATCCTCGTGCTTTTTGACACATTACGTTGTAAAAATCTGACAATGACGGTGTGTTTAACATTGAAATGGTTACCTATGCAACTAGTGCTCCTACCGGCATTTGACATGTCAATTGCTTGTCAATTTTCAGTCACATATAACTTACCCCTTGCCATATTTCACAGTGACTTGGTGAAGGTCAAATTTCACCTGTACGCGGGGCAGTAGGAAGATGATTTAAAGGCATCGAAACAGTGTATTCGAAAAAGTGCAGATGACCTTTAATAAAAAAATGCTTGGCGTGTTGATCGGAGTTTATTTTTTTTGTCGTCATGAATTTTCTTAGTGTATGTTATAGGCAATTCATAACACCAAACATAAATATTTTTTTCGCAATAGTTAAAAAAATATTGCCAGTTATATTTAGTTGGTGCTTAACTTTTTTCGGACTGTATAGTTTAGCATGTTAAGTAAAATAACTTTTTCACTGGACATTTACCTAAAAATGTATAATTCATATCATTTTAGAACCGAAGCACTGACTCTAGGATGGACCATGAAAGTATCAATTGTCAATATAATACTTCCATGGGTGGATGGTACCATTGCGGATGGGTAATCCGTGCACCAGCGGCTGATTGGTAGTATGAAAAAGGCCTGTCGTATACGAAAAGTGTTTTAGTAGCGCGCGCTGTGTGACAAGGATGTCCGCAACCAGATTTAAAATATGTACTATAAGCCGTATTAAGTTACATTTGTAGTAGTAAAAGCTTAAGATAAGGTCAAGTAATATAACGATCAATAAATGGAAAGACGAAAATACATATGGGTAAAATGGCACTATATCTGCGCATGTCAGTATTCAGATAGGGAAGTTGGGCTAATTTTCCGATATTTATTGCGCACTATAATCTTCTTTCATTCACTACTTAAATTAACAGTATCACAGCTGGTTGTACTTTAAGTTTGTATTTATGTGAACATGTTACACAATTTTTGTTGCCTAAATACGACTTTAAACTGCAGTATTTATTAAAAGGTGAATAAAAAGAAGTTCTTAATCAAACAAAAATGTTGAGGTAAGTAAAAATATCTATTTTCTTCTAGAAACAGTTAAATTCATTTAGGTTTGTTTTCGTCTTTAGATGCAAAACTTTACAACAAATAAAATGTGCAACATTGTATCGATACTGTTTTCAACAGCAATGTAACAGTGTTTAGCTACATTTGGATTTCATAGATATTTGTCATTTTGTTGACAAATCTTAAAAGTTATTTTTTCAGCCTCTTAGACTTTAGTATTATCAAAAAAGAAAAATGCTCCGATTTGATCAAAACTGATGTTTCGGGCATGAAGTATGTTCTTGAGATTGTGCCATTCTCCGTTACAAATATGCCTGCATAAGATGGAAGTGGCAAGAATGGGGCTGTACTAGGTGAACATTATTTAAGGTCACATGTTAGCAATAAATATTAAAACTCGTACAGTATCATACAGCAGGTTTACTTAGTGTTCAAAATTAAGCACAACTTTTAAATGTTTAAACTGAGTTATATCCAAAACAAGCTTACTGGTTTCTTGTTTTAATAAAATGAAATAAAGAAATGGTACTGACAGCAATTACAGATCATTTTCTGATACTTTTTTTAACTATTTGTTTTAGAATGGAGGATGGTGTCTGTAGAATGAAGGATAAATCCTTACAATTCATAGACAATAAAAACGTTCAATTTACCCATGATACAGACGAAATTTATCAGGGCAAAGGCTTGCATGAAAATGGATCCACTAATAGAGGCATGGACAAAACTTGCTACAGCGCAGACTTGTCATGTCAATTCTGTAATGTTGCATGCAAAGATGCATGCGAGAAGAAAGGCAATCTTCAACCTGACGAACAGTCTCAAAAGATAATGTGCGTGAATTCGGCGTCTGATCAAAGTCAAGATGACAGGTTAGAATCTCAGAAGAAAAGCATGCATGACAATCAGTCCCATACAGACTTATGCCCGTTCAAAATTCTGTCTGCAATTGAATGTATTAAAATGCAGGATGGTGACAAGAAAGTTGTGCGCGGTAATGAACGTTCTTCATACAAAAGGACCAGTCAGCAATCTAATATATTTACCAGTGTTCCATCTTCGAAGACAATAACGTACCCTGTTGTTTATATTAAGGGGCAAGGATGGCTTGGCATGAATACTGTGGTCCAAGAAAAGGTTATAATAAAGTTTCCAGATGATACTTCAACTATCAACACAGCCAAATACAGTGCATCAATGATAGAAAAATCTAAAACGCCACCTTCTACATCGGGGAATTGCATATCTATTTTATCCAGATGCGCATGCCTTTACTTCTGGCAGATATATTAATTGCTTTTAGAAAAATATATGAGAATATTTATTGCTTTCTGAGTGGTTAGAAATAATAAATTCGTTTAGATTGATTAATAATGTTTATAATATGCATAACTGCCGTATGTTGTGAGGTAATAAACAATGCTCGCTCTATTATAAACGAGAAACAACTTGATGAAGAGAATAAAATAAAATATTTTCTACCCATCTGTGTTGCATATGTCAAATGTGTTTAAATTGTAACACAGTGGAGTGAGATATACTTGGAAATGGGCATTTTTATAAGGACAAGGTTTTTTTGTGGTTCCTTTTCTTTAACGTTACTTATAGACCTTCAATGATAATTAAGCTAAAGAACTCAACCCACGAAAAGATAAAGACGGCATCTACTGTCGGTTTGAAATACCATTATTCTTTCATATGTCACTGATAACTGCTGCAATTGTTCTTTTGGATATATCATGTATATGTAAACATATGTTCAGTTAATTAAATAACTCATTAATCCTTCCTACAGGTATCTCATTCGTTTAACAACACAACAATATCAATTTACACATGCTAAGTTGAACCTGAAGAAGTATGCCTTTGAAGTATTTTCCTTTTACATCAACCATTGAACTTTTTACTAAAACGGACAACAAATATTTTGAAAAGTATATGTCCGTAATCAAAATAAGACAACGTCCTCGTTGGTCTCTTGGTTGTGTGCTCTCCAAGATTACAGGAGGTCAGGGGTTCGATCTCAGGCCAGGTCAAACCAAAGTCTTGAAAACTAATATTTGCTGCTTCTACGCTAAGCACGTGGCATTTAGTAGTTATCGCAAAGAATGGTTGTCTTGGATTCATAATAATGTTTCCAAGTATGATGACGTCTTCCTGCGGGCTGCTTCTGTAATACCCTGTCAACTAGCACATAAAAAAAACCAGGCTCAGCGTTAGGTCCAGTGTAATGTAAGGTTCATATTCATATCACATAAATATGTTCTCGTCCTGAAACTATAGTATTTGCCACAGGACGTGTAAAAACCAATCTATCCATCCATCCATTATTTGACTTTCTGGTAATGTGTGAGCACTGTATTATTTAGTGTTAAAAACCAATCAATCTATACATCCATTATTTGACTTTCTGGTAATGTGTGAGCATTGTATTATATAGTGTTAAAAATCATTTAAATAGAACGAATTGTTATGTAAGTAATATTTTTGAGACTAGGACCACGCCTTGTTTAAAACCTTAAAATGAATTTGATTGCAATTCATCCTCGCATTCACACTATCTACAGATACGATTTAACGATTAGTTGTGAAAAAATATATAGCTTTCATCTCCAGATGAATCAATGTTTTCAGTGGCTAGGCGGGATCAGAGAACCCTTCAACGTCTATATATCCTTAGTCAATCTATTTCTTTGCGTTCCGTTATTTCATTTAGGGGGTTTCCCTTATTTTGGTTATTCCCGTGTAATATTTTTGCACGGATGCTTTCGGTTGAGTGTATATAAGGAATTTGTATAAGTGTGTTTGATTAATGCGACGTTTGTTACAAAGTTGGAAAGGACGTGTTGTTAGTATATTGTTTTGGGTTAGCTTTCCCTCCCTCCCCCTCTAGCTTTGTATGCCTGATAATTATGCGTTTGGTAATAATATTACATGTTGACATTGATACACATATATGATCTTTATTGTTTTGTTGCAATCTTTGTAACGAATGCACAACCCATTTTCTTGTTTGGTGTTTATTTGAGTTGGACTAGAAAAGTATTTATTTTAGTACGAATGAAATAAACAGTTTTATTCAAAACCCTCTATACTGTATAGTTATGAAGTCATCCAAGACTTGGTACTAATTTGAATTATATAACTGAATTGAGCCGTCTTGGTCATCCCTTTCTTTTTGTTGCACTTTGTTCCATATAATGCCCCCTAGAATCATGTGTTATTTAGAATAGCTCACATACCATAGCTTCACTTTTAATTACTGTAATTTGTGTGGAGATTTTAATTGTTAATTATATTTCAAGTTGTCAGTTAAAATTTGCAATATCTTCTTTTTTCTCGAGAATATGCGACGGAGATAGATAAATGAGAACTATATATTTTATTTCTTGCCAAGAAGTTCAGCAATATTTCATTCTTTTAGCACTCAACGAGCAAAGGCAAGTATTCGACAAAGAAAATACCATATGTGATCATTTGTCTTAGTACTTTTAAATCTTATGTAATTGCAAAAACACAAATTTACATAAACTGGGTCAGTTAATATTAAAACAAAATATTAAAAAAAACCGTGTATTTACTATTAACCATTTTTGAACTACTTGGTATCATATAAGAAATCGATGGTTCACGTCGTTTCAATTTTTGATCATTTATGTCTCCATATTAATATTGTGTATGATGGTATTCCCATCTATTTGATTTATTATTTGTATATTAATGGAGTTGACTTTCTAAGTTAAAAAAATACATTATTTTGGACAATAAAATAGTTTTAATTAACTGTCTTATTTGCGTAACTTTAACTTGCCAAATTAATTTTATTCGGACAATCGAATTACTAATTTTCCGTTTGTTTATCCTTACAGGTTTTTGTCGAGCCTGCGAAATTTTTTCGCTAAAGCGAGACAAAGCGATCCTAGATTTCGTCGTCGGCGGCGTCAAAATTTAGGTTCAGTCTGCGGTTTAAGCTTTTTTGGACATCAATAACTTTGTCAAACCTACATGGAATTAGATGAAATTTGGACAGATGCTCGTTTATGACCAAAATACAGTATCCAGAGCAAAATTTTTTTTTCCGTATTTTACTGATAAATGGACTTAGTTTAGTTTTTTTTCACACTTAACATTCAGAGTCAGTCTGAGGTTAAAGTTTTTCAGTCATAAAGACTGTCAATTTTACTCTATAATCTCCCTGGTTAAACAGTAACTAATTTATAGGGATACCCGACTGAATGCCATGAGTCGAGTAAGTTGTAAAAACAGCAGAGAAATGTGCAATAAAAGATTTATTTAAAAAAAATAATAACTTTGTGAAACCTTCATTGAATTTTATGAAATTTGGATAGAAGCTTGTTTATGACCAAAGTACAGTATCCAGAGCAAAATTTTGAAAATATTTTTTTTCATTTTTCCGTATTTTACGGATAAATGGACTTAGTTTTTTTATTACATTTAACAAATAGATACAGTCTGGGGTTAAAGATTGTTACACATCAAATACTTTGTCAAACCTTCATAGCATTTTATGAAACTTTTTTATGATTAAGAGTTAATGTCTGAAGCACACTTTTAAAAATATATTTTCATTTTCAGTATTTTTATGATAGATGGACTTTTTTTACAAATAACATTTACTGACAGTCTGTGATTTAATTTTTTTGACCCGATAAGTTTGTCAATCTTGATAGATTGTTATGAAACTTGGACAGAAGCTAGTCTTCAAGACCAAGATATAGCATACAAAGAGAAAGTTTGAATCTTTTTTAACATTCTGTATTTTACTGACAAATGGACTCACTTTTCAAGTCAACATTACACTTTAACACTGACAGCAGCAATCGTAGGCGAGACACAGGGTTCTGCGGAACCCCTTGCAATTTTTGTTGTTTGAACTCCTATATGATTTCATAATCGCTATATAGTACTTTCGTTCTTCCACTGCTTTTGAGTCATTTAGATCTTACAAACTAAGGTGTCAGTCTCATGGGTCTAATTGTAAGCAACTGCCGTTTTCTTTCATTATCATTAAATACATGTATTTGCTCTTAAACCCGCCACATTCCTAAAGTGCCGGTCTCAAGTCAGGAGCCTGTAGTCAAGTGGTTGTCGTTGTTAACTGTCGTTTAATATTACTTTCTTATACATGTTATATGGGGCCGCTAGTTGTCCATTTAGAATTGTTTGCTAGCTTTTTGTGTATCGAAGTAAACTCGCAATGTCTCGAGATTTTTTTTTCTTTGGATTACTTTATTTGAAAACCTAGATTTGTTTATAACAGTGTGAACCTATACCTAAAGTATGTTCACTCCTAAGTAAAAGAAAATTTAGTCAATGAAGGTTTTCTGTTATAATTTTCAATATTCTTTCAATGTTTTGTTGATTATCCTAGAACTTTTAGCCATTTCGTAATTATAGACATTATACATGTATATAGTACATACAGTATGTGCAAATTTGAAATATAAATTGAAGAATTGGTGGGTGTACGCAAATGAAACGGTCCATAAAAGAACACAATAAAACAAGAAAATCTGTACTAATCAAATCTATTTCAATAACTAAGGAACCTTATAGAATCTCAAATGCTTTTTACCTATTACCGCCAGATTCACATGTAAGTTGCAACGCGTTTTTCTAGAGCGCACGCAAAAAACCCAATGATATATGTTGCTCTAGAGTACGCACAGACGTATAACAAAACTACCGAACTCTAAGGCAAATTCAAAAAGGGTGTGTCCATAAAAACTGACAAAATCAAACGCTATCAATCAACGGAACAAGTGAAAAACAACTGCCATATTACTGACTTGGTGCAGGTACTTCCCGAAGAAAACGAACTGTTTCATGTTTCTCTAGGGCACGCGAACAAACTTTTACTCGTTGCTCTAGCAAACGTTGGAAAAACTGTACTCAGACCCAAATAACCCGTCCCTTTTCCTTTTGTTGCACTTTGTACAATATAATGCCCTCTAAAATCATGTGTTATTTAGAATAGCTCACATACCATAGCTTTACTTTTATTTACTGTAATTTGTGTAGAAATTTTAATTGTTAATTTTATTTCAAGTTGTCAGTTAAAATTTGCAATAACTTTTTTTTTCTCGAGAATATGCGACGGAGATAGATAAAGGAGAACTATATATTTTATTTCTTGCCAAGAAGTTCAGCAATATTTCATTCTTTTAGCACTCAACGAGCAAAGGCAAGTATTCGACAAAGATAATACCATATGTGATCATCTGTCTTACTACTTTTAAATCTTATATAATTGCAAAAACACAAATTTACATAAATTGGGTCAGATAATATTGAAACAAAATATTTTAAAAACCGTGTATCTACTATTAACCATTTTTTGTCTCCATATCAATATTGTGTATGATGTTATTCTCATCTATTTGATTTATTATTTGTATATTAATGGAGTTGACTTTCTAAGTTAAAAAAATACTGTTATCATTATTTTGGACAATAAAATAGTTTTAATTAACTGTCTTATTTGCGTAACTTTAACATGCCAAAATAATTGTATTCGAACAAACGAATTACTAATTTTCCGTTTGTTTATCCTTACAGGTTTTTTTTCGAGCCTGCGAAATTTTTTCGCGAAAGCGAGACAAAGCGTTCCTAGATTCCGTCGTCGTCGGCGTCAACATTTAGGTTCAGTCTGCGGTAAAAGTTTTTTTGGACATCAATAACTTTGTCAAACCTACATGGAATTAGATGAAAATTGGACAGAAGCTTGTTTATGACCAAAATACAGTATCCAGAGCAAAATTTTTAAAATATTTTTTTTTCATTTTTCCGTATTTTACTGATAAATGGACTTAGTTTTTTATTACATTTAACAAATAGATACAGTCTGGGGTTAAAGTTTGTTACACATCAAATACTTTGTACAAACTAAGGTGTCAGTCTCATGGGTCTAATTGTAAGCAACTGCCGTTTTCTTTCATTATCATTAAATACATGTATTTGCTCTTAAACCCGCCACATTCCTAAAGTGCCGGTCTCAAGTCAGGAGCCTGTAGTCAAGTGGTTGTCGTTGTTAACCGTTTGCCAGAACTGTTTTCGTTTAATATTATTTTCTTATAGTTACATGTTATATGGGGCCGCTAGTTGTCCATTTAGAAATGTTTGCTAGCTTTTTGTGTATCGAAGTAAACTCGCAATGTCTCGAGATTTTTTTCTTCGGATTACTTTATTTGAAAACCTAGATTTGTTTCTGACAGTGTGAACATAGACCTATATTAAGTAAAAAAAAAAATTAGTCAATGAAGGTTTTCTGTTGGAATTTCAATATACTTTCAATGTTTTGTTGATTATCCTAGGACTTTTGGCCATTTCGTAATTATAGACATTATGCATGTATTTATATATACAGAATGTGCAAATATAAATTGAAGAATTGATGGGTGTACGGAAATGAAACGGTCCATAAAAGAACACAATAAAACAAGAAAATCTGTACAAATTAAATCTATTTCAATAACTAAGGAACCTTATAGAATCGCAAGTGCTTTTTACCTTTTATCGCCGGATTCACATGCAAGTTGCAACGCGTTTTTCTAGAGCGTACGCAAAAAACCCTGCTTTGTGCTGTAGCCCGACACGACCGAATGTTTTATCGTACTAGCTTACAAAAATCATCATGGTAACTAACTTATAAGAGGAACATACCGCCTCGTTGGTGCCGTGGTAGCGTGTTTGTCTGGAATGCGGAATGTCATGTGTTCTATCTCCGGCCGGCCATAGCGAAAATTTAAAAAATGGTATTTGCTGTTTCTTTACTAAGCATGTGGTAAAGAGTAAGAAAAAGAACTGGTCGGCTCGGAGTCGGAATGATGTGTCCAGCTAAGGTGACGTATCTTTGATTTTAAATGCTGCAATAATTCAAATTGTCAATTTTGCTATTCTTGATCTTGATGTTTGAGTGTTCATTTCTCAAAATGTTCTGTTCCCGTTTGCAGTAACGTTTATGAAATACACGACCGTTATTTGTGAAATTAGTAGAATTACGTCATACATTTGGTTTGAAAGTTGGGATGAATATATATGGAAATCTTTCAAAAACATATCATATAATGTTTTTATGACAATGCTATTGATTGAGTGAAATTCGTTGATTGGCTTAACTCATACATGTTAACTGTATGCTTTTGAAAATTGTTTTCTTCGGTATTAACATCGATTTTTGTTTTAATTACGCTATTTTGTTTATCAGATCTGTATGTAATTCCTTAATATAAGCACAGCAAAAGATCATGCTTTATCAAGAACTTTCATGATATTTACATAAAAACGGAGGTGTTCTTAATCATCTTAATCTATCTAATTTGTAATTTTGAACTTATTACGTATAACGTAATGCAGATAATGAGAGTGTGCAGGTTTTTCAGTACTGTATGTCTTTTGTCATATGATGAGATGTGATCTGCAGTACAAATCTTTTGATTACGTTGTTTTTCCCTGTTTGTTTCACTGTTAAGGCCCGTTGTCACTATCAAAGTTTTCTTGTACAAGTTTTTTGGTGGAATTATTTTGAGTGACAACTGTCAAAGAAAACTTTTTTCAAAATCTTTGACGGACTTGGATGGAATAGATCCTCATCCTATTTTTCATGACATTTGGATGGATTTTGACGGGAATTATCCAATCTCAGTGCAGTGTTTTCTTTGACCAAATTTTTGATGAAAAATTCTGATAGTGACAACCGATGACTTGGACCAAGTATACCTATTAAAAGTTTCCTTTGACAGCGTTTTTGTTGAAAAACTTTGATACTTGGACCAAGTTTTTCTGGTCAAAGTTTTCTTTGACCAAGACAACTTTGATAGTGACAACCGGGCTTAACACGGGTCTATATATTAAGGAGAAGATTGAGCACTAAGCCTTTCATATGTTTAAACTTAATGTGTCTCTTCTTAGTCAGAATCCCGAAGATCGATGTCAGTGGTTGTCTTTTAAAAAAAATTCTTTGAAATTTGTTATGATACCGTTGTTTTGTCTATTTCAAATTGTTTTATACTGTAAATATTTAGTTGTGAATTGACTCGTTCGTCCCTTCGATATTTGGTGGATAAGCTAATTTTGAATTTGGTTTTACGTATAATAGCGTAATTCAGAAAGTGAGTGATAGTTGCTTCATCTGCAAGTAATCTAACAGAGATCTCCTTAATTTTCACAATATATCAAGTACATCGAAAATAAAATTCCGCTAAGTAAAAAAAAATCACTTAGAACTAATTATGTACCTTTAAGTAGGGGATGGCATAAGATATTATTGCAGTTATATCTTCTATAAAGTAAACAAACATGCAAAAATAATGTTTACCTCGAACGAGTACAAAACGTTTATTCGTTAGAGCTGATATTTACAATGTTTGAAGAAAAGTAAACAAGGTTCAGGCATATGCTTCGCAATATTAAACAAGTTTCTCGCATATGTTTTGCAGTAATACACATTAAAGCACGTTTAATGTTCTAATGCCTATCGATAAACGCCATCTCTTTTATCAAAAGATTCTCTTTTTCCTTTCGTACAACTAATTTGATAATTGTTTACAAATATGCTTGTACTTTTACGAGACTTTCTGAAGGCCAATGGCGTATGAATAAACTCATCATAGATACCAGGATTGAAATTTTGTATTTTCGCCAGACGCGAGTTTCGTTTACAAAAGATTCATCAGTGACGCTCGAATCAAAAAAAGTTAAAAAGGCCGAATAAAGTACGAAATTGAAGAACATTGAAGACCAAAAATTCCTAAAGTTTTGCCAAATACATCTAAGGTAATCTATTCCTAAGGTAGAAAAGCCTTAGTATTTCAAAAATGTAAAGTTGAAACGTCTACAAATTAGAAAAAACACAACTTAAAAGCAATGAAAGATATTTACTGGTACATTTGTTCCAGCATTTAACATCAAATAGCTGACAATAAAACATGTGAATTTTTACATATTTTTTTTTAAACTGTATACATTAAAGCATATTTTCGAACAGTATTCACATTAACCTACCTAAACAGGATCATTTTCAACTGTAATAGTCGTAATTGATTGCTAGGCTCGAAAAAGTCGAGACATGGCGTAACCATGATAAAATATCTGAAAAGAGTAAACATTTATTTGCAAAGACGATAAGAGTAGAATTTTTGATTTCTCAAAATGAGAAATAAAAACTTACGAAAGTCCTGAATTTTCCACACTTTTTAGGTATTAACAAATCTTGTTTTTAAATGAATTACAAATGATTTCTTTAATTGCGGATTTCACTCGAAATAGTGTAAAAAAGCAAACACTCGTTGAATAATTGTAAGCACAGAACTTGCATCAGTAGCTGACTTTTTTTCCTCACAGTTTCAATATTAATTTTTCAACTATCAGTGCAGCAGAAAATACATTTACTTTAAACTTTTCATGCTTTGTTAAGAGTGAAATATTTCTTCTTTGTCCCATTTTAACCAACACATATAACTTGTTCAGAGGATAAGGCTACAATTTCCCTTTGTCAATAATAAAATTGAGAATGGAAATGGGGAATGTGTCAAAGAGACAACAATCCGACCATAGAACAGACAACAGCAGAAGGTCACCGACAGGTCTTCAATGCAGCGAGAAATTCCCGCACCCGGAGGCGTCCTTCAGCTGGCCCCTAAACAAATATATATACTAGTTCAGTCACAATGAACGCCATACTAAACTCCAAATTGTACACAAGAAACTAAAATTAAAAATAATACAAGACTGACAAAGGCTAGAGGCTCCTGACTTGGGACAGGCGCAAAAATGCGGCGGGGTTAAATATGTTTATGAGATCTCAACCCTCCCCCTATACCTCTAGCCAATGTAGAAAAGTAAACGCATAACAATACGCACATTAAAATTCAGTTCAAGAGAAGTCCGAGTCTGATGTCAGAAGATGTAACCAAAGAAAATAAACAAAATGACAATAATACATAAATAACAACAGACTACTAGCAGTTAACTGACATGCCAGCTCCAGACTTCAATTAAACTGATTGAAAGATTATGTCTTCATCATATGAATATCAGGCACAATCCTTCCCGTTAGGGGTTTAGTATCATACCATCATAACATATATGAGAAGAACATAACCCGTGTCATGCCCAATGTTTCTAGAGAGCGGGAAAGCTCCAATGAGACTTATGAAATGACTCCATTCGAACAAATCCACACAACTTCATAACAAAAATGTACCAATTCTTTATATATAAGGCTTGCTTTGATATGCTATGATTTACAAGTTTATTAATTATACAACAAATTACCATCCTCATTTGTTTATGAAAATGAGTTTATGTACAAATGGTGTGTATCCTTAACACTTTTCAGACACGAGCACGCCATTGAAAACTGTTAACGCACTGCTTCTTTATTGACCACCATCAATGCTGATTTGATGAAATCGTGATATTGAAGCCACACTATATGATCTAGGAAGTGTTCTTAGGTTATGTTAATGTTATATATAATCAAAATATTGTTCGTAAATACATGTTTACTTGTAATGAACTATGCATTTTGTAATTATTGATCCACAAGTCATCAGTAATAAATGATAAGCATATGTGTGCAATGGATGGTCTCATAACTTTTTGAAGAATTCCTGTAGATTACGACTTGTTGTTTTTGCAGCTTTCTTCAAACTGCGTTTTTCGGACGATACTGGTCTCACATCTAATAAATGTTTTTGAGACGAATACATTTCTTTGGGTGTCTGGTGCTTCTCAAAAGAGTTTTCACGTTTAGGTGGAGTAATCAGAAACTCGTGTTTGGCTGAATGGCGTAGTATTTCCGGTTCAGAACATCGACGACTTGTGCATGATCCTCGTCTACCATGTTCATCATGCTCATGACGATGGTGTTTTTCCAGTAATTCTGCTGTTCGTTTTCCCGCTACTATGTTGAATAAACCATACGACAAGAAAGCTTCTCGGTCCTAAAAAAATCGAAAAGTGGTTAAAAATGGCAAGTATTGAATGTATATACATGAATGTATATCTAAATTTTGTTTACACATGAATTAAAGGAGATAAGAGAACGTCAATGAGAAAGCAGCCTTACGGTGACCTGACGACGTATGTACACCAGACACGGTGTATATTCGGAACGCTTGCTTTCCGATACGCGTAACGCTTGCTTTCAGATTTATGTTGACGAAGAAGCAGGAGACAAGAAATGAGGATGGACGATACTTAAAGTGGATGGTAAATGGTGTTCTCTCTTGTATCTCACGGAACACTCGAGATATTTTTCTTGATAAAGATGGAATGCATGTCAGCATAATAATGTGTAATCAGGTCGTAAACGGTCCCACAAATGCAACACTTTAAACGATTGACCACAAGAATGCATTTCTTTCGTATGAAACTGTTTAAACATTTAGAATTTACTCAGGTTTTAAATCCTCTATAGGCTTTTCTGCTATTAATACTCTTCCGTTTCTCAAAATTCATTCAATCTAACCATATATGCTCTTTGAAATCAAAGTACTGAAGTACTGAACATCGGATGACCGCAATTTCTTGTGGATTGTCAAAAGCACTTGTCACAGAAAAAAATCACATCTCTATACCTGAAACTGAGGTTAATGCACAGAGATATTTTTTTTTCTGAGACAAGTTCGTGTGTGGATGATGAATAAATGACAGAAAATTCCACCTCACCGTAATAACTATTATATTGTAGTGATACAAATCAGTATACACTGGTTTGTTGTTATATATTGTATTAATATAACAGTTACATGTTTATATAATTTTCATCCATTTGTATATCATTCTATTCTACTATTCTAATAAGAGTGCAGTGCAAGTGCATGGTGGACACTCTAATGTAAAAATTCGATTTTTCTAAAAGATTGGATATGAGTAGGCATTTATATTTTCCCGCAAAAACAATCTTCCATGCAGAGTTACAGGTCCTTGCCGAGATTGTCGCAAAATGTTCTTGAGATATTCTTCCGCATGCTTTACCATATTAATGTTTTTTTACTTATATATATATATATCTCTCTAACGGCAAAACATTTTCATATTATTAATTTATGTTCTAAACAAAACTGAATATTGTTATCAGTATTCATTGAAGAGATGTATTTATAAAAAACGATAAGGAATGTTATTTTGCACTCTTTAATATCCACGTATTTATCATGTTTATAGATCGGTTACAAACCCAAAACGAAAGTTACGTAATGGAAATCTAGGCGATAGCAATACATCGGAATGCCCTCACGGTCATCGCGATGTAAAAATTACAGGAAACGCTGTCTTTCAGATTGTTTACCTTCAGCGTCATTCTGGAAAACGATTGCTTTCCGATTTTCAGGAAATGACTTCTTTCAGATGTAACGATTTGCTAATCATTGGTTCACATGCAGACTATAAAATTTCATTTTTGTTTCGATATTTATTTATTAACACAGCGGAGGTAACAAGTCAAAGTGGCACCTGGTTTGATCATCAAAGGGATATTTCACTCCAATAAAATATAAAATAAAGATTAAAATGTTAAATTCGGGACCCATTTCCTACGGGAAAAGAAAGATCTATGGCTACATCCACAAATGAGTACATAAAATAAGTATTAAAAATAAACACCCGAAAAAGATTAATGAATTACTACAGCAAATAATAGTGTTTCCTGTCCAAAGCTCTAAAAAAATCAACCCGTAATCAGTGTAATGGTTCAATCACAGTACCACAGTCCAATGTGTGTACTTTCGTATTTTCTAAAGAGATTACCTAATTATAAATCACGGGATATAATCCAGAAATGTTGACAGACTTTGGCAAATTTTGGGAATCTATATACCATTACCAAAACACATATAATAGATGTTAACTGCAACCACAATTATGCTAAAAGAAAAGCTATGTATTGTCTTTTGGACATATTTTGGTAAGCGGCGTTCTCCGATGCAAAATTTCGCCCTGAACATGCATGAAATATTTGCCACTAGACGTGGAGCAACCAATAATCAACAATCAATCGATGCAAAATTTGAAAAGCTACATGTAAAGCATGCAAGTGTGTATCAAATGCTTTCAACGGCAAAATGTAGCGCTGAATAACACGTTGATTTTATGGAAGTATGTAAAAAAATTTGAAAAATATTCTAAATATATTATATAGACTATATGGATCAAAAGTTTCTTACCTCTTGGGAGAGGGAACTTACTATTATCATGGAAGTATATTATCAAGTGGAAGGGATAAGCCGTTGAAATCAGTCACTATTTCAAACTTCCTGATCTATATGTTAAGGTCGAAAAAATCTTATGTGAAATATGACATCCCGCCTTTGATAACACAGATATGTCGGTAGTCTTGAAACATTACGTAATAGAAAGATTTTCTTTAATGAAATATGTTTGAACATGGTTAATTACTAGTACCATATTTGACTGAATTTGCACCCTTAAATCTTAAAGTAAGCGTTTCCTGAAACTGGATACCTGGAGTTTTTTTGTGAACCCGACTCCTGATGTCAGAGTATTTCAAAGATAGACTAGCGACCACATAAATACGTCTCTAGTAAAGAAAAGCTATGGATCATACTCCGATATCAAACCAAAATTTACCTGTGAAAAAAACCATAGAAGGCCCGAGAACACAGTTATTTCGTAGTGCATTTCTTTTAGACAATAAAGCCAAATTAAAAAAATCGCACCTGCTCTATCTCAAAAAGATTTTTACAGTGTAGTGTACTACTATTGGGACAAATAATATCAAAATTATAGAAAAGTCTACCAGCTCTAACTCAAAATATTGACAATTCTATGTTAAGGGGGTCTAAAATTCAGTTTGACAGCTTCAGGTTTTTGACCTTTTTTAACTGGACCAAATCACTACTTTACATAAAGATTCAGCACCCAAATTTTTTTAACATGTAATTTCATCCCCTTACTTAATATTTCATGCATAAAATATAAAGAAATTAATTTGGAAAGTGTATGAAAAAAATTTGCAAGTTATACACTGTCCACACTAGGGACTATATTTGTAGAGACAACGAAAATCTAAGGACGATAACTGTGTCCTCGGACCAGAAAACGCAAGTACATGTCTTGGCAGAGGTATGGCGCGGAATAAGGATAAAAAATACTTATTTACATATACACATAATTATGTCTGTATATATACGTAATTCGATTTATGTAAATATATACGGAATTATTTCTGTGTATACATAATTCAATTTACGTTTGTACGCGTAATTCGATTTCTGTATATACGTAATTCGATTTACGTATATACGTAATCATTTTTGTAATCACTTAATTATTTTTGTATATACGAAAATCGAATTATGCATATGGGTAAATAACTATTCTTGACCTTGATTCCGCGCCATACAGGGGAGACGCAGACGCATGTCAGTGCAGTGTCGGTATAAGATAAATATTCCAGAGAACATCTGATACGTTACAAATAGTACGTAAAAATTTAAAAAGAAAAACAACATAATTATTTTGGCAAATAAAACGACCCGCCTAAAACCAATGAACTTAATCACAGAAAATAGAACACGGGTATGTATACTAGATAATCAAGTATAATGCTCGTGGTCCTGACTCAAAGTTCTTTTCCAGTTGACAATGAAATAATACCTTTTAAGGTACATATCGTGGATATTTTTATTCTTTTGTGTTTCAGTATAAGATATTTTTTCCTTAGTATTACGTCGTCATACATTTCATTTCAAAATACTTTTAGCGACACCTATCTCGTCGCAATTTTCGCTATAATAAAAACATCGCCAAAAATTCTGAATTTACTGTAGGTTGATTGATTGCTGTTAGGTTAACATCTAGTTGGAAATTGTTCATGCATATTCATGACGATAACAAAAGACGAGAGCTTCAACTGTAACTGAAAATGAGAATAGGTTGGGAAGCGGTAGAAATTTTGTCTTTCAAAAGATCAACTGCAGACCCCTCCAAGAGTTGTTGCAAGGATTCTTTAACGTGCCGAGAATGTCACACTCTCCATAAACAATGCATCAGTATCAGCTTTTTAACATTGAAAATGATTTATTAAAAGGTATGAGTAGGTGATTTTCCCAATCAAAACCGTAGATGGCGTCGACTTATGTATTTCGTACAGCCAGACGGACGCTCCTAGTGGTGAATTGTACCCATCAGACGGAGAAACTTATACTATTTTCTATAACCAGGGTTGCCCTCTGGGGATTCAATATAGAAGTAAAAAGCCTGTAGTCATAGTTATGTTTATTAACGTTCATGCAAGGAGCATGATTTTTTTCTTCTTTATTCAGTTTATAATGTAAATCTAAATTTATTTCATACGTTAATGTTCACGGAAATATACCTTTTCTGAAATATGTTTTGCTCCATCGATATCAAAACGTTTACCGCCATCAACTTCGAAACTCTGTTTTCTCTCATCTTCAATACTTTTTTTCCTCTTAACTGAAAAAATAATCATTAAGTGTTTGATTTAACAAGAGGTGATCTCACACCAAAGTTAAACTGCAGGCAACGCCATAACAAACAAAACATGTAAAAGAACAAGAGCTGCAAATGTTGATTGCAATCCCCCCTTTTAAATTATATGGATTATGAACTTGTACCTTTATTGAGGTACTATCATTGGAATAAATATTATACCTGTTAATGATTTTTTACTTACTTTTACAGCATTTAAATCTTGTATTTTAACTGAGACAAATTTATAGGTTAACGCTATAAACGTTACAGTATTTTCAAAACCAACTTGGGAACAGACTTATATCATTCATTCGATACTATATCATGTATATGTTGTGGAAGGTCATTGATGCTTTCAACTTGAGTATAAATATTTGACAACTTCGAATGTCGATGCACACGTGTCACTTTCAAAAAATGGATCTATCCTAGCTGGGTTTTTTTTGTTTGCAACTTGAGACGTATCATCGGTATAACTGCATGTTTTCGTGAATTAAAAGTGTTCTAAAAATTCCCACATGGTCATCCATTTCCATTTTGAAAACTGGACTTTTTTTGCATCCGCCACTTCTACATATAATTATTTAGAGCAATTGTGTGTTCAACTGGTTTGTTACGACATTTGAAAAGAGCAAGTAAAGTATTTTTGGAAGATCTCACAATTAATTAAGGCTCGTGGATGCATTTTCAGTATAGATGTATTCCTCTATAAATACACTCCGTATAATCCTTTGCGTGGGACGGTAACAGCTATAGTAAGTGTAATTAGCGTAAACATCTTTTTGATGTATACATGTATGTCTGCATCAAAGCCAGTTTGCACTTTGTTGGAACATACCGGACAAAAGGTCAAACGGCACCGACCATTCATTTATTGTTGAGGGATGGGTGTGTGAATATTTCTTGGGACATACGTTATTTCGACTTAATAAAAAACAAAACTTATCTTTTTTACTAAATAACATACTGGAACAAGAAATCTGTTTCAAAAATCAATTTTGCATTTCGTTTTCCTAATTGTCAATGGAAACAAACTATTTTGTCGGTGCCTAAAATTGTAAGATTGTGTTTTTTTTCATATAAATATTTATGACTGCTATTTAACGTTCTATTTTTGTAATTGTTAACTAAATAGTTTTTAGATGAACAAGATACGAACTTCATTTAAGAGTTGAATGCTTCTTTTGTGACAGTTTTATTGGGATGTAAAAGCGCTTTATACTAAAAATGTGCGCACTATCAACGCTTTTACACCCCTATTAAACTACAAAAAGAAGCATTCGATTCTTATAATTAGCTTTATGCTACAACCATAAAATTAGGAGTTATTTCCAATTTTTCGTTTATTTTCCTATGAATTGTTGTGGCGTTGTGCTGACATGAATGTTGCATTTTATTGGGAAATAAAATCTAATTATTGTAATGCCTCTCAATTGTTGTCAGTACAGATTCTTATGAAACATAGTCATGTAATGTAATCATAACAAAATATAGCATATTTATGTGTGTGTGTCGTGTTATTTAAACGATTGATGACCACCATAATGAACATGGCAGAGGTCTAGGGGAAGGGTTAAGATCTCACAAAACATGTTTAACCCCTCCGCATTTTTGCGCCTGTCCCAAGTCTGGAACCTCTGGCCTTTGTTAGTCTGGGATGTCTTTTTTCAATTTTGGTTCATTTATATGTTTCGGAGTTTAGTGTGACGTCCATTTTCGCTGAACTGGTATACATTATTGTTTAGGGGCCATCTGAAGCCCGCCTTCGGGTTCGGGATTTTCTCGCTGTGTTGAAGACCCATTGGTGGCCTTGGGCTTTTTTCTGCTCTTTATTCTGGTTTTTGTCTCTTCGACACATTCCCCGTTTACCTTCTCAATTTCATGTTATATGCAGATAAAACTGGTCCAATCCAACCCCATTTGGTGCCTGTATTGAATGGAACTATCTGAGCCATGTGGTGTTTGTAATTGTTCGGCTTTGCTAGCTATATGGTATTTGTGTGGTCTGACGCACTGTAAATTATTGAGCGACTGCATTGTCCTTGAATTATTTGTGTAGAAAACTCAATTTAAGCATTAAAAGCTGCTGTTCGCATATCTTTATACTACATATATTTGGAATCATTAGTGTAGGTATTACTTGTATTTAGAATAAAAGTACAAATCATTATCATTTCATGACTGATTATATATCTAATAAGTTGGCACGCGAGCATATCTGCTGTATACAAATGTTCGCTATTATTCCTCAGTTCTTAGTGGGTAGAGATATATAAAAGTCGGCGATGGCAATCAACTCGTCATATGGACGTTAATATGCACAGCTTTAGATATAAGTATTAATACGCAGCTACCGCAATACCAGGTCACACATTAACCTCCCATGAAGTACAAACACGTAGATATCAATGACAATGTTATGAGTTTTTTTTGTATTCATAAATAAGGTTTGACCGTATTAAAATAACATGAAGAAATAATATCTGAATTTATGAAGAAAAGGACCTAAACTGCTTGACTTGATGTATAACTGACCCTGATTTCAGATTTAACAAATTTCCATACCAACTCAGACAAGAAGAACTCAGGCAACGCAATAAAAGGATACATGTATAATTCTAAAAAAGCTAATCTTCATTAACAGAGCAATGAAAAAGTGACGCACTTTATGTGACACTGTCAGACAGACACACAGTCATATTATAATTTCAAGGACTGTGAATACCAAACAGAGTTGACCTCTCATAACTATGTGACATTACAAACAACCGATATAAAATTCATGCAGAACCAATCTAAGCAATTTACGTACAAAATATTGTAATCCTGTCGTGCATAGTTGATAAGATATAAAAACTCATGTTGGCCGGAAAAAATAGTACACTTCTTTCCAGTTCGATTAGCATATGCATCGTACATGTAATTCATCTACCGATAATTGTTGGCTTAGATTATTATACATGATTAATACTGCAATTCCCGATCTATTTCGATTAAAGCTGACAACTGTTGCATAAAAATGAGATCAAGGTGAAATTAAAGTACATTATATAAACTATCTCTCCCTCTATACAATTCTTTAATGTAGAAAATATATCGCAAAGTTTTCGCAAGTAAGGAAAACATACAGTTGACTGACTGATTGTTGCTTGTTTAACATCCAGTGGCTAATATCGCATGCATATTCAGAATGGAAAAAAAGAAGGAATCTATAAAAGTAAGTATATGTTGATCAAAGTAGAAAGACCAGGTCGGAGGGCAAGAAAATTGAACTGCCGCTTGAAAATATGGGATGTAGGATAGAGGCAGATATTCTATCTTGCAATATGCCACATACGGACCTCTCAGAGAGTTGATTGAAGGGTTCTTTAACTATAGCGTGAATGGAGCGTGAAGTCCACCTCACATGGGCTATCGAATTAAATGTCCCTATTCCGACTCAACGTGGCCGCGTTTTTATGCATCCTGCACAGCCAAACGAACTACCCACTTACTGCCAGACAGGAAAATTCCAGGGATGACCACATTTCTTTACGCCAGTCAAAAATTGAGATGAAAACGAAAATTGGAAAAACGTGTGACTATAAATAAATATATACGTTTAAATATGTGACAACTGTTCTCCATCGCACAACCTTAGGTTATACAGGGCTAACACTTTGTTTTATATATACTTCGCCTGAAATTTAGCCCAGCAGTGAGGGTATGGTACGGGTTTTATAGAATAGAGAATAGTGGACCAATACTACATAATGATCGGCCAAAAAATAAAGAATAGAGAATAGTGGGCCAATACTACAAAATGATCGGCCAAAAAATAAAGAATAGAGAATAGTGAACCAATACTACAAAATGATCGGCTAAAAAAAATATAGAATAGAGAAAAATAGGCCAAATAAATAAAGAATAAAGAGTAATGGAGTGTTCAAATATTATATAAAGAACAAAGATTAATGGACAAAAATAAAAAGAATAGAGAAAAATGACAAACAAAATTAAAGAATACTTATAACCATTTGAAAGCCAGAGATGTATGAATACGTAGAAATGTTTGGAGGTAAATGACCAATAGGGACCTTCAAAGAATTGCAAACTCGATATGTAGGTCTTTATACACTAGTGTACCGAAATATCAGTCTCAGAGCTGCAGGCATTACAAAAAATTATCAGGAGAAGTCCAACTCAATTGCCATAACTCTGTTAAATAAATGACTGAAAAATGTGAAACGCATACTCAATCAATGTCATCGTTATAATATTTCATAACTATGATTATAATGCTATAGGCATTCAGAACAAAACCCTGATATCTACCGATCTGAGGAATTTCTAACTTGACCATATATCCATACCCTCATGGAAAATTGAATTCAAACAACACTTTTAATAACGAAATCCTGAAATTTATGATAATCAGAACAGCATTCAAAATCTCAGCAGTAAAACTGTTTTTACCAAATGACTGTGATGTTGTGATAGAATTAAGAATTAAGAAAAAAATTTGGATAGTGTTTTTGGTAAATGAATTAAGAAATAAGGTCATGCAAAATAAAACAAAAATACTTTTGTTTTAGGATTTCCCCGTCTATTTTTTTTGTATACTTTCAAATGCCTAGTACCCTTAAGGGTTTTTTTTTGTACTTTTGGTATTGAATCGAGACAAAACTGCAGGTGAACCCTTTATACTCAAGGCAAAAACATTCATTGAAATAAAAAAAAAATCCTTCACTACTGTTCTAAATGTGTAAAATCCAGGCACAGAATATAATAGAATAGAATTATATGCATGGTTTAGCCTAAACAAGAAAATGACAACAACCGAACAATTCCTCAAAACGTCAATCACTCGGTCGGAGAAACTTTCCGATCATGAAATTTCGTTTAAACACTTTTCGTAACGAAAGGTGTATCTTAGGCCGGATATCTTCAAACTTTGTAGGTTTTGATACTTTTTAGAATACATTAACAATCTTTCGTGCGAAGATTTGCAATACAGGTACCCTTTCTTGATGTGCTTCATAAAAATAGATTACCAGGTAGTTTTTACTTATGTGTGCTGTTACACCACTCTCCCAGGTTAGGGGAGGGTTGAACGTTCACAAGCATGTTTATGTTTCAGAAAAGGGAGAACGTTTGGTACCATTAAAACGTTTAAACCCGCTGCAATTGTTTGCACCTGTCCTAAGTCAGGTATCTGATGTTCAGTAGTTGTCGTTTGTTGATGTGGTTCATAAGTGTTTCTCGTTTCTCGTTTTTTATATATTAGACCGTTGGTTTTCCCGTTTGAATGGTTTTACTCTAGTAATTTTTGGGGTCCTTTATAGCTTGCTGTTCGGTGTGAGCCAAGGCTCCGTGTTGAAGACCGTACTTTGACCTATAATGGTTTTCTTTTATAAATTTTGACTTGGATGGAGAGTTGTCTCATTGGCACTCATACCACATCTTCTTATATCTATTAACTCTGCCATATTCTTGGTTTGCACGTACCAAGTCAGGAGACTATAGTACAGTGATTGTCGTTGGTTAATGTCTGTCATATTTGTTTTTCGTAAATTGTTTTGTTATAAATTAGGCCGTTAGTTTCTCGTTTAAATTAGTTCACATATTTCATGTTGGGGCCTTTAAAAGCCGACTATACAGTATGAGGTGGCCTATAATTGCATACTGCCTCTTCATTTTACTCTTGTTGATAGCTATCTCATTCGTACCACATTTCCTCATTTTTATATATGTAGTAATATCTAACTTTTCTGTTGTTTTCATGGGAAACTTTTGGAAAGATACAAATACGAAAACAAAAATCTTTATATAATAATCAGAAATTAAATATGCATAAATTCGTTATTTTGGACATTACTCACTTTGCCTCCCCAACCATGTAGGTTATACAGGGTTAACTCTATATTTCATATATACTTCGCCTGAAATTTAGCCCAACAATGAGGGTTTGGATTGGTAATAGAGAATAGTGGACCAATACTACAAAATGATCGGCCAAAATAAAATTAAGAATAGAGAAAAATAGGCCAAACAAATAAAGAATAAAGAGTAATGGAGTGTTCAAATATTATATAAAGAATAAAGATTCATGGACAAAAATAATAAGAATAGAGAAAAATGACTAACAAAATTAAAGAATACTTAACCATTTGAAAGCCAGGGATGTATGAATACGTAGAAATGTTTGGAGGTAAATGACCAATAGGGACCTTCAAAGAATTGCAAACTCGATATGTAGGTCTTTATACACTAGTGTACCGAAATATCAGTCTCAGAGCTGCAGGCATTACAAAAAATTATCAGGAGAAGTCCAACTCAATTGCCATAACTCTGTTAAATAAATGACTGAAAAATGTGAAACGCATACTCAATCAATGTCATCGTTATAATATTTTATAACTATGATTATAATGCTATAGGCATTCAGAACAAAACCCTGATATCTACCGATCTGAGGAATTTCTAACTTGACCATATATCCATACCCTCATGGAAAATTGAATTCAAACAACACTTTTAATAACGAAATCCTGAAATTTATGATAATCAGAACAGCATTCAAAATCTCAGCAGTAAAACTGTTTTTACCAAATGACTGTGATGTTGTGATAGAATTAAGAATTAAGAAAAATATTTGGATAGTGTTTTTGGTAAATGAATTAAGAAATAAGGTCATGCAAAATAAAACAAAAATACTTTTGTTTTAGGATTTCCCCGTCTATTTTTTTTGTATACTTTCAAATGCCTAGTACCCTTAAGGGTTTTTTTTGTACTTTTGGTATTGAATCGAGACAAAACTGCAGGTGAACCCTTTATACTCAAGGCAAAAACATTCATTGAAATAAAAAAAAAATCCTTCACTACTGTTCTAAATGTGTAAAATCCAGGCACAGAATATAATAGAATAGAATTATATGCATGCGTTTAGCCTAAACAAGAAAATGACAACAACCGAACAATTCCTCAAAACGTCAATCACTCGGTCGGAGAAACTTTCCGATCATGAAATTTCGTTTAAACACTTTTCGTAACGAAAGGTGTATCTTAGGCTGGATATCTTCAAACTTTGTAGGTTTTGATACTTTTTAGAATACATTAACAATCTTTCGTGCGAAGATTTGCAATACAGGTACCCTTTCTTGATGTGCTTTATAAAAATAGATTACCAGGTAGTTTTTACTTATGTGTGCTGTTACACCACTCTCCCAGGTTAGGGGAGGGTTGAACGTTCACAAGCATGTTTATGTTTCAGAAAAGGGAGAACGTTTGGTACCATTAAAACGTTTAAACCCGCTGCAATTGTTTGCACCTGTCCTAAGTCAGGTATCTGATGTTCAGTAGTTGTCGTTTGTTGATGTGGTTCATAAGTGTTTCTCGTTTCTCGTTTTTTATATATTAGACCGTTGGTTTTCCCGTTTGAATGGTTTTACTCTAGTAATTTTTGGGGTCCTTTATAGCTTGCTGTTCGGTGTGAGCCAAGGCTCCGTGTTGAAGACCGTACTTTGACCTATAATGGTTTTCTTTTATAAATTTTGACTTGGATGGAGAGTTGTCTCATTGGCACTCATACCACATCTTCTTATATCTATTAACTCTGCCATATTCTTGGTTTGCACGTACCAAGTCAGGAGACTATAGTACAGTGATTGTCGTTGGTTAATGTCTGTCATATTTGTTTTTCGTAAATTGTTTTGTTATAAATTAGGCCGTTAGTTTTCTCGTTTAAATTAGTTCACATATTTCATGTTGGGGCCTTTAAAAGCCGACTATACAGTATGAGGTGGCCTATAATTGCATACTGCCTCTTCATTTTACTCTTGTTGATAGCTATCTCATTCGTACCACATTTCCTCATTTTTATATATGTAGTAATATCTAACTTTTCTGTTGTTTTCATGGGAAACTTTTGGAAAGATACAAATACGAAAACAAAAATCTTTATATAATAATCAGAAATTAAATATGCATAAATTCGTTATTTTGGACATTACTCACTTTGCCTCCCCAACCATGTAGGTTATACAGGGTTAACTCTATATTTCATATATACTTCGCCTGAAATTTAGCCCAACAATGAGGGTTTGGATTGGTAATAGAGAATAGTGGACCAATACTACAAAATGATCGGCCAAAATAAAATTAAGAATAGAGAAAAATAGGCCAAACAAATAAAGAATAAAGAGTAATGGAGTGTTCAAATATTATATAAAGAATAAAGATTCATGGACAAAAATAATAAGAATAGAGAAAAATGACTAACAAAATTAAAGAATACTTAACCATTTGAAAGCCAGGGATGTATGAATACGTAGAAATGTTTGGAGGTAAATGACCAATAGGGACCTTCAAAGAATTGCAAACTCGATATGTAGGTCTTTATACACTAGTGTACCGAAATATCAGTCTCAGAGCTGCAGGCATTACAAAAAATTATCAGGAGAAGTCCAACTCAATTGCCATAACTCTGTTAAATAAATGACTGAAAAATGTGAAACGCATACTCAATCAATGTCATCGTTATAATATTTTATAACTATGATTATAATGCTATAGGCATTCAGAACAAAACCCTGATATCTACCGATCTGAGGAATTTCTAACTTGACCATATATCCATACCCTCATGGAAAATTGAATTCAAACAACACTTTTAATAACGAAATCCTGAAATTTATGATAATCAGAACAGCATTCAAAATCTCAGCAGTAAAACTGTTTTTACCAAATGACTGTGATGTTGTGATAGAATTAAGAATTAAGAAAAATATTTGGATAGTGTTTTTGGTAAATGAATTAAGAAATAAGGTCATGCAAAATAAAACAAAAATACTTTTGTTTTAGGATTTCCCCGTCTATTTTTTTTGTATACTTTCAAATGCCTAGTACCCTTAAGGGTTTTTTTTGTACTTTTGGTATTGAATCGAGACAAAACTGCAGGTGAACCCTTTATACTCAAGGCAAAAACATTCATTGAAATAAAAAAAAAATCCTTCACTACTGTTCTAAATGTGTAAAATCCAGGCACAGAATATAATAGAATAGAATTATATGCATGCGTTTAGCCTAAACAAGAAAATGACAACAACCGAACAATTCCTCAAAACGTCAATCACTCGGTCGGAGAAACTTTCCGATCATGAAATTTCGTTTAAACACTTTTCGTAACGAAAGGTGTATCTTAGGCCGGATATCTTCAAACTTTGTAGGTTTTGATACTTTTTAGAATACATTAACAATCTTTCGTGCGAAGATTTGCAATACAGGTACCCTTTCTTGATGTGCTTCATAAAAATAGATTACCAGGTAGTTTTTACTTATGTGTGCTGTTACACCACTCTCCCAGGTTAGGGGAGGGTTGAACGTTCACAAGCATGTTTATGTTTCAGAAAAGGGAGAACGTTTGGTACCATTAAAACGTTTAAACCCGCTGCAATTGTTTGCACCTGTCCTAAGTCAGGTATCTGATGTTCAGTAGTTGTCGTTTGTTGATGTGGTTCATAAGTGTTTCTCGTTTCTCGTTTTTTATATATTAGACCGTTGGTTTTCCCGTTTGAATGGTTTTACTCTAGTAATTTTTGGGGTCCTTTATAGCTTGCTGTTCGGTGTGAGCCAAGGCTCCGTGTTGAAGACCGTACTTTGACCTATAATGGTTTTCTTTTATAAATTTTGACTTGGATGGAGAGTTGTCTCATTGGCACTCATACCACATCTTCTTATATCTATTAACTCTGCCATATTCTTGGTTTGCACGTACCAAGTCAGGAGACTATAGTACAGTGATTGTCGTTGGTTAATGTCTGTCATATTTGTTTTTCGTAAATTGTTTTGTTATAAATTAGGCCGTTAGTTTTCTCGTTTAAATTAGTTCACATATTTCATGTTGGGGCCTTTAAAAGCCGACTATACAGTATGAGGTGGCCTATAATTGCATACTGCCTCTTCATTTTACTCTTGTTGATAGCTATCTCATTCGTACCACATTTCCTCATTTTTATATATGTAGTAATATCTAACTTTTCTGTTGTTTTCATGGGAAACTTTTGGAAAGATACAAATACGAAAACAAAAATCTTTATATAATAATCAGAAATTAAATATGCATAAATTCGTTATTTTGGACATTACTCACTTTGCCTCCCCAACCATGTAGGTTATACAGGGTTAACTCTATATTTCATATATACTTCGCCTGAAATTTAGCCCAACAATGAGGGTTTGGATTGGTAATAGAGAATAGTGGACCAATACTACAAAATGATCGGCCAAAATAAAATTAAGAATAGAGAAAAATAGGCCAAACAAATAAAGAATAAAGAGTAATGGAGTGTTCAAATATTATATAAAGAATAAAGATTCATGGACAAAAATAATAAGAATAGAGAAAAATGACTAACAAAATTAAAGAATACTTAACCATTTGAAAGCCAGGGATGTATGAATACGTAGAAATGTTTGGAGGTAAATAACCAGCAGGGACCTTCAAAGATTTGCAAACACGATATGTAGGTTTTTATACACTAGTGTACCGAAATATCAGTCTCAGAGTCATACTATATCTTTCATTGAAATATATGTTCTTATTGAGGACACACTTCATAAGACAGAAAAAAAAACGTTTACCGAACAAAAATTTCTCCTTTATAGTAACTCAAATTCATGTTTTGAATAATTTACACTTTTATGATCTTTTCGTGAGCACAACAGCTGAGAAATTATCTAACATAGCTTACAACCATAATTTGTAAATATTTATCTAATCAAACTAAAACTAAATTAGAATATTATCAGATGTATATATATTATAACTTACCTTTGTATGAAGGTGATGCTGACGACGGTTTACATGGAGCCGAACATCGACTGGACGATGCAATGGCAGAAATCATCGTCATATGTATCTCAATGAATGTTTATTTATGCCTTTTCGTAGCTCCTATATAACGAAATCACCTTTGACACTTGCTACTTGTACATATTCTCTCTCTACGATCGCACAGATAACTGAATGAAATCTTGCTTTATTGCAGAGGCTAATAAAAATTGACATGTTTGCGTAACGAATGCAAGTGTTTTCAGAAATATTATGAATTATTTTTAGATGTGAATAGATACTGAGGAAATGAAAAACCGGTGTTTTGGCAACTTTACTCGTTTATACATCACAAATTCTTACGATGTTTGATGCCATAGTTTCCTGTTTTGAAAACATTCTTGTTAATGAATGCGACTACTGCATGCATATGATTTATAACATTGAGAAAATTCTAAATAATAATCATCTGATATACATGTCATAAGATATGAGAAGTTGTTTCTAATCAAGGCCCCAGCAAGGGACATATGATCATTTCCAGGATAAAATATTTACAAAAATAAAAAAATATGTAAGTCAAATATTCATAACAATATATGAATTAACGTAATCTATTGCAGTCTAAAGTACATTTCTTTAACCGATCAGGAATCACAACAGAGACCTATATATGAATGCATGCCATTAGATATATATTTTGCATGTAAATAAAAATGCATATCGGTAAGTAGCAAGCAAAGATATTTTGGCACTGGAAATTTGATTATCCTTTAGTAACGAAGAAAAAAAAATCGATTATTGTTTATTCATTGAAAGATTTAGCTTTAGAACAGATCAAGTGTTCATATTGTCCAGTCATACGATTGAAAATCATATCTGAAATTCCTTTAACTCAGGTTAGTGTCCTATAAGGTCATATATCTATTTCACGAACAATCAGCGTTTCGTAAATTTTATGCTATTCGATAAATCAATAACACATAAATATTTCGTGACTGGACAGACTTTAGAAGTTGTCAGATACTGAGGATAATGATGATGAGAGATAGCTGTGTAATGTCCAGTTGCAAATTGAATGTATATTCAGGACGAAAACATGTTAATGTAGTGTGAATATTAAGCCGGTTTTCTACTAGCTATATAGAACGACACGCTGAGCCGGATTTCTGACGTGCTAGTTCACAAGGTAACAACAGTCTGCAGGAATACATGTCACCCTACCCGTACACATTATTTTGACTCCAAGCCGACCAGTCCTTGTAATTCCTCCTTAATGCCGCGTGCTTAGCGAAGGAGCAGCGAATGCCAATTCTAAAGTCTTTAATTCGAACCCAAGACCTCCTTGCACTCGAGGTGAACCCGCTGTCACGAGACCACAGAAGCGGTAAGTTACTGAGGACAAATAACCAAAGATAAGATACCCAGAATTAATTTTATTTTTTTGCCAGGATATATAGCCCTTTCTACTTAAGTTTCTAAAAGAAATATACTTGCACCCCTACTATCCAACACTCACTATGATACTGAGTTTCAAGACAATAGTCAAAAATGAAATTTGCTACAAATTGACATTTTAGAGGCAACAACTTGTCATTGAACGGTAGATATATCTTTACCTACTGAACATTTTTACGAAGTCAGTTTTAATCAAACCCCTTTTTTGTATGACCCAAAAATTGAAGTTTGACCCCCCCACCCATTCTTTTTTTTTTTAGCAACAGTGGTCATGTGGTCATGTTCTTCTTACTATATGTCTAAAGAAAATTTCAGGTAAAATTTGTTAACATTAGGCCCTGTAGTTTTAGAAAAAGATTTTTCAAAGACCACGGTCGCACGGACGACAAGTATTGTAAATACCTCATATGACCCATTTGACCAGGTCATCTTAAATTGAAGGCACCATCCTGTAAACAAGAATTTCTTTATGATATCTTCAAAAGTCAGTCTCTTAAAACAAAGGTCTCTCCCATTTCATATATTTTGTAATTATCGACTCATTCTAGGACTATTATACTAACTTAGTATAATAGTCCTAGACTCATTCAAGGTTTTGAAGAGTGGATTGATTGTTGGTTGCATATTAAGAACAATTTAACAATTTATACAATAATAAGATGTGCATGATAGGTTGACTTGGATGAATGGCAGAGATTGGGACTGCCACCAGAACATGGGGCCAAAATGTTTCCTAACAACAGGTCACTTACGGGCCCATCAGAGACTTGTTGCTATAGTTAGTTAAATTGAAGTTTCTGCGCTCAACCTAAACGGGGTTTCAGCTTTGCAAATTCAACATCATGTCAAACCAAACAGATAATTCACGTTAGCAAGTTGGAGTCCACGGGTTACAATATTTCTATAAACCCGTCAACTCTCGTGGTTTAGATGAATTGTCATACACATTTTAAAAGGATCTGATAAGAATTGTAGATGCTATCCTTGGGACAATTATCAATATTAGATATGTTAATGAGTTCCCCATTTCAGACATTTCTAATTATCAAAGTCGTGGGAAGTTCTGAAGTGTAAAAACCCCAATACTATAATTAGAAGCGGACTTGATAAGTATGAAGGCTCAACCAAGACTACAAGACTGCATATGTTATATTTCCCCCAAATAATGGTCGGTCATTTCAGTTTGGTTTTTTTTTCATTATTGAACTCGTCTCCGGTTTTAACGAGTGCGCTTTGAAACTTTCCTTAAAACGTGAAGAGTCTGATAAACAAAAAGTGAGCCTGCATTACTGATCTGGCAAAACTGTGATTTATTTTCATCTTTATTGCGACAATTTGGACTAACTTATAAATCTTATATTGCGGTTTCTTTTATAGTTTTCAAGAAAGTAACAAAAAAATAAACAGTTGACACCGTGATATTCCTTGCTTGTGTGTAATTTTGATAGGATAATGCAAATGTTGAGATTAAAATTGCAATACTTAGACATGTAAAATAAAGTCAATTATTCATGGCCATGACTGAAGATGCAGGGCCAAACAATCATCCAAACATTGGATTTTAATCGGATTGTACGCAATAATCTATGAAGAAATATGAACTGTCAATTTTAATACTACATACCAAATATCCATGGACAGTGTGTAGCATTGTGAGCATGCACTTACAAATAATTTATAAAACTTTTTTTTATAAAAATTAACTATAATCGTTCAGCTTCTAGGGGACAGCCGCCCGCCAGACCACCTGCTTACAATTTTATTTCCAGTGGCTATGATACTGATGGACCTACCATTAGTGGTTCCACTTAAATTGACCTTAACACAAAGCTAACATCTAAACTATGCAAACAATTTCAGAACGGTATGGCCAAATAATCTCCTTGGATATGAGATGTGCCAATGCTAATAAATCTGCGAACCAAATGTCATTAACTTACTACTTGTAGTTCCCCTTGAACTGACCAAATCACAAACTTAATACATGTATGTAACAAAGCATAGACCATGACTTAAGAGGTAGGGCAAAATTATCTCAATGGAAATGAAATGTGTCAATGCTGTTTCATTAGCATACCAAATATCTGTGACCTTGGCTACCACTAATGGTATTTCTTAATCTGATCTTATCTGATGTTACTGGGAACAGCACAACCAAGTCTCTTTTTTTAACTTTGTGGAGGCCATACAAATAGCACAGTATAGGAATAGCATCTCATTATAACCTGACATAATTTGATGTTTGATTTTATTTTGTCAGATTTGTAGTATGACCAATGTTTCGAAAAGAAAATTCGGTTGATTTCTCTTTATAATGTTTTTGTGTACAAGATTGACTATCAAGTCAGTTGGTTTGTATGACCAATATTTTGATGTGAAATCTACTCTTCATCTGGTGATTAGATAATTAATGAAGTTGTTTTTTTAGTCTGTTCTGTATTGTTTGCATTTTTTTGTTGAATATTTCTTCAATATTAATGAAAATATTTTTTTTTTAAATATTGCAATCTAATATTTTTAAGGATGAGAATTCAGAAAAATTATTTTATCTTGAAAATGTTAATTTCCTGTATAATGTAATAGCAAGGCAAACTACAGTGGATTCATTTATTTTCGTGGATATTTGATTTGGTGGTTTTGTCAAATTCTGCATACTAGCACATACAAAATTTGTATTTAGTTTGAACATTTACCTTAGTGGTTCACCTTTATCGCAAGATTGGTATCCCACGGATAATAATGATACCACAGTAATTATTTTGTTATGTGTGTACTGTGTAGACAGGATGAAGAGTAACAATTCAGTTTTCCAAAAAATCTGGAAAAGTAAGAGGATTTTTCAAATTTTGTATGTATTGTGTTGACAAAGTGGAAGATAGACCATTCAGTTTTTTTTTCTTGAGTTTACAAGATGACTATTCCATATTGTGTTGACCAGATGAGAGATTGATTTGACTCTTGAGTATTGTATCTTGTTATTTAAAAGAACAGAGTTCCACTCTGTGTTGCACATATTTTATATGTCCAAGGGCCATAACTAAAAAATATTTTTTTGTTTTTAAAACGTTTTACAAATATCTTAAAAAAAAATAGAGTGTAAGTCCTTACAATGCAATTATCCATATAATTAATATTTCAAGGGCATAACTGTTTTAATAAACTGTTATCACAGAGATAAGTCTCGCCTTTTAGTAATATCAAAATGCAAATGTTGAAATTAAAATAGCAATACTTTATCATGTAAGTTATGCAAATATTAAAAGTTGATGAACCATGACTAAAGGTACATTGCTAAACAATCTCCATGGAAATGAGATGTGCCCATGCTAATACAACTGCATACCAACCAAATATCATTGACTTATTACAAGTCATTCCCTTTAAACAAACCTAAACACAAACATTAACTTGTAAACTATTTAAAGTTTCAAAGTCAATGAACCATGATTAGGGGGTGGGGCTATATAATCCCGATGGCAACGATACTTGCAAATGCCAGTAAATTTGAATACCAAATATCATTGACTTTAACATTAGCAATTCATCTCAAACTGATCTAATTACAATCTAATATATGTAAACTAAGCAAAAGTTTCAAAGTCAATAGACCATGATTGAGGGGGCAGGGCCAAATATTGCCCATGGAAATGAGATGTGCTTATGCTTCTACAACTGAATACCAATTAAAATCGGCCTACCACTAATTGATTCAATAGTTTCCCATTTTGAAAACATTCTTGTTAATGAATACGACTACTGCATATGATATAATATATATATATAACATTGAGAAAATACTAAATAATAATCATCTGATATACATGTCATAAGATATGAGAAGTTTTTTTCTAATCATGGCCCCAGCAACTTGCAGCAAGGGACATATGATCATTACCAGGATAAAATATTTACAGAAATAAAAAAATATGTAAGTCAAATATTCATAACAATATATGAATTAACGTATTTTCTTGCAGTCTAAAGTACAATGTCTTTAACCGATCAAGAGTCACAACAGAGACCGATATATGCATATATATTTTGCATGTAAAATAAAAATGCATATCGGTAAGTAGCAAGCAAAGATATTTTGGCACTGGAAATTTGATTATCCTTTAACAACAAAGAAAAAAAATCGATTGTTGTTTATAATTGAAAGATCTAGCTTTAGTACAGATCAAGTGTTCATATTGTCCAGTCATACGTTTGAAAATCATATCTGAAATTCCTTAAACTAAGGTTAGTATCCTATAAGGTCAAATGTATTGCACGAACAATCAGCGTTTCGTAAATTTTAATCCGATTGGGTTTCTATGCTTTATTGATAAAACAAAAACACCGAAATATTTCGTGACTGCACAGACTTTAGAAGTTGTCAGATACCGAGGATAATGATGATGAGAGATAGCTGTGTAATGTTCAGTGGCAAATTGAATGCATATTCAGGACGAAAACATGTTAATGTAATGTGAATATTAGCCCTGCTTTGTAATAGTTAGTTGAGAAAGTCCCTGTATAGACCGACACGCGATTTTTGACGTGCTAGTTCATAAGGTAACAACAGTCTGCAGGAATACATGTCACCCTACCCGTACACATTATTTTGACTCCAAGCCGACCAGTCCGTGTTATTCCTCCTTAATGCCTCGTGCTAAGTGAAGAAGCAGCGAATACGAGATATTTCTTGCTTGTGTGTAATTTTGATAGTATAATGCAAATGTTGAAATTAAAATTGCAATACTTATATATATAGACATGTAAAATAAAGTCAATTATTCATAGCCAAACAATCATCCAACCATTGGATTTTAATCGGATTGTACGTAATAATCTCTGAGGAAATGAGAGCTGTAAATGTTAATACTGCATAACAAATACCCATGGACTGTGGTGTAGCACCAGTGTAGCATTGTCAGCATGTGATTACAAATAAAACCTTTTTTCTCTCTATAATTTAACTATATTAAATCGTTCAACTTCTAGGGGGCATCCACCCTGCTTACAATACATTTTATGCCACTGATCGACTTACCATTAGTAGTTCCACCTAAATTGACAATAACACAAAGCTAACATCTAAACTATGCAAACAATTTCAGTAAACATGTCTGTGGGTGTGGCCAAATAATCTCTTGGATATGAGATGTGCTGATGCTAATAAAACTGCGTACGAAATATCATCAAATTACCACTTTTGGTTCCTCTTGAACTAACATATTCACAAACTTAATATGTAACTAAGCAAAATTTTCAGTCAATAGACCATGACTGAAGGGACAGGGCCAAATTATATCCATGGAAATGAAATGGGTCAATGCTAGTTCATCAGAATACCAAATATCTTTGACTTAGTATCACTATTGGTTTTTCTTAAACTGATCTTATCACAAACTAATAAATTATTGATGCTGTCGCCGGGAATAACATTACCAAGTCTCGACTTTGTTACTTTATCAAGGTGAGACAAAAAATGCAGTAAAGGAATAGCATCTCATTATAACCTGAAATAATTTGATATTTATCTTTCGAAAAGAAAAATGGTTTAGTCATTTGGTCTGTATGACCAAGACTTTGATGTGAACTCCTATCTATTATCTGGTGTTTAGACGATTAATGAAGAAATTTAAAGTCTGTACTGATTTTATATTCTAATAGTTAGATATTCCTTGAATACTTTTTTTTCAAAGACTTTAAATATTGCAATCCGATATTTACGAGGATGAGAATTTGGATTTTTTTGTTAAATGGACTTAATAGTAAGGGTCATCATTTTATCTTGATAATGTGTGTCCATTTCCAGTATATTGTAATAGCATATTTTGTATGTATTGTGTTGACAAAGTGGAAGATTGACCATTCAGTTTTGTTCTTGAGTTTACAAGGTAATTTGACTTCCATATTGTTTTGACAAGATGAGAGATTGACTTGACTCTTGAGAATTGTATCCTCTTATATAAAATAATAGAGTTCCAATGTCCCTGTTTTGATCATATTTTATCTGTCCAAAGGCAATAACTAAAACAAAATCATGTCTTTAAAATGTTTTATAAATATATTTAAGAAATTAAAGTGAAAGCCCTAATAATGCAATAACTAATATTTCAAAGGGACATAACTCTTTTAAAATAGTTGATCAGCACTGATTATTGAACTTGTATGAGATATTGCTAATATAAACCATTGATAAAGGTTTGATAAAATCTGACAAGAATTGTACACTTGAAGCGCTTACAAAACCAGAATGACGACCAGTATTTCCATTCCCTCAATGCGTTGTGCTGGGGACTATTAATGGAGGATTAACTATTTAGTTTTGTGTATAGTGTTAACATGCCATGGTGGTTATTACCCAAAGATACATATCGTTACACTGAACATGTGTATTACCATTATCTTCTTCAACTTTTTCGAGAGGAAAAAAAAAGACCACAGTTACAGAATATTTAAAGCCATCCTTACAAATCAAACTCAATGGATTTTCGAAAAGACCAAGATTAACACCATAAATCCAAGAGATTGTTAAATAAATGTGGATAGTGTCCACATGTGGACACAGATGATGCCCCCGCTTGCATATCATATAGTTATAAAGGGACATAAATGAAGAACGGCAAAAGTGACGCTACCCAAATTTGAACTTGATCTGAGTTTTGTGGTAATAAGCACTGTGTGCAAGTCTCATAACATTTGGTTGAGGTTAACTTTAGAGAACAGAAACTAAAAATTCAGCAATTTTTCTATTTGTAAACACGCATAACTCTAGAACGGTTGTGTATAAGTTTTATAACATTTGGTTGAGACAAACTAAAGTTAGAGAACGGAAACGAAAAATTCAGCAAGTTTTATGTTTATAAAGGGACAGTTGGGGCAAGTATGGATACAACATTCAAGCTTGATACAGCACTGAATTTGGATTGTGATTAAATATTTGACACAGCATAGGTTTCTGACACAGAATGAATGTGGTCTAAGAACTTAAAAATTTTTAATTTACCTATTCAAACCATATCATTATTATTTGCTTTTATATATAAATCAGAAATAACCAATTTAAAATGGAAAATTTTAAAGAAAAAAAAGGAAAAAAAATCCCCCCCCCCAAACTCAATCCCAGCCTTCCCTTTGTGGTATGGTACCTTGCAGTACAATTTCATAGAGATCCATACACTTGAACACAAGTTATTGTCTGGAAACTAGAAAAATGCTTGTTTTTTGGCCCCATATTCCTAAACATTTAGGGCAATTACCCCCAAACTCAAACCCAGCTTTCCCTTTGTGATATGGAACCTTGTAGTTCAATTTCATAAAGATCCATTCACTTACACACAAGTTATTGTCCTGAAACTAAAAAAATGCTTGTTTTTTGCCCCTTCTTGGCCCCTAATTCCTAAAATTTTGAGGCAATTACCCCCAAAATCAATCCCAGCCTTCCCTTTGTAGTATGGTACCTTGCAGTTTATTTCAGAGAGATCCATACACTTGAACACAAGTTATTGTCTGGAAACTAGAAAAATTCTTATTTTTGGCCCCTTATTCTTAAACGTTTTGGGCAATTACCCCCAAACTCAATTCCAGCTTTCCCTTTGTGAAATGGATCTTTGTAGTACAATTTTGGAAAGATCCATAGACTTATACACAAGTTATTGTCATGAAACTAGAAAAATGCTTGTTTTTTGCCCCTAATTCCTAAAATTTTGAGGCAATTACCCCCAAAATCAATCCAAGCATTCCCTTTGTGATATGGAACCTTGTGGTACAATGTCAGAGAGATCCATACACTAACACACAAGTTATGTCTGGAAGTTACAAAAATGCTTATTTTTGGCCCCTAATTCCTTAACTGTTGGTACCATAACCCACAAAATCAATCCCAACCTTCCTTTTGTGGTATTGAACCTTATGGTAAAATTTCAAAGAGATCCATTCACTTAAACTAAAGTTAGAGTGCGAAAACCAATGTGTCTTAGGATGACGACGACGACATACCAATATACAACCACAAAATTTTTTTGCGGTCGTATAAAAATAACTTGATATTTAGAAGAAAATAAAATTTTTGCAATTTTTCCATTTATAAAGGGGCATAACTCTAGAACGGTTAAAGTGACGCCACCAAAATTCAAACTTGATCTGTATTTTGTGGTAATAAGCATTGTATATAAGTTTCATAACATTTGGTTGAGGCAAACTTAAGTTAGAGAACGGAAACTAAAAATTTTGCAATTTTTCCATTTATAAAGGGGCATAACTCTAGAATGGTTAAAGTGACGCCACCAAAATTCAAAGTTGATCTGTGTTTTGTGGTAATAAGCACTGTGTATAAGTTTCATAACATTTGGTTGAGGCAAACTTAAGTTAGAGAACGGAAACTAAAAATTTTGCAATTTTTCCATTTATAAAGGGGCATATCTCTAGAATGGTTAAAGTGACGCCACAAAAATTCAAAGTAGTAGAATCATTATTATTCGTTGGATACAAATTTTGGTATATTTCCTTTTATAGGTAAACCACAAATTTAAATGTTCAACAAAGTACAATTTTTTGTGTGGCTTGAATGCAGACTTTGGCAAAACCACAAAATCAAATGTCCACAAATATCTTATTTTTCCTCAATCCACAAAAAAAAATTGTAAGGGTTCCGTGGAACCCAGTGTCTCGCCTACTTTTGCTGTTAATCGCAGGCTCAACAAAAATGAGGGAAAAAAATTAATAAAAATATTCCTCTCTATACTATCTTTTGATTGTAAGTAGCTTCTGTCCAAGTTTGGTAAAAATCCAGGATAATTTATGAATCTAATAAATGTTTTAAAAACTTAAACTGCAGACTGTATGTAATGTTGACTGGAAGAAAAACTAAGTCCATTTATAAGTAAAATACGGAAAAAATGGATTTTTTTTTTACAAAATTTACTTCTGGATAATATCTTATGATCATAAACAAGCTTCTGTCAAAGTTTGGTAGAAATCCAGGATAGTTTAAGAAAGTTGTTAAAATTTCAAAAACTTTAACCACAGAGTGAATGTAATGTTAACTGGCAGAAAAACTAAGTCCATTTATAAGTAAAATATGGAAAAAATGGATTTTTTTTTTACAAAATTTACTTTTGAATATAATCTTATGATCATAAACAAGCTTCTGTCCAAGTTTGGTAGAAATCCAGGATAGTTTAAGAAAGTTATTAAAATTTGAAAAACTTTAACCACAGAGTGAATATTTGTGGACGCCGCCGATGCCGACGGAATGTAGGATCGCTATGTCTCGCTTTTTCGACAAAAGTCGAAGGCTCGACAAAAATGAATCCACAGTCAGTATAAGACATTTGTCCAATACTTTGGATACTCTTTGAAATTAATTTATCTTCAGGTCAATACAATACATGTTCATGTCTGTGCCTTTTACAGCAGACTTTTGCCTATAATTGCTTAAATCCACTTCATTTTAACTCTGGTGAATAGTTGTCTCATTGGCAATCATACCACATTCCTTATTTAGATAAAGATAATAGGAATCACCTAAACAATATTGGACAGTACACAGGGCCTAATCTAGGATTTTGAAGAGGGAGAAGTGACTTCTCCTTCCAAGAGAGAGAAGGGAGAAGTGGTCAATTTCTTGGAGAAGTGAGATTCCATTACCGTTTCTGTTGCATCGTGTTTTCATGCTTATCACTAAGGAAATTGTTTTATATTCAATAAAAGATATACTTGCAGTTTTTTCATATGTTATTGTACACAATGTATATATAGAAAGTTCTTAATAAAAAGGTTTAGACAATATATCGTTGTTATTTATTTATTGAAACCATTGTGTTCTAAATAAAATTTGTTGATTGGGACATGAGGGAGTAGCCTAGTAATATTATCATGATTATGATGCATTAAATTCATGTGCATCTGCCTCAATTTATTTTTTAAAAGTCCAGAAAAAATATAACTCCCAGTTTTCCTGATGAATTTCACATGACTGGGAATTTAATTTATATCACCACTTGTCATTATTTGTAAAACATTATTGAATGTCAAGGACATTATGTTAGTTGTAAATTGAGATTATCGTTTAAAATTTTAAGTCTATAAATGAAAATATTTTTCAATCGCATATTAATTATCCGACAAAGAGCTAATTTCTATCATTTTTTAAAAATATCATCCCTATCAACTGGGACTATTATACTGTAGTCCCGTTAGTATAATAGTCCCAGATATCAACGAAATGGTCATGAGAAACAATCCACTGCTGATCACAACCTGGTCGAGTGTCGTTCGTTTGCAATCACATTATCCTTCAGCAGTCTTTCTACCTTTTATATTTCAATTTTTATTCAATCAATATAATAAATCTACCGCTAATTCCCACCTTTCACCTACCGAATAGTAAAATTGATCGACTCGTGTAAGTTGTAAAAATAAAACAAATCAGCTGAGTGATTACGCAATATCCTCAGATGAAAATCATCGTAAAATGATAACTTAAATAGACGGTCAATTTTCCGTTTGGACAGTTTTGAAAGTTATATCCGAGGATGTTCAAAGTCGCCGTTGTATTTATTTAATTTGATCGTTGACAGTTTTAGTCCTGGGTCGTTTCGAAAATCTCGATTTTCCTTGTCAGCCGCCATTTTTTTTTTACCTGTGAGACTTGTCAATCACAAGTTGTCTCCCTTTTACCGATTTTGATAGCGATTTGATTTCGCTATGAAGTCAGTCGGCCGGCGAGATTTAGCGATTTTCATAATTCTTTGGCGACTTAAATCGTCATTTCGCCGGCAAGATTATGGCCTGACAGTACAACAGACCAACCCAACCACCAAAACCTGACCTGGCAAAAAACACATGGCTTGCATGTTATATAAAACTTGTGTCCTTACTTAAAATGGGAATGGTTAAGTATTCTTCAAAACATCAAAGAACTATAAAAATGTTTATTAACAATATTTTTCCTGACAACTCTGAAACATCTCAAAGTATTGAAAAATATATAGACATTTCAGATTAAAATATCATTTTGGCAAAGCACCACTGATATGAACCGTATTTCAAATGCAATGACAATAAATAGCAATTCAGGTGATCAACTTCAGGAAATGATACATCACTCTCAGGGGAACTTGATGTTAAAACTTCACGTATAAACAGTTTTAATATTTCATATGCTTTTAAAATGACATTGTTTTTAAACCTTCTTTTCAAAATACAAGATATTATAGAACATGATAAAAAAAAAGTCAGAAAGCAGGAACCACATTTGAAGTTATGGTAATGAAATTATTACAACCAAAATGTCAATAAGATTGCACATAATACGGAAAATATAAATCATGTAACAATAATCAAATAGTCAGTTAAAATCGGTTGGTGTTGTAGCAGCTGTCATTTCTTCCCAGATTTCTTTATTCCACTGCTCCCTGAAAATACATTTTTGTAAAAATAAAGTTACAGAAATGGCAGTCATTACTCTCCTTTGGAGAGAAGAAAAAGTCTTAATATTCATAATCTGAATAAATAAACAGTTTAGTTGATGTTTAGCCTGTAGTGTTTCTTGTTGAATTGCAGACAAAAAAGTAATATTGTCAAAGTTAAAAACGCAGACATCAGACAAGTAATCTTCTTATACATGTATTTTTTTATTTATAAACAACTGGATTATATTCTTTAAACTGCCATGGAAATATCCATTTATATTTTATGAACCTTTGTCATGGAACCACAAACAACCAAAAATAATAAAATTATCTTTTTACTAGCATTAATTTCAATATTTAAACATGTTAAAAATTTGTTTAATTCACAAATTTAGTTTACAACAAATCAGTGAAAAATGTTAATAAATAAGAAATTCCATTAGTTTCCAATACCAATAAACTGCTTCGCTGAGCGCAGCTGGATACGCCTGCAGAGGTCCAACCCTGAACAGTTGGGGCAAAAATGGAAACAATATTCAAGCTTGATACAGGTCTGAATTTGGATTGTAATTAAATATTTGACATATATAGGTTTCTGAATAATTGTAGTCAAAGAACTTGAAATTGGTTATATGAATTGAATTTATATTCAATTAAAGATTTCTTGCTGTTGTGCAATACACTGTGCTGTTGCGCAATACTTAGTAAATCTGTTCTCAAGACTATAAACAAATAAAGTTCAATTTATTCTCAATGACATATTAGAAATTTATGAAAATCAAAAGGGAGCTTACATCAATAGATATAAACAATTCACCAAAGTTTCATGAGAATTGCTGACAGCATTTTTGAGTTATTGTCCGAAAAACTGGAAAATCCTCCCTTTTTTAATGAATAAAACCCCATTACTCAGAAATGTTAAATGGAAAATTTATAAAATTCTAAAGGGAGCTTACATCAATAGATATAAACAATTCACCAAAGTTTCATAAGAACTGATGAAAGCATTTTTGAGTTTTTGTCTGAAAACTGGAAAATCCCCCTTTTTTTATGAATAAAACCCTGTAACTTGGAAACGTAAAATCTAAAATTTATAAAAATCGAAAGGGAGCTCATGTCAATAGGTATAAACAATTCACCACAATTTCTTGCAAGTTGGTGAAAGCATTCTTGAGTTATTGTCCGATCACTGGAAAATCCCCCTTTTTTTAATGAATAAAACCCCATAACTTGGAAACGTAAAATCTAAAATTTATAAAAAACAAAAGGGAGCTCACGTCAATAGATATAAACAATTCACCAAAGTTTTATGCAAATTGGTTAAAGCGTTTTTGAGTTAATGTCTGACATGTTGACGACAGACGAACAGACAGACGGACAACGGTATACCATAATACGTCCTGTAAACAGGCGTATAAAAACTAACACTGACTAACAGAATGAGCATATTGTTTACGTAAATTTTTATGCATTCTTCAAATTTTTATTTAATTGGCAAACCTTGAAATAGCCTTATCTGTTCTCAGTATTCTAGAATCAATTTGTTGATGATTTCTGGCATTAAGATAGCGGTTGAACAAAAAGAACATCACTGCCAAGAACAAAACTAGTAAAAACCTAATTTGCCAAATTTCAGAGGGAAAAATTTGGGATCAGCTCTCAAAAGTTAGAGTCGATCAGGGAACTGTACAGGTAGATACACATTTTTTTCCCCGATCATATAATGTTACTTTCACTTACCCATCGGTCCTTTCCCTCCTGCTTTGGCTTTTGCTTCAGCTAATTTCTTCTGTTCGTCTTTCTGTTTTTGTTTGAAAGCAAGGTCATCCTGTGAAAAAAAAAAAATTTCAGTACACATAATTATGTAGGACTCTGAAGGATCTTTAGACTCAGCCACAGGGCCTTTTACATCATTTGGTCTATGGTAGAGTTGTTTTGTTGGCAATCATACCACATCTTCTTATTTTCAAATTGTAAAATTAATATGGGGTCTGCAAGAATTTCTTCTACAGGGCAATAGATTCTAATTTTCCCCAAAGTGGGTGTGGCTGCATAAGTTTATAAAAAAGATAAGATATTTACATGTACATTGTCTGTTCTGTATACATGTACTTCTTTTCTTAACAGTTTTAAAGTTCAATATAAATATGTACATGAATGTTTTGATTACTGATTATGTGACCTTAAGAATCTGAACTATGGTGCAGAAACATTTTACTACAGTCGTAAGCAATATACCTCATCCATATCTCCTCTTTCTTTCTTTGGTGCCTTCAAGGGCTTCTTCTTACCACCTGTAGCAAACAAAATTATTAAGAATAACTTCCCATGTGAAGAGAATATTTGAGAAAAAAGTAGAAATAATTGGATTGCAACATCATGAACATGTGCAATAAAAAATTGGAAGCAAAATTTAGAAAAAAAAATAACCAAATAAATATTCCAATTAAGTTACATTTTTTGTAGTTTGTGTTTATTCAACATAATTACTTTAGACTAAATAGTTTACATATTTATATGAGTTATAAAGCATTTTCACAAACGTGTATACATTTTTTTGTACATGTACATGTGTATGTGCAAAATATGAGGCAAAAATACACCATTTGGCGTGTAGAGATTTCCCAAACTGAGCAAGATGCCTGGTACATGTACTTAATTGAGATACTATGTATGATTAGTATTGTAAAAACAAACATCGTTAAACGATATTATTACTTTAAAAAGAAATATTTTGATTCAATTCTTCTGCAAGTGCCTTATTTAAGAATGTCTAATTTCTTAATTTTATATTTGATGAAAATATAGTCTACTTAAAATAAGAATATTAAACCCTTTTCTTTGTTCACCTTTTTTTATTTGGTTGTTGAATTAAGATTTCAATTTTCAATAAAAGTCATTACAAAATGTTTTGCCTAAAATGAGAATTTCTAATCTTAACCTTGCTAATATACAAATAACATATTCCTAGCTGGGACCTAATACTTGGTCCAAGCTTACATGTAGTAGTACAGTTTTTTTTTTTGTTTTTTTTTTTAAAGTAATTTAAATAAAATTGTATTAACAATTGACAATGTCATGCCTAAATTGAGACTATCAAATATTCTATTTTTTGTAAATAAATAATTGTTCAGTCATATTTGATATTCTTAAGGGTGCCAGGAGGATTTTTTTTGGATTAATTATCTAAGAAATAATTCATGGAAGCCATAGATTTGTTGGACATTTACACACGGCCCAGGCCATGTGTAAATGTCCAACAAATCTATGGCTTCCATGAATTATTTCGATTCTAATAGGACAAATACGATAATTTAATAAAATGCTTCGCTGGGGCGCAGCTTGATACGACCGCAGAGGTCGAACCCTGAACAGTTGGGGCAAGTATGGACACAACATTCAAGCTTGATACAGCTCTGAATTTGGATTGTTATTAAATATTTGACACAGCATAGGTTTCTGACACAGAAAGAATGTGGTCTAAGAACTTGAATTTTTTTTAATTTACCTATTATGGTCCAATGTCCA